>NC_064648.1:43893380-44211136 GCF_023864345.2 Schistocerca serialis cubense
TCGGCTTCGGTGCTTTCTATCAGCGCTTGAAGTTCCGGTACTTTACCAACGCAGCTTCGACAGTTTACAATTACAATACCGATTGCTGCTTGGTCCCCACATGTCCTGACTTTGCCCTGCACCCGTTGAGGCTGTTGCCCTTTCTGTACTTGCCCAAGGCCATCTAACCTAAAAAACCGCCCAGCCCACGCCACACAACCCCTGCTACCCGTGTAGCCGCTTGTTGCGTGTAGTGGACTCCTGACCTATCCAGCAGAACCCGAAACCCCACCACCCTATGGCGCAAGTCGAGGAATCTGCAGCCCACACGGTCGCAGAACCGTCTCAGTCTCTGATTCAGACCCTCCACTCGGCTCTGTACCAAAGGTCCGCAGTCAGTCCTGTTGACGATGCTGCAGATGGTGAGCTTTGCTTTCATCCTGCTAGCGAGACTGGCAGTCTTCACCAAATCAGATAGCCGCCGGAAACCACAGAGGATTTCCTCAGATCCATAGCGACACACATCATTGGTGCCGACATGAGAGACCACCTGCAGATGGGTGCACCCTGTACCCTTCATGGCATCCGGAAGGACCCTTTCCACATCTGGAATGACTCCCCCCGGTATGCACACGGAGTGCACATTGCTTTTCTTCCCCTCTCTTGCTGCCATATCCCTAAGGGGGCCCATTACGCACCTGACGTTGGAGCTCCCAACTACCAGTAAGCCCACCCTCTGCGACCGCCCGGATCTTGCAGACTGAGGGGCAACCTTTGGAACAGGACAAGCAGCCATGTCAGGCCGAATATCAGTATCAGCCTGAGACAGAGCCTGAAACCAGTTCGTCAGACAAACTGGAGAGGCCTTCCGTTCAGCTCTCCGGAATGTCTTTCGCCCCCTGCCACACCTTGAGACGACCTCCCACTCTACCACAGGTGAGGGATCAGCCTCAATGCGGGCAGTATCCCGGGCAACCACAGTCGTAGTCCGATCGGCGGATGCGTGGGATGAGCTGGCCGTCCCCGACAAACCCCCATCCGGAACCCCACAGTCATGCCCATTGGCATGTGACCGAAGCCAACACTGCCTGAAACTGGGAGCGAAGGGATGCCTACTCAGCCTGCATCCGAACACAGCAGTTGCAGTCCCTATCCATGCTAAAAACTGTTCTGCAAAGAATGTCTGAACTAATCTACAGAGAGCGCAAACAAATCGACACAAAATTTAAACAGTTATTAAAATACAAGATTGCCTAGTAAATGCAGTAATGCTGCTACTTGCGCACTGCTGACACACTGCTCGGCGGCGGAAGGAGACTACGCGATTTTACACTATTCAGGTACTAAAACGCGATGCTACAACTCTCAAATACTATAATACGCCCGAAATTTATGAATTAAACAATGCAAGTACCAAAAACACGCAAAGAAATTAAGAATTAAACTATGTAACAAATGAGTGAGCTAGGAGTATACGACTTGCTGCTGCAGCTGCTTATCCAACGACGGCAGGGAGCACAATGACTGTGACCAACCGACACTGGCCGTTCAAAACAAAAACAGAAGACAAACGACTACGCGAATTTACACTATTCAAGTACTAAAACGCGATGCTACAACTCTCAAATACTATAATACGCCAGAAATTTATGAATTAGACAATGCAAGTACGAAAAACACGCAAAGAAATTAAGAATTAAACTATGTAGCAAATGAGTGAGCTAGGAGTATACGACACGACTTGCTGCTGCAGCTGCTTATCCAACGACAGAAGGGAGCGTAAGGCTGATTATTGTGCTGCCATCTCGTGGCAATAGCTTGCAACAGGGAAGTAGTTGCGTAATGCGCCGTTAGATGTCACTACCAGCCGCAGCCGACTTAATTTCGTATTTTTCTACTTTTACAGGAAAATATCTCAGCCAACTGAAGTTTTCGCAGTAGAGTCGATTACTTGCTCTTCTTTTTATTTGTACACCTGATATATGTGACTCTAATCCTTAAATCTTTTTCGTGGGCATGCATCTTGCTCAGTCAAACGGTTTACAACGTATGTTATATTACTCGCAGCTCGTGATTGAACGTGATATATTGTATGTTACTTATGATTACTGAACTTTTTGCAGGCTGTCAACGCGTGAGCGATGGTGGCCGTCGTGATACAGTACGGAAATGAGTGATAAATAGAGATGGGCCAAAACAGTTATTCTGGAGTAACCGTTATCACAGTTCCAATTATTCTTTGATAATCGTTACTTTTAACGGTTAGTAATAACTGTGAACTTATTTTCCGCTAGCGTATACCGAATACTCCGATGAGGATGCAGTTAAATAACGACATAGTTGGAATCCATCAGTTTAGTTATCAGTATAACTGCGAGTAGTGTGGAATGGCAGGAATGTCGTATGAATCGTGTCATAACCTTAGCTAATTAACTCCGGGTACATTTTAGTTGATGTTAGAACGATTATTAGTGTTTCATATTATATGTTTGTAGGTTATCGGTCGCTGTTGGAAATATTATCTCCGCAGCTGCAACAGGAAGTACGCGGATCTTCGCCACAGCACTGTTTAAGTAAAATGTTAACAACCTGCGTTTTTAAGTATGAAGTAATATGTAAACTGAAAACTGTAGGTTGAATTCGAAGCTTAATTTCTTGTTCTGCTCACTTAATGTAATAAGTGTACAGCATTGTAATACAACAAAAAATATACGTAATGTGACAGATTCATTTACTCCTGTCTTGTACAAGATAGGCCTATTGGAGAAAGTGTGAGTACGCTAATCCAAGGTTTATGTGAGATTTGCAAGATTTCTCCAGCTACAGCATGTCTATAACATAAAAGACATGCAAATCGAAAAGGTTGACAGTGTTACATTTCTGGGACCACAACTCGATAATAGATTCAGTTGAGAAGGGCATACCACAGAATTGATGAAGCGCCTAAACAAGTCTGTAATAACAGTGAGAATGATGTTAGATGTAGGAGACATAAATATAGAAAAGCTTACATATTTTCACTCTATTATTTCATAAGGGAGCATGTTCTGTGGTAACTCATCAAACGTAGCAAAAGTTTTCGCATGTAAAAGCGTGTAATAAAAATCATTTGTGGTATAAATTCAAGAACATCATGTAGGAACCTGTTCAAGGAACTTTGTATTCTGACCACTGCTTCCTAGTATATTTATTCCTTAATGAAATTTGTTACAAGTATTTCCAACCAATAGCTCAATATATAATATCAGTATTAGAAATAGGAACAGCAATCTACATAAAGACCTAAAATCACTTACCTTGGTCCAAAAGGAGTCCAATATTCCGGAACATGCATTTTCAATAAACTGCCAGCCAGTCAACAACCATTAAAAACTTGGTTTCAGATAAAGCACGGTTTGCAGTGTGTTTGACTTTTTGATACAGAAGTGTCTGATTCCACCCGTCTGCTTTGACGCAGGACGTCATCAATATGCCGGAAAAGGCGATTTTAAGTGTGTCTATGACGTCACTACATACACATGGCAAGAAACACGAAGGTACATATAAATAATACAATAATATCTTCCACGAAAAATACAATCAAACAAATGGGACAACTGCAGGATGTTGGGGGTTTTAGGGTGAGGATAAGCTAGTAAAAAGAACACACCATGATCACAAAACACAAAATGAAGAACAAAAAGAAAAAATAGAGCATTCCGCTACACCAAGAAAATCTGCAGGAATCGGACACTTCCCTTGAACAATATAGGTCAACCATAGGTGACCATACCAAAACACCAGTACCCACAACTAAAAGTACGAAAATTGGAATCAGACATTTCCATTGACCTACATAGGTCAACCTCAAATGACGATACCAAAACATCAATACCTACAACTATGAAACTGGGAATCAGTCATTTCCGGTGGCCTATATAGGTCCACCACAAATACTGATGCCAAAAAACCAACACCTACAACTGCGAAAAATAAAACCACAATCCCAAAAATCCACAAATCAAACATTTCTACATAAATTAAGTCACATTCAACACTCCATAAATTCTCAAAACATCACAACTAGAAAAAAACATTAATTACCACCACCAGCAAATTCCGGCACTGCTTCCCCCCCTCCATGCACACAAACACACACACTCACGTCAAAGCAGACGGGTGGAATCGGACGCTTCCATTGATCCCTCCGTCTACTCTGTAGATGAATATCGTAACAGAGACTGATAGACCACCTTAGGTAAAAAGTCTGCTATATTTCAGTTTTGACAGCACCTGGTCGCAACAGTCAAGATCGAGTATTCTGTGTGTGATAAATTTATTAAAAGTGAGTAAATGTGTTTTATTCTGACAGTGTATCAATTCTGTAAATATTAGCAGCTACTGTAATATATTCACATATTTTGACAATGTCCTGACAAATGATGAAGATAATAATTATTATATTCAACTGTCTTATGTTATACTTTCTGACATGTTATTTGTCATTCGCGATGGCCAGCAGCTATTTCCGAAGAAGTACGTACACATTTGTTCACTCCCGTAACTATCGTCTCTGGAAATATCACTGGGGTCTTAGACTGGAGTCACTGTGTCAGGAACACAGACACACAGTTATTCCGTTACCATCTTCAAGGTTACCTTTAATGGTAGCCCGATAACTGCCAGTGAACGAGAGCTGTGAGCCAATAACGATAACTGCCAGAGGTAAATATTTTTTTTCCTTTATTGTTATTTTCATACCTAAACAATCAGGTAGCCTGTCAGCGGCATACTACGCCGCTCTTCAGCCATAGTGTTGACAATAACAGAACACAGAATGGAGAATCAGAATGAACATAGTGACGGGCAAAAAATAGTGGTCAGAGATACACAAAAAACACAGAGCCGTTCACACTCGACGATAACGACACACGGCGCACATAACACTGATGAATCCGACGGCACAAGTGAACGTAGAAGCGTGACGGCGGACACTAAAAACACAAACAACGTCACACACACACGTGAAACTGATGGTTATGATCTCCGGCGCGCGAAAGTCCACAGATCATATACGAGTCTGGGGACCTGCCAAGGGGGAGGAAAGGGGAGTCGGAGGGAGAGGGGTGAGCAAGAATGTCAATGACGGAGGAAAAACGGAAGAAGGGCTGGAGGGAAAGCCCGGGGGGGAGTGTGGAGAAATGGAGGAGAGAGGGAAGGGGGGAGAGAAGGGAGGGAGGGTGCCAAAAGGAGCAGACACAGGAAGAGGGAGGGAGGATCAAAGTTGGTAGGAGGGGTAGGTGGAGGGGAGGAGGACATCATCAGGGAGGGGGAGCTGGCGGAAGCCACCTTGGGAGAGGGTACGAAGGGTGGAGAGATGGAGACCGGGTGGGATGTGGGAATACAGGTGCGGCAGTGGGCGGGGGTGGGAGAGGATGGGTGAGACAAGCAGGTGGGGAGGATCGAGTTTATGGGAGGTATGCAGGATCCAAATCCTTTCAAGGAAAAGGAGGAGGTGGGGGAACGGAATGAAGTCATACAGGATCCACGTGGGGGAGGGGAGACGGATGCGATAGGCGAGGCGGAGAGCATGGCGTTCAAGGATCTGAAGGGACTTATAAAAGGAAGGGGGGGCGGATATCCAGGCTGGATGGGCGTAACAAAGGATAGGGCGGATGAGGGATTTATAGGTGTGGAGTATGGTGGAGGGATCCAGACTCCACGTACGGCCGGAAAGGAGCTTGAGGAGACAGAGTCGGGAGCGTGACTTGGCTTGGATTGTCCGGAGATGGGGGGTCCAGGAGAGGCGACAGTCGAGGGTGACGAAGATACTTCAGGGTGGGAGTGAGGGCGATAGGACGGCCATATATGGTGAGATAGAAATCAAGGTGGCGGAAGGAAGGGGTGGTTTTGCCTACAATGATCGCCTGGGTTTTGGAGGGATTGACCTTGAGCAACCACTAGTTGCACTAAGCGGTGAACCGGTCAAGATGGGATTGGAGAAGGTGTCGGGAGTGCTGCAGTGTGGGGGCAAGGAGGTAAATACAGGTCTAAAAAAAATGGCTCTGAGCACTATGGGACTTAACATCTTAGGTCATCAGTCCCCTAGAACTTATAACTACTTCAACCTAACTAACCTAAGGACATCACACACATCCATGCCCAAGGCAGGATTCGAACCTGCGACCGTAGCAGTCCCGCGGTTCTGGACTGCAGCGCTAGAACTGCGAGACCACCGTGGCCGGCTACAGGTCTCTGACAGTTATGTCCATAGTCACTTGAGTTCCTCATGGTAACTCTCTTTATGCTACCCGTCCAAGCTAAATTGACATATAAGGCGGTGGCTCAAGGGAATGACCGTACTTGTTAATGGCTATAATGCAGCTCCTGTCAGCCACCGCTCGGACATTAACTTTATTTGTTTGTGCTAAAAGTAACGAAGGCGCACGATATAGTACACAGTTCTTATCAACAGATGCCGCGCAGTCTCACAGTTATTCCCATGGCCTATAGAACGCCTTCCAAATGGTCTATCCCTTTCCTTCGTTCGTAGGCAGATCTTCGATGAGGTGACGGGAAAGCGTAGTATGATCTTCGGTCAACAGATGGCGCGAGGCACTGCTGACACTAGACAGTAATTGGAATAACTGCCTGTATCAGAGGAACGGTTATCGCAGTAACCGTTACTTCTCAGTAACTGGTTATTTCTATCAGTTACGTTATTTTTTGCCACCTCTAGTGAGGACCCCACATAGGTTCGTGATCAGGATTGGAAATATGGTTAAGGACACGAATTTAGGTTTATGTGATTATTATTGAAGCAACACACAAATGCCAGCTGGTGTGACTGAGCGGTTATAGGCGCTTCAGTCTGGAACCACTCGACTGCTATGGTCGCAGGTTCGAATCCTGCCTCAGGCATGGATGTGTGTGATGTCCTTAGGTTAGTTAGGTTTAAGTAGTTCTAAGTTCTAGGGGACTGATGACCATAGATGTTAAGTCCCATAGTGCTCAGAGCCATTTTAAACATTTTTTTTAAGTTCCATAGTGCTCAGAGTCATTTGAACCAACACACAAATTAACTGGTCCATGCCCATATACATTACTTAACCGAATGTATGAAGTTTGTGAAGCAGCGGCGAAGAATGGTGGCAGGCGACATGGGGGCTAACTGTACGAACTGTACGCCTCTTGATGTATGAATGCCCTATAAAATCTCTTCTTAGTGTCGGATTTTCAACATATTAGAGACATTCCATTATCCAGTGAATACCAAATAATAGCCAGATCCACATCCGAGGCTAATCCCTTATAATGCAGTTTCCAACTGCCTCTCTTAGCACCGTCGAGGTGTACCGTGCTAAGGCTGGCCACGTACTGCGTGTCGTTCACACAAAGCAGCCGCTCAGTTCGACCGCCAAACCCACCTTTTACATCGCGCCATGCTACTTCCGTTGCGGAGGGACTTCCCTACAGCCTTTATGTGTTTCAAATACCATTTCCCTAAGCATGAACCAGATTTTAACAAATATTTTCTTTTCATGAACATATCCATATTATAATAATTTATCTTTTCAACATATTCTTTTGCTTTTTTCATATATACATTACAAAACCCTAATTTTGTCACCACAGAGGAAGGAGTTTAAACAACACAGAATACACACTTAATAAATTGCAAATACACAGTTACATAAAATAAATCCACTCCTAATCGATGTAAGTGTTACAAGCTGCTGTTACAGCCTGAGGCAGACAGTTGTTTACTGACTTCGTTACTACTGTTACTACTATATGTTAATTTTCACTGCTGGCAACATCATCGAACTAGCAGTTGTCGCATGCTAGCTGTACTGTACGCATGTTTTACTGCAAATAAACCATGTAAACATGAAAGCCCCTAGAATGCGATTTCACGAAATGTCGCTTCCGTGTGTCATGTCTACCATTGTACCTGATCGGTGCGCAGGGCAGAGGGTGGTAGTTCTCGAATTTTCGACGTTTAGATAGTGGAGATTTTAACGCGTGATAGAGAATGTAACATCAGTGTTACAAATGCGAAAGCTTCTGCTTCCATTTTCCACACTTAACAGATAAAGACACAGATTATTTTTTCCTTGTGCACGTCTATGGCAAAGTACCTTTCGAATTATATGAAGATCGTTGTCCTCCCTGTACAATTACTATTCAAAAGAAGTACTTCAGTTTTCGAGTTCACGTGTTAATATTATCTGTTATAGAAGAGATCCTACCAGGCTTTGTCTTTTATCCTCTGTTATCCTCACTATTTCGTCTCTTAAAGCTGCCCATTCACCTTCTGCTGTATTCCTTTTCCCTGTTCTAGTCAACCGTTGTCTAACGCTCCCTTGAAGCTCTCAACAGCCTCTGGTTCGTTTAACTTATCCAGGGCCCATCTCCTTAAATTCCTACCATTTTCCAATTTCTTCAGTTTTAATCTACAGTTCATAACCAATCAATTGTGGTCAGAGACCACATCTGCCCATTGAAATGTCTTAAAATTTAAAATCTGGTTGTTAAATATCTGTCTTACCTTTATATAATCAATCCTAAACCATCCGGTGTCTCCAGGTGTCTTCCATGTGTACAATCGTCTTTCATGATTCTTAAACCAAGTGTTAGCTATAATTAAATTATGCCCTATGCAAAACTCTACCAGGCGGCTTCCTCTTTAAATCCTTGCCCCCAGTACATAGTCACCCGCTATTTTTCATTCTCTTCCTTTTCCCCATACGGTACTGAATTCCAGTCCACCGTCACAATTAAAGTTTCGACTCCTTTAACTATCTGAATAATTTATTTTACCTCATCATATATTTCTGCAGTTTCATCACCTACAGAGCTAGTCTGTGATAGGCTGTGGCTCCGTATCTATCTTGGCTACAATAACGTGCTCACTATGTTTTCAATAGTAGCTTGCCCACATTCATATTTTCTTATTCATTGTACACCAACTCCTGCGTTACCTCTATTTGAGTTTGTATTTATAACTCTGTATTCACCTGACCAGAAGTCCTGTTTCTCACACCACTGAATTTCACGAAAGCCCACTATATCTAACTTTAAACTATCAATTTACCCTTCTAAATTTTCTAACCTACCTGCCCAATTAAGGGACTAGCATTCCACACTCTGATCCATGGAATACCACTTTTGTTTAAGTAGTCACCAAGCCAGAGATCCGAATGGAGGACTATTTTACCTTCGGAATATTTTATCCAAGAGGGCGCCATCATCATTTAACCATGCAGTAGAGCTGCATGCACTCAGGAAAAATTACGGCTATGGTTCCCCCTTGCTGCCAGCCATTCGCAAGGCGGTTGATGTTACAAGGCCACACCAGTCAATCGTCCAGACTTCTGAAAAGCCCGCTGCCCCTCTTCAGGAACCACAAGGTGGCCTCTCAATATATACCCCTCCGTTGTGGCTGTACCTACGATAGAGCTATCTGTATCACTGAGGCACAGAATCCACATCAGCAACAGCAAGGTAGATGGTTCATTAAAAACTAAAAAACAAAAACTAAATTTTTTAATTGTTACTGAACTATGTTAACAACATACTCTTTGAAGAGCTACTGATGTGTAAGTATGGTCTAGAAGCGGGAAACGCCTTTTAGCCCACTCTTAGCAAAATAAACGCACTTTCAATAATGTGTGCGACCGACTTCATGACCCCCCACAAAAAGTTTAAAAATGCAAATTTAGCTCATTGCTACTTTTTAAAGAAATGTTGATGTGGTAAGTCATATCTCGATCGTGGAAATATTGAATACGACAGTCAGTGGGAAAAGTGACATCTGCAAAAGAGACTAAAATTTTTGGTTCAATTTTAACCAACAAATTTGAGGTATATATGGAATTTTTATAGAAGAATTCATTAAAACGGTAAATAATAATTTTACAAATTGTAAAATATAAAATATCTCACTAGACTACAATATTCTCAAGAGGTGGGTATAAAATAAGTAATATAATAATAATTTTACAAATTATAAAATATAAAATATCTGACTAGACCACAATATTCTCAAGAGATGGGTATAAAATAAGCCCCGCACTCATCTTGGTAGGAGCAAGAGCAACAGACATTGTATGGACAAGTGAAGAACTGAGTGGCTGTCGAGAACGTTACTTTTAAGCACGAGGATGTATGGAAGACGGCTGAGGAAAGATTTTCCTCTGTGAGTGAGCTAAAATGGCAAGCAGTTTGAAGTCATATGGAAGATGTCGGAAAGAAAAGTAAAATGCAAATGAGTGTATGGCTTCAGTGGCCGAGAGTTCCCAGGTAGGAAGTTCAACTGCCAAGTGCAAGTCTTACTGAGTACGACGCAACATGGGGCGACTTGCGCGTCGACAATGGGGATGAAATGATGTTGAGGGCAGCACAACACCCAGTCCCTGAGGGGAGAAAATCTCCCACCCCAGCCACGAATCGAAGCCACGCACCCCGTGTTTGGTATTCGAACGCGCTGACAATTCAGCCATTGGGGCGGACCGGAAAGAAAGGTACTGAGCATGAATAATTAACAGACGAAATAGAAGAAATTGTTATTGATTTTTATGCTAGCGAGTCCAGTGACATCAATGACGAGAATGGATTTCGATCCTTATTTTTTGACGGCAGCGATTCAATGAAAGCCAGTAAATAATGCTCTACATGTTTTCATGTAATCAGTGTCGCTTGTGCGAGGTTATAAACTACATTTTCTCCCTTTTTTAGTCTGATGAGAGTTCCTTCTTGGCGTGTGTGCTTGGAGTGTTATTTTCCTTTTATTGATCCGTTGTTTAGGTGATGTTTTAGTTTCAGTCTCTAGTCATACATTACAGACTTTGAAAATTTGTACACTCACGTTCAGAAAAAACGGAGCACCTTCAACGACTAGAGATAGAACGCCTACACTCACGCAACATGTACATTAATATGTTCTGCAGAAATGATTAGCATTTCAGTGACTTCGGTTCAGCATGTGCCCTGTATCCCATTAGGCACAAGGTCCACCATAGACTCTGATAACTTGTTCCATGTGTTATGGCATCAATGCGTGTAAGGCGCCAATGGCGTACTGTGGTACAGCCACCCACGCTGCATTCACCTCATCCAATAGTTCACCTGTGGTGGTCGGCACTGGGTCACAGCACTGCCCCACATCCCTCACATTTTCCATTGGTGACAAGTCTGGTTATCTGACGTGCCAGGGCAAAAGCCTGACATCCTGTCACACCGATAAGGCATGTGTTCATGTAGCAACATGTGGTCATGCATTGTACTGCTGAGAAATGACGTCCGAGGTGTTGTGCAGAAAGGGTATGGCTACAGGTCACAGGATGTCATTCACTTGGGTCACAATGGTCACAGTGCCCTGGACAGGCACCAACTGTGATTTGTAGTTGTAGCCAATGGCACACCCAGCATAAGGTCTCAAGTTGGTGCTATACGTATTGTGCAAATGCAGTCAATTTGATGCTGCTGCTACTGTTTGTGGCGACTAAAAAGTTTATTTTCAATCTACATCAGGCGAATTTAGTCGCCAAGACATCAACATGAGTTCACTACAATGCTCCTCAAACCACTATAGCACGCTTATGGCTCTGAGACATGGACAGTTACACTACTGAAAGATGACATCGGAGTCGGGGAAGACATTGAGCGAGAAGGGATGCAGGTGATTCGCAGCTGTCAGCGAGTCTTCGATTACTACCACTGGTCCCATGCATGCGCAGGAGAATGTCTCTCACGGTATATTGCTGCTCCCACGAGCCTGCAGGTTTCGAGGGGCCGTTCTCTTCGATGACGGCGTTTGTGTACACGACGAGCGACCTAGTGTAGCAAAAACGTGATTCGCTCACAGCAGTTTCCACTGATCGACGATCGAATCCAGATGGCCCCATGGCTACTGCGACCGTAATTGACGATGACGTTGGGTAAAAATGTGTGGTGCGCTGCAGAATTTCATGTTCGACAATGTTGGATGAACGGTGGGCTCCGAAACACTTGTCCATGCACCAGCTTCGTGCTCTATCGGTAGAGATGCCAAAGATCCCCATCTGTCCTACTTCACAGAACAGAGAAGCCTCCGAACCCCACACTGTGTGAAGAGTCGTGGTCGTCCAACAATTTACCGCCTAGTGGTAGTTTCACTGTCCTTCTGCCTTTCCTCACGACAGTAGCATGCGAACATTCGACCAGCTTCGCCGCTTTCGAGATACTTGTTCACAATCTCTGTTAATTGTCAAAGCCGCTTATCTCAATGGATTTCTCCATTTGCAGCCCATGTCTTCGCTAGGGTGATACCCTGTCCATTTCAGCTCTGCTTACATACCCTTGTTATAGCGTAACGTGCGCGCAAGGCCACAAGGCGGCCTCCAACATCACAGTGGCAGCGGTCATAGTGTTTTGGCCCATCACCAGTCAGAGATATTAAGCAGAACAGTGATAGCGGTAGTGCTACGAGGGTGGCCAAAGCTAGTTTCATAGACAGTTTTAAGAAGTACAAGCAATTGAAACATTTGTGAGATGACAATTTGAACATAATATATGTAAAAGTAACTAATACACGTTTACAGATCTGTTTTTTGAAGTCAATAAAGGAAGGGAATCATTGACTGTCAACGTTACGAGTAGGTAATTGGCCCGGTGTGATTCGTGACGGAACTAGGAAAGCCATTTCGGCTCCACCCAGGTAAGCCCTATGTATCCCTGGCCGAAATAATTGGCTAGCCCACTGGTAATAAATTATATACTGAAACCCTCTTCATGAATCTGTCTATTAGAGAGAACAATATTAACATTTCTGCGGCAGTTTCTGAGATTAGTCTTGACGTACAGACAGAAAAAAAATGTGATTGTCGACTTTGAATACATAATCTGAAGCGTTAGCCTGATTTTGTACTAGATGTATTTCTGTATCAGATTTCACATAAGAACAGGGTATTCACACTATTCTATTATTCTTTTGTGCGAGAGAATTAGTCAGTTTTCAGTGTAAAACGTTATTTTTCATTATATAAAATAATGTTTTGATTGCTCATTATGGGGAATCAGGCCATCATTTCCTTGAACATAAGTTTCTGAATAATAGGTTATGCTTTCACAGTATACTGTAAGTAACTTTACTGTTACTGAACTCAGAAACTGGAACTCCTGTGTTAGCTTTATGCAGGGTCTTTCGAAATTATTCATTCTAATTAATACAGGCGACAGAAAACATCAAAACAAACACAATGCCAGAAAAACTTACAACATCCAAAGATAATTAAATTAATGAAATTTCGTCTAGTTAACATATTTATGTGGATAACATTGAAAAACCACTGCAAATGAGAAATGTTGGTACACTAATAGCCTCCAGAATGCTAAATGCAACGTGCAGACGTGCTGGCATTGTGTAGTACAGGTGCCAGATGCCAATTTGCGGGAAGGAGTTCCAGGCCTGCTGCACTTGGGCGGTCACCATAGGGACGGTCTGTGCTGTTTCTGGATGACGCTGGAGCTGTCGTCCAATCATGCCCCACATGTGTTCCATTGCAGACAGATCTGATGATCGAGCAGGGCCAGGGGCAAGTCGACACTCTGTGCAGCATGCTGGGCTAAAACAGCGACATGTGGACTAGCGTTATCCTGTTGGAAAACACCCCCTAAACTGGTGTCGAATCGCCAGGTTAATGTACAGATTTGCTATCGGGTTGCGTGGGACAACCACGAGAGTGCTGATACGAGATAACACACCAGACCATAAATCCACGTGTAGGCCGAGTGTGTCTAGCACGTAGACAAGTTCGTTGCAGGCCCTGACCTGCTCTTCCAACTAACGTGCGGCCATCACTGGCATCGAGACAGAACCAGCTTTCATCACAGAGCACAACAGACCTCCACCCTCTCCTAAAATCAGCTTTCACTTGACACCGCTGAAGTCACATATGGCGGTGGTTTGGAGTCAGTGGAATGTACGCTACAGGACCTCTGGCTCGGAGCACTCCTTGAAGTAACCGATTTGTAACAGTTCGTTGTGTCCCTGTGGTGCCAGCTGCTGCTAAGACTGCTGCTGCTGTTGCAGTACGATGTGCCAGAGCCATACGCTTAACGCGATGCTCTTCCC
The DNA here is from genome assembly GCF_023864345.2 of Schistocerca serialis cubense. Lineage (NCBI taxonomy): Eukaryota > Metazoa > Arthropoda > Insecta > Orthoptera > Acrididae > Schistocerca > Schistocerca serialis. The sequence continues at coordinate 43,907,455 of NC_064648.1, forward strand.
TCTCAGTGGTGCCATGACGCCATCTGGAGCTTGGTCTTCTAGCCACCCTACATTCTTGTCACCACCGCTGCTAGCAATCATCTGCAGTGGCTACATTCCTGCTAAGTCTTTCTGCAGTATCACAGAAGGAGCATCCAGCTCCTTCCAGCCCTGTTATGCGCCTAGTTCAAACTCAGTGACGGGTTGATAATGATTTCGTTATCGTCTTAGAGGCATTCTTGACTGGAATCAAGTCACCACGTCCAGTATCAAAGGTCACTAACGCTCTCAAAACTTACAGCGAGTATGTAAAGCAAAACTGATATGCATGCTCATAGTAGTGCCTCTATGGCCGCTCTTAAGCGACTCGCGCGAAATTTGATTATACCTCACCTTTCAGACGTAGAAACACGTCCAACAACTTTCGTTTATGTGGCACAACTCCTTCTCGATGTTACCCTTTTTTTACGTCAGTGTATATTTCGATAAGGAACGTATTGTATCTGAAGTTATCTTGCACTGTTACCGAACGTTTTGTTAGTTGTGGTGACGTAATCTGTTGTGTCAATGTCGCTGAATGGGAAAGTCAAAGTTCTTTCGACAACCACAATTACAATCTTTGGCACATGTGGATTCACGAGGTAGTTGACTAAGAGCTCATCAACAGCTATGTGGTGTTAATGTGTTGACCTGCGTTCTTGGTGATAGGTTGAACGAACCATACATTCTCCCATATCATCTCAACGGATGGAGATATCCCATTTTCGTGAAAAACGTGTGGCCACAATTGCTTGGAGGATGTACCTCTGAATGTTAGGTGAAAGATGTGTCATCCCATTTTCGCATCCCTGTGAGGAATCGTCTGGGAGCCACCTTCGAGAATCCGTGGACTGACTCAGGAGGTCCTGTGGCCTGGCCTCCCAGGTCACCTGAGATCACGTGTCTCGATTCCTTCCTGTGTGGACACAGGAGGCACCTGGTGTTGGAAAACCGTTGTGGAAACAGAAAAACACCTCGTCACTTGGACTGCTGTCACTGCAGACACCGTTGTGGATGTGCCAGGCACCTTCACATGGAGACGACAGTCTGTGATGTGATGTTGTACTGTGCCCTTACGGGCCAACGATTGAGCATTCGAGCAGTTCCTGTCAGTGCCACTGCTCTAAATAGCTTTCTAAACTATCGTCTGTGTAAATCATCCCTAGCATCAGAAACTGCCATCAGGGATCATATGTACCATAACTAAATGTATTTGTTTTGATGTTCTCTTCCTATTGTTATAATATGAACTTTACAATAAAATTACCGTTGTTTGTATTTCGCTCCAAAGAATAATCACTTGTGCTGAAATTCTCATTGTTCAACACTTCTCTTCAAAAGTATAGTAGGACAGTGTAGAGTAAAAGTGGAGGGGGAAGAAAAGAAAGGGACTATATGTGCAATCAATAGGGTTGAGTGAAAATGGGTGCCAGACTGCGATTCGAACCTGAAATCTCCTGCATACGAGGCATTTGCGTTAACCACTGCGTCTTCCAGACACAGTGTTCATCGAACTTCTTCGGATTATCCCGAAACCCCTCCTGGCCAGCCCACATTCCCAGCCAGCGCCACCGATCGGCAGTCACCGTCCATACTCGGTACGGTGAGATTTCGGTGGGGGATCGAATGAAATTGTGCGTGTGCACTGGAGGTGGTGGGTTCATGACCCATCGAGGCGAATCAGTTTTGTGAACACGTAGTGTTCATTCTTTTGAACATATCCGAAAGAACAGACATCACACGTTCATATAACACAGTAGAATGTTTTCCACACTAGACTGCAATACCCTCTGCTATTTCCCTCCAGAGCACATTGCAAATTTCATTCAGCTGAGGACGAGAAGGTGATAACAGACGCATGTTAAATGGCACTTTCAGTTTAGCCAAAGTTTTGTTTTCCTTAGGCCACGAAACAGTCTTTGCAAATTTCTCGTGAACACATTCTGTAACCAGAATAGGTAGCTGGTGTTTAAAGTCTTTGAGTCACCTCTCTGTGAAGCACTGTTCTGGTGGCGTGTTTCACCTCTGACGAGCTTAGCACGCTTTCGGTCAATCAGAGCAGTGGGCAGTTAAGTTGCGTCCTGCAGCTGAGCGAGTTTAAAATCATACTCTGCTCTAGGTGGCAAGGCAGGACAATTGAAGCAGTTTACTTTATCCATTTCCTTTTTGAAAGACATGTATAGAAGATTTGTGTTTCCGTCAATGATTTGATGTGTATTGGAGATTCCCACAGGCTTATGTTCACTCTTTGATCAATTTGAAAGTGCATGGTAACGAATCAGTACCACTGTCACTCATTTCTACTCTGCTAACTCATGTACTTAATTTTCGTACCTAATTGTGTCCCACACTTTATATGATTCCATCTCGAGCACACATCTTGATGACCTCTTCTTTGTCGATTCAGCAGACTGAAACAGTATAGATAATGAATTAGCTCAGTTGTGTGCAGTTTCCCTACTTTTGTTTGTAATTATATTCTGCATTCGTAATTTTTATGTTGTGAAAGGTAATTTTAGATGCTGGATACAGAATGCAGAACATCTGTGACAGATTTTTATAGTGCATGTTTTCAAGTACTCTCAAAATAGCGTGCAGGGAACATGATGCCGTCCAGTTTCCGCAATAGTACACGCAGGTCTTGTCCTTCAACCTCCATTATTAGTCATTTGCCTTGGTGAGGTGTTACCTATAACGAAACATTTTCAGATTAAGGTTTTGTTGTTACATTCAGAGGGAATCATCCCTCTGCACTGTCTGTGGCTACAAGTTGACCACTTCTGCACTCTGAAATTTGGATAGTTTTATGTGAGTGATTTTCACACTGTTTGACGTTCAGTAGTAACACCTGTGCTCGCCATTTACCAGATGTATGGTCCGTTGTAACTGCGTTATACTGTGATTACTTCTTTTTCTTAATTCAGAAGTCAGATTATGGTTCAAATGGCTCTGAGCACTATGGGACTTAACATCTGAGGTCATCAGTCCCCTAGAACTTAGAACTACTTAACCCTAACTAACTTAAAAACATCACAGACATCCATGCCTGAGGCAGGATTCGAACCTGCGACCGTAGCGGTCGCGCGGTTCCAGACTGAAGCGCCTAGAACCGCTCGGCTACACTGGCCGGCAAGTCTGATTACGTTACAAAATTGGTTATTGGGTCTTGAACGTTTATATACTAAATCATAGTATGAACAAATCAGGTTGTAGTTTACTGTGTACGTTAGTAGTCCAGTTCTTATCTCAATAGGCAAATTACGAAATAGTGGGGTCTGATAAGTTGTAGGGAAATGAAATGCAGCGACCGCAAAGTCTCAGTTGTACATAAAGCAGGTCGGTGGCAGACATTTTTCATGTGTAAAATAACAGGTATGTGCGAACAGTCTACAATGGAGGCACCTGTACGATACATCATAGAATATTAATAAAGTGTGTGGGGCTCTATAGAATACGACTAACAGGAGACAGTGAACGGATAGAAAGAAAGGGTGCACGAATCGCCACGTGTTTGTTCGATGCATGCGAGAGAGTCACGAAGGTGGTGAAAGAACTGCACTGGGAGGCGCTTGAAGATGGATGCATACTACACCATGGAAACGCATTTAGTGATGGACCTAGGAATATATTCCAGCAGTCTATGGAAGGGAAAAAGCCCTATTAACTGGTAGAAAGGGACCGAACCTCCGCCGTCCACTTTGCACTGGTTTGCAGGGTACTGCTGGGGAGGCAGATGTGGTCAAAACCCTGTCTCACTCGCTTTACAACCACTGCCCCCTGACTTTTGTACAAGTTGTAAACGGCCTCTCCGCCTCCTTATTTCACCCCTGCTGTCCTCAACACTTCACAGCGTATTTCAGGTCAATACTGTCAAAAACTTTCACTTACAAAGAGAGGTCCCAAACGCTGGAGTCGATTTTTTAGAGTCATCAATGACGACAAGCGAAGGTCAGTAGAGATTCGTGCGTTCGTGGAAAGATCTATGTGCAAAGCATACAACAACTTCCAACGTCATACCCGATCTGGCCGACAACCCGACAAAATTCTGCTCGTATATGAAATTACTAAGCGTGTATAAGGCTTTCATTTAGTCCGTTGTTGACCATACTCGTGTCGCAACTGCAGATAGCAAAACGAAAACCGAAGATTTAAATTTCATCTTCCAGAAATAGTTCACGCAGGAGAATCGTACAAACGGACCATCATTTGACAATCTAACAGGCTCGCATATGGGCTACATAGTAATAAGCTTAGCTGGCGTAGAGAAACAACTGAAAGACTTGAAAGCAAATAAATCACAAGGTCCGGATGGAATCGCATTTCGGCTTTACAAAGACTACTCTACGGATGGGTCCCTTACCTAGCTTGCATTTATCGTGAATGTCTAGCAATAAGTAGCAAGCGAGTGGAGAAATCAGCAGGTGACTCTGGTGTGTACGGGTAAAAGAACCGACCAGAAAAACTACAGACTAATATCCCTAACTTCTCTTCGCTGTAGAATCTTTGAGTATATTCACAGTAGGAATATAATAAAGTTTCTTGAGACCGAGAAGCTTATGTTCATGAATCAGCATGGTTTTAGAAAACATCACTCTTCCGAATCTCAGCTTGCCCTTTTCTTACATGTTACACTGAGAACTATGGATGAAGAGTAACAGGTGCGTTCGATATTTCTACATTTTCGGAAAGCATTTGACATGCTGCCCCATTGCAGGCTGTTAATGAAGGTGCGAGCATGTGGAATAAGTTTACAAATAAGTGGGGGCTCGAAGACTTCTTAAGTAATAGAGCCCAGTATTATGTTCTCGACGGTGAGTGTTCATCGGTTACAAGTGTGTCCAGGGGAAGTGCGATAGGACCGCTGTTGCTCTCTGTACGAGGTTTGTCCGGAAAGTACGTATAAAAGTTGAATAATGTCTTTATGTTACAAGTTGCAGTCATCGCCAGGTGGGACTACTACTGCTGTAATCAATCCCATCAACGCTCAGTTCGAGTCAGAGCACTCTGCGTGAAGGTGGGAGTGTGCGGCAGCTTGTTGACAGTTACCCTTTTTCGCCTGCCGTCGGCATGGAGCTCTCTCTGATTGAGGAACAGCGCGTCAACATCAAGTTTCTTGCAATGCTAGGCAAGAATGGCCGTGAGATTTTTGAGGGTTTGAAACAGGTTTACGGAGACAGTTCTCTGAAGGAACCAACCGTGAACAAGTGGTTAAAAAGGTTCCGGCATGGCCGAGAAGAAGTGAACGATGACCCTCGCCCAGGACGCCCGTCGACATCGAGTTCCGATGCAAATGTTGAACGACTTCGGGCATGTGTTCTTAAAGACCGTAGATTGACAGTCATATTGATTGCTGACGAGCTGTGAATCCCCAAAACAATCGTTCACGAAATCCTGACATAAAAACTTGAAATGAAGAAATTGTGTGCGAAAATCATACCGAAGCTCTTGACGCCAGAACAGAAAGCAGAGAGGGCTGAGTGCTGTGAGGATTGGTTGGAAGCAGAGGAACGAGGGGACTTTCTCAACCGAGTCATCACTGGAGACGAGTCCTGGTTTTACGAATTCCATGTGGAGCTTAAATCTCAAAGCAAGGAATGAAAACTAGCAGGAGAACTGAGAACAAAAAAGTCGCGAAAATCAAGGTCCAATGTGAAGACAATGTTGATTGTTTTCTTTGATTCTAGGGGCATTATTCACAAGGAATTTGTCCCTCCCGGCCAGAGAGTGGCCCGAGTTCGACCAGAGTTGGCAAAAGGAGGCAGATGGATCCTTCATCACGACAATGCGCCCGCTCACACGTCGCTCGTTGTGCGCAAGTTTTTGGCCCGAAGCTCAATCACCGTGACAGACCACCCGCCTTATTCACCCATTTAGCCCCGTGTGACTTCATGTTCCCGAAATGCAAAATGGTGCTTCGGCGGCGGCACTTGGGAGATGTGGAAGCCATCAAGGCGGAAACGACACGGCAACTGAACAACATCACAACTAAAGCCTTTCAGCAATGTTATCAACAGTGGAAACTGCGTTGGCAGAAGTGTATCGCGTCTCAGGGCGAGTACTTTGAAGGAGACCATATCGTAATACCTGAATAATTGTAAAATAAAGTTATTATTTAACTTTTATACGTATTTTCCGGACAAACCTCATATACATAAATCATATGGATGACAGCGTGAGCAGCAGTCTGTGCTTGTTTGCTGAAGATGCCGTGGTATACGATAAGGCGTCTAAGTTGAGTCACTGTAGGAAGGTACAAGAGGACTTAGACAAAATTTCCAGCAGGTGTGATGAATGGCAGCTAGACCTAAACATGAAATAGTGAAAATTAATGCGGATGGGTAGGAATCTCAAACCTGTACTGTTCGGATACAGTATTACTAGTGTCCTGCTTGACACAGTCAAGTCGTTTAAATATCTGCGTGTAACGTTTTAAAGCAAGGAGGGGGAAGGAGCATGTGAGAACTGTGACAGGGAAGGCGAATGGTCGACTTCGGTTTATTGGATTAGAACAATTTTAGGAAAGAGTGGTTCACTTATAAAGGAAACCGCATATAGGATGCTAGTGCGACCTATCCTTGAGTGCTGCTTGAGTGTTTGTGATCTGTACCAGGTCACACTGAAGGAAGACATCGAAGCAATTCAGAGGCGGGCTGCTAGATCAGTTCCTGGTAGGTTCGAGCAACACATATGTGTTACTGAGACGCTTCGGCAACCCAAATGGGAATCCCTGAAGGGAATGCGACTTTCTTTTCGAGAAACACTATTGAGAAAATTTAGTGAACCGGCATTTGAAGCTGACTACCGAACGATTCTACTGCTGGCAACATACATTGTGCGTAAGGACCTCTAAGATAAGATACGAGAAATTGGGGCTCATACGGAGCATATAGACAGTCGTTTTTCCGTCGCACTCTTTGCGAGTGGAACAGGAAAGGAAATGACAGGTAGTGGTGCAGGGTACCCTCCACCACGCGCCGTAGTGTAGCTTGCGGAATATCTATGTAGATGTAGATGTAGATCAATACGGCGATGTAGGTTAAGATCCCACATATCAATCACTGCCGCCATTCACCCTGATGGGCTCCCGTTCTCGGGTAATCGAAGATAGAGGTTCGGAATTTCGCGTGAAAGTCTTTAGCTTTTGAAAAAAAGGTACGCGTAATACACTAGTTTAGCAGCGTGAAAGTTAAGGTACAGGCCTTGTGTACAAAAGGCTGTGGGGTCGAATGTTGTTGGACAATGTTAAATTTTCATTTTTCGTTCTTTATCGAAATGATTTTAATTATATTTATTGAATTAACTGTGTTAAATGTATTTCTTTATTTCTGTTCCTTTGTCACAGCATTTAAATCAACACGTTAACTTTTTAAAATCGTCTCATTGTTTCATGCTTTTTCCACATGAGATCTTTGTGCCTGTGAATTCAATTATTTTTATTTATGTATCATAATATTTAAACATTTGAAAACTGACGATGTACTCGGTAAAACACAAAGACCAAATACTCTGTTTACTTTGATTGTGCAGTTGCGTGAGAAACTTATTTTTCGCTATAAGATGTACATTTTTTGTCAACGGCCGTGCCGCAGTGGCAGCACCCGTTGCCGTCAGATCACCGACCTTAAGCGCTGTCGGGCTGGGCTAGAACTTGGATGGGTGACCATCCGGTCTGCCTAGCGCTGTTTGCAAGTGGGGCGTACTCAGCCCTTGTGAGCCAAACTGAGCAGCTACTTGATCGAGAAGTAGCGGCTCCCGTTCCGTAAACTGACATATGGCCGGGAGAACGGTGTGCTGACCACATGCTCCTCCATATCCGCATCCAGTGACGTCTGAGGATGACACGGCGGCCGGTCGGCACCGTTGGGTATTCATGGCCAGTCTGGGCGGAGTTTAGTTTCTTATATATTTTTTGAATGGTTAACGTCATAAAACATACAAAACAGTAAATATTGGACGATGGACAAAATACAGCACATGAAGATATCAACGAAAAAAGGGATTATAAATAAAACGAAATTTTAGCAAAATGAGGAACAGAAATAAGGAATGCAATAGCGTGGACAAAAATATAGGATGGTAAAACGGAAGAAATTAATTCGAAGTTACTACATATCAATAATTAAAACGACATGAACAGAGATTTCAAGTGGAGAAAGCATAGGAACAAAAAAAATGAGAGAAATTTGAAAAAAAAATGTATTGACTAAAATAATGTGACAAGGGAATAGACACAAAAAATACATTCAACCTGAGCACCTGTCAAGATATGAATGCAGGAGCTCTTGCACATGAGTCCTTTACCATGGCCGATACGCTGCGCAATCAGTCTATTACAAGTACCTCTGTATATGGACTAGGTTCTGCAGCAGCCTCAAGATCCAAAGTTTCCTATGCTAGGCACTCTGCGGGCTTGTATCAGGAGGAATGTGAGTGTAGAGAAGTCTACATAGAAAAAACTGGCAGGCTAGTAAAAATCCACATACGCGAGTAGGAGCCCACATCCGACTTTGCTAGCTTAACAGTCAGCAGTAGCCCAGAATCAGATAGACTTCGGTAAGGGAACAAAACTTAGCGAAAGCTCTGTACTGGCCAAGCAGCCGGGGATGGTGAAACGCGAGATGAGGGAAGCGGCGGAAATGTTGAAACACTACCCTAACGCCTGCTGCTTCCCTCGTGTGGAGTGTATGGTCCGCACAGTTATTTTTTTGTATTTTTGTCCTTTAATCGAATTTTTGTTCGAAGATTACAAGAGTTCCTAAGCTTTTCTCGCCAATGGAGGCCATAGAAGCATGATTTTTTCCTAATGTACTTCCTACCAAAAAGCGATTCCGGTAGCTGGAATCCAAGGTTTTTGTTAATCATGCCTTTTGTGTTCTTGTGGTGTATTTCCACAGAAACTTTCATTGCCTGACACATATTTTTTGTATCTACCTGAGAACTTAAATATCAATTTTCATAGATTTAGCCTTAAAATTTTTTAATATAACAAAATACTTTCATAAAATTTTCATCCCTCATTTCACTCCCTTAGGGGTTTAATTTCCAAAACACAGTGAAACAACTGTTTTTTTTAATTTCTAACAGAGAAGCCAAATACAAATTTTTACCGATTTAGTTTTGAAAATGCTTTCACAATAAAATACTTCCATAAAAATTTTATACGCTATTTCACACAGGTGCTAAATTTCCTATAAAACATTGAAAGACGTGGCTAACGATTCAAATACCAGTTTTCAATGATGTAGCTTTAAATATCGTTTAGTAGTTCCTTGATAATTTTTTTATATTTTATTTCCAGTTGAGCCTCTACGGACTGCATGGTAACATCCAATTTCATTTTAGTGTCTAGGTCTTGTTCTTGTTCCATCTTTGACTTCCTACCAGTTTCTTCTGAGCCCACCAAAAAGTGCCTGTTTATGCTCTTCTCACAGAAGTCTTCTCCGTCTTTGGACGTTGATGCCATTTTATAACCTTGGTTCACCAACCTTCTAAATTTGTTCCTGTCAGGCATTTCTCTCTCTGAGATACCAATCTGCCTAAGATCTTTTTTATTTATTTCATTTTATTTATTATTTTATTTTATTTTATTTATTATTTTATATATTAAATCATTTATTTATTTTAAAAAATTTCACACGATATTTTATCTCCTTAGTAGTTGAATTTCCAAAAATTCTGAAACAATTTTTTTTTATTTGTAACTGAGAAACCAAATGCTTATTTTCGTAGACCTATCTTCAAAATTGCATTAATAGGTACATATTTTCAGAAAGTCTATCATCCTCTACTTCATCCCTCAAGAGTGGAATTTCGAACAATCCCTTCTTAAAAGGTGCCTACAGTATCGGATTCACACCCTCTCCTAAATTTCAGGTTTCTACCCTTAGTGGTTTGGACTGGCCGACGAAGAGTCAGTGAGTGAGTCAGTTTGAACATTGCCCATCATATACAGAGATTCTGACAACGCGAATAGAGAGGATGGCAGCCGTCAGAGCTGCACGCAACAGCAGAAACCTACTCCCTCCACTGCAGTAGCCTGCTACAAGGTCGTTGGCACTCCTTCCGCCTCAAGAGGCGAGTTGTATCGACAGTTTGTAAAATTGTGACGTAATGCCATTGTCAGTGAGTAGTCATAACAAACCGCAACTGACTCTGCAGTGATAGTTTTCTACAACATGACATACCATAGCACCTAGAAAACTTAATGCCAGAGGACTCTGCCCATGGAAGCCTACGCAGTAATATCCTGTTATTTGTTTGCTGTCACACTTTATCACCGTGACACGACCAATATCCTGGTAAAGACAATGCCCTGACGCTAAACATTTACTACTACTAAGTTAGTTTTTCTGTTTTACGACAAGGAACCACCGCTGCACCGCCTCATTTTCAACGTTCAAAATGAGTCTCGATAATAACACAGGCATAATTGGTTAAAAAAAAAAGAAGTACGCATATTATCAACAACAAAAAAATCTTCTTTACTGAAACTACAGCAGAAAATCCAGTATAAACGTGTTCTATAGTTCCATCTCAAGCCGAAACAGAAATAAGAGTGAGATAAACTGTACAAGTGATACACCGAAATGTAACAGTGCCCTTACATAAGTTGCAATTCATACCAGTTGACTTACAAATACCGCTGCATGCACGCAGCTCTAAACTCCTGTGAAAGTTAGATATCTACATGACTACACGTGCAACCTGTCTCGCATCCAATGCTGTGTCTCACATTTCTGATGGCATCTGTGTGGTTCAGCATTTGGCCAGAGACTGGACATAATTCGATACCAACAAAAATCTGCCAATATTCAGCGCAGTGTCTGACAGTTCTGCGACATTTTATTTACCAAAGCAAAATAGCATTAGCTGTTCCCCAAATTCAGTGGATCATGTGTTAAACTCTTTTGATATGATAAAATATGGATAGACCACATGATGCAAACGTTGTGGTTTCAAACCAGTAAACTTATCAACCACACTGTCGCGATTTCGCGGGAAGACTCATGTGAAGTTTTAAACTAGGATCAGTAACATTGTACAGAAAACTGAAATCTGTGCGGTTAGCAATTACGTCGTATTCCAGGTTAGGCGAGACATCATGCTTACACTGGAACACTTTAAATGCGTCACATAATTAGTGCTGTCTACAAGTAGTGAAGGAATTGATGATATCGTTTGATATCTACGGGTCTCATTAACCAACATCCCCAGAAGGCATAACGATATTTTCACTCCATTCATGCAGTGCCAATTTTCGCTGTGGCCAAAGTATTTGCAAAGCTTCGTGAATGGACAAAAGACGTCGTTGGGGTGTCGAGCACTACCATTGTGATCCATGCAAGGTAACGCCCTTGGACTTACCTCAATATTACCAGATCTAATTTTTAGCAAAAAACTTCATGAACCTCTCTTACCATACAAATATTCAGTGCTAAAACTAGAACGTGATATGAAATGGAACGATGCCACCACTAGGGAATTCAAATGGACGACTTGGATTTGTTGTGATGGTGTCTGTTGGTAAAGGAAATCAGACACTATTGCGACCAATTCTGGAATAATCTTCAGTTCTTGGACTCCTTATTAAGTAGGCATGACAGCAGACATCAAGAGAAATCAGGAGACATAATAGAAAGTCAGTAAAGCCCATACTAAAGTGGAACAAAATACTCGAAGAACTTAGTTGGAAATCTACTGTATTCCGAAAAATATGTTGGGTAAATTGGACGATCTGGCATTGGAAAAAGCATGAGCAGCAGTTATACTTCCCCCATTGTGTATGTCATTTAGGCTCCACAAGAAGAAGGCAGGAGAGATTTAGGTGTATACTAAGGTGTGCCAGCAGACTATTCAGTGTCACTGCGTGTGTAAAGGAATCAGGATGGGAGGTGTCTACTGCTAGTGTTAGCTACCTCCGGCCATACAACTGACTGTGACGGCTAGACGACGTACAAAGCTGTAGAAACCTGCAAACAGCACACTTCTACCTTTGATGATGCTTGTCCCAGACAGCAAAATCGGGAAAGCAAAATAAGAGAACAGCCTCCATGCAACTCACGCTTAAAGTGATTGGCAGTCTATAAACTACTATAACCGATAAGCAGAACAGTCTATTATGTAGCAAATGGAAAATTCGTAATGATAGTGGAGTTTGCAACCTGCACATTAATTCTTGATAATATGCAAAAAAGCCTCAAAGCACCTGTCACTAAAGAAGCCCATCACATTAACTAGGAAAGTAATTATCGACAATGTGGTAATTTTTGTGTTACTGGTATGGTCATTGAGGAAAATGGTGTATAAGAAGCCAAAGGTTTCAAGAATGAAGCTCTATCTATTTAATTGTTTTTAATGGTGTTATGGGTATATATTTGGTTGTATGGCACTAATGGTGCAACTAGTTCAGGAGCAATACCCAAAGAAGATGAAAATAATTCTCTTGGAGTTCTAATATGATCACACTGTGGGGAAACTCAAGCTTTCAGAGATTTGCGTCATCCTCACTGTCAGAAGACCATGGTGAAGAAATTGTACAAATAGGTGAAAGCTCAAATTTCTACTTAAAAATCACTTTACTTCTAGACTGACAGCGTTTTATATAGTTAAGTATGATAGCAAAAATAGAGACATAGCTGGCATCATTTTGTTACTGCTGATTTCCACAGCTGTGTACTGTATTGCTCTAAACGCCACTGTGGAATGTATGACTGAGGGTAGCGCCAGCACTAGTCGCACCTTCTCCACCTCACTTTGGAAATGGAGCGAGGGAAAGTACTCTCGTGGTACGCCTTACTGTGCCCTTTAATCTCTCTTACCTTCTTAAGGAGCCCACATGAGTTATACAATAGACGCTGCCCAACTGTCTCACATGCTTCCTCCAAGAACAGGTAACAGAATTTCCTCAACATGGTCTTGGAGTTCGAAAGAGTCCCACCTAAGTTCTTCGAGTATCTCTGTTGCACTTCTGTACGAGATTTGCTAGCCTCGTATGATTTCAGAACCGTAACTTCTTTTGACGTATTGAATCATGCCTTCTGGATAAGAAGTCCAAAGACCGGAGCAGTACTCCAGAATTAGTCGCTATGGCGTCTTATTTTCTCTACTTTAATAACTCACAACACACTCCTAGAACCGTCTCAGAAAATCGGAGTTTTCTGCTTAACTTCCACACTGCTGATATCCAGTGTTTGTCCCACTTCATATTACTAATCTTTTCAAACACTTATATACAATTCACTACAGCCATAGTGACAAGCGACACTTTATGAATGGCGTGTAATCTTGGTTATGCCTTCTGTGGATGGTCCTTAATGAGTCTGGCAGACATGAAATGGTGTCATTAATTCCTTCAATACTTACTTACAGCGCTGATTATACAGGGTGGTCCATTGATCGCGACCGGGCCAAATATCTCACGAAATAAGCATCAAATGAAAAAACTACAAAGAACGAAACTTGTCTAGCTTGCAGGAGGAAACTAGATGGCGCTATGTTTGGCCCGCTAGATGGCGCTGCCATAGGTCAAACTGATATCAACCACGTTTTTTAAAATACAAACCCCCATTTTTATTACATATTCCTGTAGTATATAAAGAAATATGAATGTTTTAGTTGGACCACTTTTTTCGCTTTGTGATACATGGTGCTGTAATAGTCACAAACATATGGCTCACAGTTTAAGACGAACAGTTCGTAACAGGTAGGTTTTTTAAATTAAAATACAGAACGCAGGTACGTTTGAACATTTTATTTCGGTTGTTCCAATGTGATACCTTTGTGAACTTATCATTTCTGAGAACGCATGCTGTTACAGCGTGTTTACCTGTAAATACCACATTAATGCAATAAATGCTCAAAATGATGTCTGTCAACCTCAATGCGTTTGGCAATACGTGTAACGACATGCCTTTTAACAACAAGTAGTTCGCCTTCCGTAATGTTCGCACATGCATTGACAATGCGCTGACGCATGTCGTCAGGCGTTGTCAGTGGATCACGATAGCAAATATCCTTCAACTTTCCCCACAGAAAGAAATCAGGGGACGTCAGATCCGGTGAAGGTGCGAGCTATGGTATGGTGCTTCGACGACCAATCCACCTATCATGAAATATGCTATTCAATATCGCTTCAGCCGGCCGTTGTGGCCGAGCGGTTCTAGACGCTACAGTCTGGAACCGCGCGACCGCTACGGTCGCATGGTCGAGTCCTGCCTCAGGCATGGATGTGTGTGATGTCCTTAGGTTAGTAAGGTTTAAATAGTTCTAAGCTCTAGGGGACTGATGTTAAGCCCCATAGTGCTCAGAACCAACCAACCGCACGCGAGCTATGTTCCGGACATCCGTCATGTTGGAATTACATCGCCATTCTGTCACCCAATGAAACATCTTGTAGTAATATCAGTAGAACATTACAGAGGAAATTAGCATACATTGCACCATTTAGATTCCCATCGATAAAATGGAGGCCAATTATCTTTCCTTCCATAATGCCGCACCATACATTAACCTGCCAAGGTCGCTGATGTTCAACTTGACGCAGCCATCGTGGATTTTCCGTTGCCCAGTAGTGCATATTATGGCGGTTTACGTTACCGCTGTTGGTGAATGACGCTTCGTCGCAAATAGAACGCGTGCAAAAAATCTGTCATCGTCCCGTAGTTTCTCTTGTGCCCAGTGGCAGAACTGTAGACGACGTTAAACGTCGTCGCCATCAATTCCTGGTCCATAGAAATATGATACGGGTGCAATCGATGTTGATGTAGCATTCTCAACACCGACGTTTTTGAGATTCCCGATTCTCGTGCAGTCTATTTGCTGCCGATGTGCGGATTAGCCGCGACAGCATCTAAAACACCTACTTGGGCATCATCATTTGTTGCAGGTGGCGGTTGACGTTTCACATGTGGCTGAACACTTCCTGTTTCCTTAAATAACGTAACTATCCGGCGAACGGTCCGGACACTTGGATGATGTCGTCCAGGACACCGAGCAGCATACATAGCACACGCCCGTTGGGCATTTTGAACACAATAGTCGTACATAAACACGATATCGGCCTTTTCCGCAATTGGTAAACGGTCCATTTTAACACAGGTAATGTATCACGAAGCAAATACCGTCCGCACTGGCGGAATGTTACGTGATACCACGTACTTATACGTTTGTGACTATTACAGCGCCATCTGTCACAAAGCGAAAAAAGTGGTCCAACTAAAACATTCGTATTTCTTTATGTACTACACGAATATGCAATAACAATGGGGGTTCCTATTAAAAAAAACGCAGTTGATATTCGTTTGACGTATGGCAGCGCCATCTAGCGGGCCAACCATAGCGCCATCTGGTTTCCCCCTTCAAGCTGTGAGATATTTGGCCCAGTCACTATCAATGGATCACCCACACTTGAATCTAACAGCATTGCTGATTGCGCAGCATTCAGTTTTATGGTTCAAAATGGTTCAAACTGCTCTGAGAACTATGGGACTTAACGTCTGAGGTCAACAGTCCCCTAGAACTTAGAACTACCTAAACCTATGGACATCACACACATCCATGACCAAGGCAGGATTCGAACCTGCGACCGTAGCAGTCTCGCGGTTCCGGACTGAAGCGCATAGAACCGCTCGGCCACAGCGGCCGACTCATCTTTATGGAGAGGGACACTTATTTTACCTCACTGTTCACACAAGTACTCCTGCAAAATCCCGGCAGAGTGACTGATATATTTCATACTCTGACACAGCCAACAGTTGCACAGTTATTGTCTAGACTTCCCATATTTTAACGCATTGAAAGAATTTGAAAACGAAATATTTGATATGTGTAAAACTGAAAGTGTGATTTGCTAAACGCTAAATGATTGCCTTTTCACGATGTATGAAATGCAGCGGAACTGTCAGACATTTATTGATCTGTAATCAGAATTATTATATAATGATGTCTGATCAGTATGTCTTTCGGGCTTGTGTGAAAGAACAGCCACCACATGTATAATTTAAGCAAGGCTGGCCAATGATCTCTTCAGCAAATATGCACACCAGCCTCGAACTATTACGGGAGTCGGCGAAACGTCGCGAGTAATAAGGATAATTGGTAAGGGCATTGCGTCAGTAGTGTGTGGATGAGTAGAGAATTTCGATCTGATGGTAGGCTTTCCAGGACAACGGCGTTGCCACAGTGCATACACCGGTTCCCGTCAGATCACCGATCTTAATGCACTGTGGAGCGTGGCCGGCACTTGGATGGGTGACCATGCCGGCCGCCATGCGCTGTCACCATTTTTCGGGGTGCCCTCAGCCTCATCATGCCAGTTGAGGAGCTACTCGACCGAATAGTAGTGGCTCCGGTCAACGAAAACCATATTAACGACCGGGAGAGCGGTGAGCTGGCCACACGCCCCTCCTATCTGCATCCTCAGCTGAGGATGACACGGCGGTCGGATGATCCCGATGGGCCCCTTGGGGCCTGTAGACGGCGTGAGTTAAGTTTTAAGTTGAGGTAGCCTTGCTAGGGTGGTCCACGCAGCTGCGATGACAAGTGATCAGAGCAGCTGCCTAGCAAACAGGTACAAATTTTCGACTTTCTCCAGTGATGTAAATCAGTGCCCACTAGTAGCTACACGTCATAATTCCTTTGTGTCTATCGTGAGATTAGTTTGAATATAATGGATATAAGATGATGATTCATAATTTTGTATCCTACTTCGGTTTTCCCTCTACATGTCGCATCTCGATTTAAGTGTGAAATTTTTCACTTATCAACGCCGAGCACTCTATCAAAGTGAGGCGCGAGAATAGGTCTAAAACCCACGTCTAAAACTCACAAATAAATGCGAAGGCTTCATGAAGGACTCCCAGGACAGGGGACTGAGATTTGCAAGAAATAAACTTCTGGAGATACATTAACTACACGTCTTTTAGGTATCCCATGGATATGATGTAATTTATTTTTGGACCGTTTCATCTGCCTTCAACCAGCCAATAAATTTATCATGAAACTTAAAAGCGATGTGAAGTTATGATTTTTGAGCACAAAGAATTTTTTGAAAAAAAATATGGTAATCTAAGACAGCGTATTCACCGACACCCGAGAAACTGTGATCGATAACTTCAAGCAAAGACATGTCGCCAGCCGTACCACCGCTGTGGCGCCGTTAGGACTCCAGTACGTAGAGGATATGGCGTTTCCTATGCGAAAGTTTAACCCAGGAAATTGCAGACTTGGCGGCTTTGTTTAAGGAGAATGGATATTCTGATAAGCAGATGTGGAGCCCTCACAATCCCCAGAATTGGATGAAGGGGAAAATAGATCTTTGGCCTTTAAAGAAGAAAACAACCGCCTTCAGTCACAAATCGTGATGTTTTGTTTTCATCGAAGACGACGAATTTCGAACCCTGGGGACTCCTGTGTGGAGCATAAACTGTGCTTTAAGACTGGAAAAATTTTAAAGAGATTCACATGTAGAATGTGTTTCGTCCACGTGGCGAGATTAGAGCGCCACTCGGTTCTGTCAAGGACGGTTTGTGACTGAGGAAGCCTCGCATATAAAGAGTTCTTTGTCAGTGGGGGAAGGCTTACATCGGCTGATTTATTCACACAGGTGTGGGCAACATTGCCTTCACACGAGACTACAACAGTCTGAAATTCGGAAGTAGTGGAGAATTATTTAGACGAGGGACCCAGGATGAAAAGTACGATACCAAGATGGTTGCTGAAACGTCCCGTTTTTGAAACTGTGTTTCAAAGGTGGCTATTGAAATGAGGTTGACAATTTGATTAATAGAGACAAGGGTTTTTCCTTTACCAAAACGTGGATCCCTGTACTGTCCAGTGTCAAAATACAACGTCCTTTGGCGCGGCCGACTTGAGACTAGGGTGACTCTCTTTCTGTGTTGGATCACTGGCGCCAATGTTCTACCAATGGCGGCTCCACAAGCCTAGCCTTGTTGGCAGCATCTGAGGTGGGTGGCGCATGCACTGTGTACACTTCGACGACGACGCACTCCAGGCTCGACATACGTTTTCATTTGAGCCAAACAAGCATCTAATAAATATGGCGGACAGGTGGATCGCTGAAATATCGAGTCATGTTGTTTTTAGGATCCTGTAGAGCAACTTGAGGATACCTCCCCGACACTGAGAAAGTCTAGTCACAATTGTACGAGGGTTGCACAGAAAGTAATGCATCAAATTTTTACGTCAGTCAAAAACAATGCTACGAATGCGAAACATTACGTATGTATTATCTTCCGAGTGAGCGCGCAAAGTTTCCGTCACTTTTGACAGATAGCATAGCTGCAGGACAGTTTCAAATTGGCGTTTGTAGGTGACGTACTTTACAAGCAACGTGCCGTCATTGAATTTCTCACTACAGAGTAAGAAACTGTGGGGAATATTCACAAACGCTTGTATAAAGTCTGTGGAGCATCTGCTGCCGACAGAAGTACAGTTAGTCGCAGCGCACGGAGGGTGAGGTCATCAGAAGGCGGTTCGGCAGAGCTCCACGATTTGCAGCGGTTCGGGAAGACCATCCAAGGCTGTCACTCCTGAGATGTTGTACCGAGCTGATCTTGTCACTTGTTTGGGCCTTTAAGTGATTGAGCTGGTGCGCTGCTGGCGCCAGTCTCCATCGATTGCCATCCTGATCGTTGTGAGTCAATTTTAGATGCCTGTATGTCTTCTTCGCATCTTTGGCGGATGGCTATTTAACTGCGGCGCGCACGCTCTGCTGGGGCTTGAGCTGGGTATCAGCTGTGTGAGGGACAGCGACGTGTGGTGCTGGCGAGTGGCCGAGTCGCTACGACGAAGGAGCGTGGGCAGCGGCTGCGGCGTGTTTCGCCATTTGAATGCAGATCCGCTGCCGATGTGATTGGGATTTCCTGGAGATTTTAAGGACAGATTTCCTTCGCATATCTTACATGTTACTGGTGTCGTCGAATTGTTTCTTGGTGGGTTCTGTTCACGTTAATTGAATACCTGAGTGCACTGAAAACTATCTTGGTTGTTTCAGTTATTTTTCACTGTACTTGGTTTTGCGCCTGATATGTTGATGGTATTTAAGGAAGTGCTAGCTACGCACAACAAATAGACATGAAGCCATGCTTAATGCATAGCTAGAGGTCATGCCAAATAGCACGTAAGTGTGTGGCTGATGTTCAAGAGTGGGCCGAAATAATTTTCCTGTTTCCTGTTCCTGTGTTATTATTTTATTTCTTTGTTCTACAGAATTAGCAAATGAAATTTTAAGAGCCGTTATTGGGCAAGTGCTCATCTAGGTTGGTCAGACTTGGGTTTATTGGTGCCGTGTATAATTAAGGCTTTATTTATAACCAATTGGGCAGATACGTTTGTCTATCTGATGCGCAAGAATGTTTTCTGCCGCTGATGTGTTTATGTTTCAGATAATTGGCAGTGGTCGACGCGAGCAAACTCGGTGTATCCTGAACTTGTGATAGCTCCATTTTACCTTCTCGTCCGTGAATATCCTCTATCTGGTGGCACCTTTTGGTCTGCTCGCGTCCATCACTAATTTTCAACGCGAAAATTGTAATGGCTCTATGATAAGACTATTTAATATCCTATTATTATATTCCGGCCATGAAAAGTATGTGAACCTCGTACCTGTGAGTAATACTAAAGAGGAGCTTAGTCGATACATTAGTCTGATAATGCCTTTAATTTGTTAACACTGTTGTGGGTTGTGTGAAAACCAGTTCCTATGTAAGTCATGAAGCATTCAGTTATGTCAGTTAATGGTGGTTTGATGAAGATTGTTTTAATTAGTGAAAATTGCTGTCAGCTCAATGCTAAGACTATTTAATATGTTATTATTATATGCTGGCCATGAAATGTGTGTGAACCTTGTACCTGTGAGTAATAATAAAGAGAAGCCTAGTTGAGTGCATTAATCTGATAATACTTTTAATTTGTTACAATTGATTAAAATCAGTCCGTGGAAGCAGCTTTAGAATTTGATATGGAAGCCAGTTCCTATGTAAGTCATGAAGCATTGAGTTATGTCAGTTAAATTTTATTAATAGGATTTTATGAGCATTGTTTTAATTAGTGAAAATTGTTTGAGTAAATTTTGAGAAATCTCGGTCTGTGACATTTAAATGCATTAATGTTCCCATCTGAGTATTGCTGCTGGTTCTGTAGGCCAGGAGCCTTTTATTATAATCATGCTACTCTTGGTTTCATTAACAGCATTTGTTTGTAATAAAGAAGAGTTTGGAAACTACAAACAGGTTATGTGTTTACTTTTGATGAGTCGAAAGGAACGATGCATCAGTGATGCCATTTGTGGAACACATTTTGAGGACGATGAGGAGGTGATTCACACAGTGAAGCCCTGGCTCCACCACCAGGACAAGGATTCGTCCCAAAAGGGCATAAACGCCCTTGTTTCGCGCTGGAGGAACGCCATGGAATGGGATGGAGATTACGTGAAAGAATAGGTTGTGTAATAAGACATCATTTTTTCGTGTGTGTAATTCTCATTATGTTCAATAAAGAATTGTGGAAGAAAAAGAATGTGGTACGTTATTTTCTGGCCAACCCTCATTGTTGTAGTCATTTACATATCAAGTAAATCATGCATGCCCAGAATTTCAGAACTGATTGTAAATGAACGTATTTATAAGCCAACTGTTGTGTGTCACACCAAACGTGTGGCACAGTACATCATTAGTGGTGTAATTTTTTCCATTGTGGCGTTGCTTCATCAAATGAATGTGCAGTGTTCATATCATAGAAAACGGTAGTAAAATGATTGAATAACACTTACTTATTCACTCAAAACAAGGTCAGGATACCAGGATGTAAATTAGCAGACATAGGCAGTTCGAAAGTAGATTGAGAATACGATGAAACCATAGCATCTGGACAGTCTCCTTCCAATGCTCTGCAGAAACGTCTGACGGTCTGTTTCAAGAATACAGACTCGCAGTTGACGACTTAGGGCCATCAGAGTGAAGGCTGCACAGAAACAGAGTCCTGTAGCTGGCATTTCGGGAGTCACCGAGTGCATGAGGTGGCCTTTTTCTCTGGAGTTAGGCGTGTGTGGCTGGAGGACGCAGCGAGCAGTCCGCATTGGGCTTCCAACAGTTCGGCGTCCCTGCTGGATTATCTGCCACACCTCGCACTTCTACACCGGGTTCATGTGGGAGCCGAGAGGACAGGCGAGGTCTTTGGCGAACTCGGGCCTGTTGCTGAGTGGGCCGAGCACACGGAAGCGGTCCGGCGTGTGACCTCCAGAAGTAATCAATTGGTGCATGTGCTCTGCGCAGTACCGGTGAGTGGAACAAAGAGGGAACTGTCACTTATTTTCACTGCCTATTGTTTGCATCCTTCAAGTTATGGCTACAGACTACCACTCATCAACTCAGAGAAGTGACTCCTGAAGTACTGGAAAAAACTTATTAAAAATACGGATTGAATAATAACTTGTATTAGAAATATATTTACAGAATGAAGGGATTACTTCTGAATGAGAAGGAAATTTGTAGATGTGCTGTGCATGTGAAGCCAAAGAAATGGTAACAACTTTAGAAAAATTTGGTGTCTTATTCAAAGAAAAGAGCTTCACAAATTGAGCAAGTTCATATTGCACTTATCTACTTTTGGCCCTTATAAGAGCAGTTATTCGATTTGCTGTTGATTGGCAGAGTCATTGGATGGCCTCCTGAAGGACATCGTGGCAAAGTCTGTCCAATTAGAGCGTTAGATCATCAAAATGTCCAGCTGGTTATACGGCCCTGTCAGTAATGCTCAAAACTCTTCCGATTGAGCATATATCTGACGACCTTGCTGGCCAAGAAAGCGTTAAGCAAGCATGAAGTCAAGCAGTAGAAACTCTCGCCGTGTGTCTTCCTGAAATGTAAGCCTAGGATGGCTTGCCATGAAGAACAACCAAATGGGGTGTAAAATATCATCAACTTGCCACTGCGCTGTATGCGTGTGGCAGATGACAAGCAAAGGGGTCCTGCTAGGTAAAGAAATGTCACCTCAGACTGTCACAACCGGATGTCAGGCTGTATGGTTGATGACATTCAGAGTGGCATCAAACCTCTGTGCAGGGCGTCTCCAGACACGTCTTCAGCTTGTAATCTCATTGACTGCAGTAGAAATGTCTTCAGTCATGAGTTTCGCTTCGAAATGAGTCCCAATGACCAGCGAGTTGTGTCTGGAGATGCCTCAGACAGCAGTGGGATACCAACATGAACGTCATCAATCATACAGCCTGACAATGAGGTCTGGGGTGCCATTTCTTTCAGTAGCAGGATACCGTCGGATACAATCCATCGACTTTTTCAGCACCGCGGTATGTCGACGACATTTCATGCCCCATTTTCTGGCCCTTCCTTGTAAGTGATCTTTGGCTTACGTTTCAGCAAGATAACGCCCGCCCACACACGGCGAATGTTTCTGCTTTTTGTCTTTTTGCTTGCCAACCCTAACGTGGCCAGCGAGGCCTCTCTCCAACTGAGAACGTTTGGAACATTATGGGTAGGGCCCTTCAACCATTATGGCATTTTGACAATGTAACGCACTAGCCGGACAGGATTTGGCACGATACTCTTCAGGATGACATGCTACAACTCTGTCCATCAATGCCATGCTGAATAACATCCTTTATAAGGGCCAGCAGTGGACGAATGCATTATTGACTTGTTCAATATGTGAAGCTCTTTCTCTTGAACCTATCATCCAATTTCTCTGAAATTGCAATAATTCTTTTTCTATGCAAGAACATCACATCTTCCGATGACCGTCTCATTCGGATAATTCCTTCATAGTGCTTCGGTTTTATTTTTTTCTCTTAGAATTTACAATTTTTTTTAAACCCATTTACTCTGCATAGTAAGACAGCTAGTTCACTTGTCTACGAACTTGCAGATGGCACACATACATCACACAAGCATAAATTAACACTGCTCATTCCTATGCATTCGCAGAGAGAAAATTGCATATTTCACAAACATACATACACTCTGATAAACTTACATAAACACCACGCAAACGTACATACCCACAGCACACACACACATGTTGTATGGGTGTTCAGTCTCAGGACAGATTTGCTGCAGCTCGCCACGGCACTGTGTCCTGTGAAGCCTCTCCTCGCCTGCATAACTGCTGCAGCCTACACCTACCTGAAGCAGCTAACTATAGTCGATCCATGGTCTCCCTCTTACCACCCGCACTGCTACAACATTTGGAGTTATTCATAAGTACCTCTAAGAGATGACTGTAGGAAAACTGCAAGACAGACAGGAAAATGGCACATATCTGTGGATAGAGCAGCTTTTCGAAATTTTGACTGGTAGGAGGCACCATGGCGTGGTTGCACTAGAGAACAGAACATGTACACCAATGGTCCACTTCTTGCTGTGGTACTGAATTATTCAGAACCTGCGGACAGACAACACGACAAAGAGATTTCCAAAACAGGGTGCTGTCGCCCTTCCCATGAAATTCGTCTCAGCCACTTCTCTGAATTTCAGGCTGATGCTGATATTTTCTGCATTCTAAATCATGCCCTTACTGAGCACCTGCAGAAACACACTGTAAATGACACGTATCTATTTCCAGTACATCTTGTGGTATTCGTGCTGAAGTTTTCTAAAATGCAGGAGGAACATACAAGGGGTACTCGGAAAGTAAGATCCAATCAGCCGCGAAATGGTAACAACTGTGAACATAAAAAATGTTTTACTTGTAATAGTTAGCTACAAGTTCCAGCTACTTATGTACGTAGTCGCCCTCCGACTTCAGCATGGCTGTGGCGTTGTACCAGATTTTCAGTAGAAGGCAACCACCAGCGACTTCTGCCAATTGTCTGCGGTGGTCTATTGCTTACTGTCTGTGGCAAAATGTTGTCATCACAGCCAGCAGTTCATGTGAGCGAAGATGAAACTCAGAGGGAGCCAATTACGGGCTGTATTGTGAACGACCAAACACTTCCTACTCACTCTTTCCCGTTCCATTTACTTATGAAATGTGGGAGGAATGGCAGCTTAAATGGTTGTGTGCACACTGCAATTAATGTAATCCTGTCTCCCATGCACTTATGGGAGTGACACATTGGGTGTTTGAAATACACTGCCGGAGAAAAAAGTACACCTGGAAAGACGACATCAAATTTCTTTTGATGATGGCATATGCCATACAGCCTATAGTAGAAGCACTGATAAAGTTTTCAACGTCGTCTGCCGACAGATGGAGTCGTAGCGTAGCTACACAACTCGTCTGTGGCTACCCCGTAATAGGAAAAGCTCACAGGCAGAAGACTCACTGTAGTGCAGATGTGTGACGCAAATAGGCAGCCATGCCAGGCATATGCAAGCGTGCTCCCCACAGCCAGCTGAGCGAGTTTGAAAGGGGTAATGGTGGCCTTCCGATTAGTGGATGGTTCTATCAAAGAATTGCCACACAAGCTGGACGTGCTGCGTCAGTTGTGCAGCGGTGCTGGTATCAGTGGTCACGTGAACATTCTCACACCCATAGGCGAGGTTCTGGATATCCGCACAGCAAAGACACTGCATTATAAGGGCAGCAGCGGAAGATCTTACAGCTACCACAACACAGATAAGAGGATTTGTAAGCCCCGACGCACGAGCACAAACATTTGGCAAACCAGTTATTAGCAGTGGGACTACACACAGGCACATGTCTAGCCTGTCTTCCACTCATGCCAGAGCACTGGCATGCATGCTTCGACTGGTGTCGTCAGAGAATCAGTTGGAAGATGGGATGGCGCGCTGCGGTCTTCAACGGTGAAAAGAGATTCTGCCAGCATGCAAGTGATGATTGTTCGCATGTACAATGTAAACGTGATGAGTGCTATCTCACAGTTTGCTTTCTTCCAAAATGGACATCTGCATTACCATTAGTCTTACTCAGCCTACATAACATCTGCAAGCCTGACCTAGATGCTTCACCAGCTGAGATAATATGTAGAGAAGTTCTATGGTTACCTGGTGACTTCATCGACCCACGTGCAAGTCACTATTGATATCTCAAATGAATCACATTTCATTACTCACTTAACGAGAACAAATATCACAAACCCATCCTCGTCAGGCATCGCGCCATGGAGCTCCACAAATCTTTGTGCATTGAGATTTGCAATTCTGTGCACATACAATGTTGAACAGAGATGGGGTGAAACCTTCACCGACGCCTCTGTATATTGGAAGAATATTGGACATTCTCATTAATGGCAAGTCTAACACTGTCTTATTCGATAGAGTGAATCCAGCTTTCGTTTAGCAAGGAATATCACAACTAAATGCTCAAGGCGACCAGCTGCAGCCTACACCTGAAATTCAGAAACTTCCAGCAGAACTACCACTAGCTCAACCACAATTTGTTATGTACAGGATGTTTGTGATTGTTCTGTATAAAACACTGTCTCGGGATACAGCATTATGTTTCACATCTGTTCTCATTGTACAAGAACTCAGCATATGTATTAAGTTCATGTCTCGAAACAGACTGTGACACATTTGTCATTTGTTAGTTTTTTGGCCTTCTGATAATTTTATTTAAGATCTGCTTGTATCTTTTAAAATAAACATCGGATTCTGGAGTTGTTTTGGTTTGCTTGGCTATGTAATAGAGAGCTCCCATATCCATTTAATTACATTGTAAATAAAAGTATTTGTGTTATCTTTACGTTGAAGTTCTGAACAGTAGTTATCAATGATTCAATATAATTTTTGGTCTTATTATTTATGCAACATGATTTCCAAATCCTGTTATGAACCCTTTTGTGCTATTTTTGTGTAGTAAAGTGCTGAGAAGTGAAGCGACATATCAAAACATAGATATTTATTTGTTAATGAAAACATACACATACAAAAACATCAATCAGTATTTATAATGGAATAAATAGAGTCTGTTTATCGCATCCACTATGTTTTTCCTTCACACAATTCATAATGTCATAAGCAACCGAATTTTCTCTGTCACTAGAGCTGTGTATTTCATTTAAAATCTTATTTAATGAAAATTGCTTCATCAACTTATGTAGATGTCAGCTTTATTCTGTTATTATAAAACCTAAATAATTTTTCGCTTTCAGATGTCTCTTCCCACTGTGGAAGAAAACTCGATGGAAAAAATACCCAAGTCGCCATAGAACAGTTACAGTTTGTATGTTGGCAGAGCTATAGACTGTGTAAATATCGCTGACAGCGCTCTGTGGCCTCAGCAAGAGAGTCTGTGGTTGGACACACTAGCAGTTAGTGAGTGGACAGAGAAGTGTATGGACATGTTTTTCTAAGTGGAGACTGTGTTGGTACGACATGCATTGTAAAATGGGGATGGATGTTGGTAATGTTTGGGTAGTGGAATTATTGACAACTATATAATTTTCGGAACTGGATGTCAGATAAAGAAGGTAAAATTTTCTAAATACATTGTTTCGTCTACAACAAAATCTTTTTTTTTTTTTGCTAACCATGGGACTCCTAGTAGTTAGAGTCTGTCGTAGTTACAATCTTTTTATCTAGCTGACTGTAGTTGCTGCTTACTGTAATTGCTGTAGTTCATGTTATGAAGATCTTCTGTGAGGCAAGTGACTTGCATAAAAAAGGGTTTGTGATTGAAATGAGTTTAGGCTACTAACAGAGTTGGAGGTAATTTCATATTTCTTTCATTTCATACTTTTTGGAATTTTCTTATTGTTAGGGTTTCTTGCAATTCAGGGCCCTTCCTTTTTATTAATTATTGGAAGTCATGTTGTCACTGTATAGCAGTCAGATTGCGTTGGGCTTGTGTATTGTGGGTGATAAACGAGTAGGTTAAGCTTGAGTTGTCTTTGTCAGGGAGAATTCTGTAGGTCAATGTTTAAATAATAAATGTAATTAAAGACGTTGTTTCAAGTCTACCAAGATAACAAAGCACAATAATAAAATTAAGTTGAAGATGAGACAAAGCACAAAATCCATGAATACTAAAAAACTGAGTGTTGTGAAAATAGGTTAACTTCCAATGTTAGCACCCACCCCGCTGTCAAAACTTTATCCGCAGGAAATCATGACGTGACGTGAAATGACGTGACGGTTCGTTAAAGGCCTGTGTGGATGCTGCTGTCTGAGATGCATTGTAGACATGACATGATGGCCAGTACGAATATCAAGACCGTTCCAACAGCCAAACATGGAAAGTGATGTATTTCGCAGAAGTTAGCACATCCAATGTGTATTATCTTGAAACAGATTTTTGAAGCTTTGCAACATGTGTTTGTTATTGCTTTCATCAAGACTTCAGCATGCTGCACTGAACTGCAGTAGCAACTCTGGAAAAGACTTCAGGCTATTCTCATATCCAAGAGACAAAAACCGGTAAGAAAAATGATTGCAAGATTGAGAGAGAAATGGAAATCTACTACTGTGAGGGTAAATAAGTTGTTTGGTTAAAATGATTGTAGCTATAATATGGTATTCTTCTATAGAATATAAATGTATATGCTTTATTTATGCTTCATTCTGAGGAGTCTGCCGGCTGGGGTGGCGGAGCAGTTCTAGGCTCTACAGTCTGGAACCATGCGAACGCTAGGGTCGCAGGTACGAATCCTGCCTCAGGCATGGATGTGTGTGATGTGCTTAGGTTATTTAACTTCTGAGGTCATCAGTCCCTAGAACTTAGAACTACGTGAAACTAAGTCCCATAGTGCTCAGAGCCACTTGAACCATTTTTTTAGGAGTCTTCATTAGTAATGGATGGAGATGACAGATGTTGGGCCATTGGAATGTCCAATACCACTCATCTATTTTGACCTGTGACATAATGATGTTGTTTTATGTGACCTCTTGTTACGACCACACCCATAGTATAAGGAATTGTTAATTTGTTATGACACCTAATTAATATTTTGTACAAGGCTGTAGGTAAAATCTCAAAAGTACAATTATTCCAACAACTGTGTGACATGAAAGGGTACACAGTTGTGCTGCATGCAAATTAATAATATCATGAAGAATGTTGGAAGGTTTCTTCAAATCTATCAGCTTAAAACTTTGAGTTGTTAAGTAATGGAGTTCTTCAACGTTATTTTCGGCCACTGAAGAGTTCAATTATGGAACTTACAAAATATAAGAACAGACATGCTACAGAATTGGAGACGCTATTGTAAATTTGCAACTGCAAAACAAGAAGCTGAAATAGAAGGTAAGGATGTACATTAATGTCACTGTTGACATTAAGAAAAGTAATAGATCAAACCTGTTTCTACTAAACTTGCCCTTTATTATTAACTATAAATACCGTTAGGGCTTAAATGTATTGGAAAGTAAGTATAAGAATCTGTGCCATGAAAAGGCTTCTGTAAGGTGTTCATTTATCAAATTTATACAATATTATTACATAACACTTTTGCAGAATGTTTTAGACCACACCTTAGCTGCATTCCTTAAAAGATTACGCTGTAGGCAAGATTGAATGAGAGTATACTAACAGTCTTCTTTGTGGGTCGATACATTGAGAAAGATTTCCAAGTGCAATCAGTCAGTACTGTCCTCTTTGGCCCACTTATTCACTTGTTGATACCACCTCAGCTCCTTGTTTGCTCAGAAATGTCACTGCATGTAAATTACTCATCAGCAAAAGCTTTGATCTGTGCTGTTGATCTGTGTCCAGTCTTTGCAAAGTCTGGCAGGGTTTGGAGTCATGCAGATGGCACACAGACAAGTCTCAGCAGGTAAACAGTATCTCAGATCAGTTATTGCTTTGGCAAGGGTGGTGTCAATTATGGGCCAGTATTGTAATGAGCAGCATTCAGTATGAGTGATCTCTCTGAACAATGGCAGATTTGCTCCCAAGAATTTGTAACAGAGTTTATAGAACTTTACATGTCGTTACCATCTGTTTGGAAAATTGAAAGTTGGGAGCATACTGAGAGAAACAAAAAACGTGCAGTATATCAGGGATTGGTTACAAAACTAAGGGAAGTTGAGCCAAACGATACTTGTGATATGGTTCTAAAGAAAATTAATAATATGCATAAAAAAGTGCAGCAGACATGTTGTTCAGTTAGTCATCAACGTCAAACATTGACTCATCAGAATAAACAGTAAGTGAAATAATGTTGTGGACATTATAAACATACTCATTTTAATCAATGTGACGTATTTGCATACATATAAAACGTTATACAGATAAGTCCAATAAAAACGCACATCAGTATGTAAAATACACCATATTTCAAAGATATTATCAGCATTTGAATAATGATTCAATGGGTTTGGCTGCAAAATATCCAACGAATTTTTTTCAAATGGACTTAAGCTCTAACAAATAGTTTCTGTTGTTCCCTATCTGTAACCCTACTAGCCGATTTTTATCCTGGGATATAGATTCTTCCAGATATTCTGGTGTAATGTGAATAGAAGCACACTCAAGCCACAAGAAATTGTGCAGAATACATCACATAATCACAATATCATTCATGTGGTCTGGTTTCAAAACGATTTATATGTGCAATATCCTAAATCTTTCAGACAGAATCCCAAATGCATTTTCCACAACTCTGCGAGCCCCTGATAAATAGTAGTTGAAAACCCGTCTGTCTTCTGGAAAATTCTTCTGGCTGATTGGTTTCATAAAATTCGTTTGTGATGAAAACAAGCTGAAGATCATCACTACTTTCAGGTTTTGAAATTTTCAGCATATTATTTTGTAGCCTTCTGTAGAATTCTGCATACTTTCGGGACACATCCGTCAGAAATAGATCATCAACTCCAAAATCAACCATTATTAACTGGTAGTTAGCATTGACTATACCGAACATAACTAATATATTACGTCCTTTGTTCTTTTAAAAGAATGATCTGTTGTTTGGTGGAGAAATAATCCATACATGCTTTCCACCTATGGTCCCCAGACCATATAGAAGATTCCGTTTTCTTCAAATTTCCTCAGAGTTTGGAAATTAAAAATGAAAACATAAACATATTTCAGTTGACAATCAAAAATCGTAATAGAATGTATCTCCTACTACTGAACTTATTCCTTAAACTGTACATAATTTTAAAATATTAATGCTGAATAAGTTTTGTACTTCACATCGTTTCACTTGTTGCAGGACATGGAAGATACTCAACAACCAACTAACAAAACAGTTAACAAACATGATGAACCAGAGTTTTTGTTAAAAGATAGTGTTTTAGATGGGGTCAATCTTCAGTGTCAACCATAAACACACCTACACCAAAATGTACACGTAGAAGAGAAAAAAGAAGACCCTCTATCAATAGTGTGCAACAAATTAAATACACTGGAGAATGTAGATGCTACAGGTGCTATGGGGACAGTGTATGCTGATAAGCTTAAACAACTGGATCAAATGCAAAGAATTTTCACCGAAGGGCCTATCAGTGAAGTTTTCTATGAGGCACAATAGCAAAATCTTAATGGAAATAGTATACTACTGACGAAAGGTACAAATCCTGTGCATGAGAGTTCTGTAACATATATTTTTAGGCCTTCAATCAGAAGGAGATACGTAAAACTTTTATCCTTGTTTCTCACATTTTAATAGGCCTACAATCCATATGTATAAATTTGTAAATAAACTTGACTGTGCTACTTTCATTGCACAATATTAAGACACTTAATCACACCAAAAATTTTAAAAAATAATAAGGATATGTGATTAACTTCTGTTTTCGCCTTCAAATATTGCTGCATTAATAGTGCATATATACCATGACATGTTTCTGGAATTATGTGAGTTAATGATGGTGATGACACTGCAGCAGAAAATTTAAGATCAGCATAGCTTCTGGCAGCAGCTAGAAATCTGAGTGTTGCTAAAAGTCTCTCTTGATTTTCTTATTATGCTGTAAAGTTTATACGTATGGTGCGACATGTTACAAAAAATTAAAACGTTTCGTCATCCATTCTTAAATACTTGGGCCAGTCATCTTTTTAAAATTTAGCTTCTTGAAAAGATTAACATATGAGTGTGACACAAGGTTTAGAAGCCAGTGCTTTGTCCACTTTTTACACTGTGATTTCTGTCTTTTTCAATTTCCGAAATAATAGCTATAGGCAGCAAAATTGCTTTATAAGCAGAATTACTCAATTTGGCCGTAACCTCTGCACTGTTGCCCGATAAATTCAACACTAAGCATAACTGTACCTACAGTCAGAAGGTGTAAATGCAATGCAAAAGGTGCAGACAGTGATTGCGAATCTAGTTTGCACACACAAACTGGAAGGTACAATCCAGCAATGTCACATTTGATGGTTGGCCTTTCTTTGTGCCCAAATTTGATTCATCCTTTCAGAATGAAGTCTGTCTCTTTTATCAGACCACAGTGTTCCAGTCCGTTTCCTAATTTCCCTCTGATCAACTTTCCAATCAAACGTCTTTTGTCTGAATGTTTTCCTATCCGAAAAGTCTGCCTGAGCTGTACCAGCTGCTTTAAGATCCTCCTTAATAGCAGCAGTCCATTTGATTGGCTCAGTTTTGGCCTTACTTCTGTTTTGGTAGAATTCTTCCATTTTTTTTCAACCTAGTGGTTACCATTCTTTTAATGTGCCCATAAAATTTAAGTCTGTGTATTCTTCTATTTCCTTATTACTTCTCAGTCTATAAGTTTCTCCATCAGTAGTTTTGGGACCTAATATTTTCCTTTCTTTCTTTCTTTTGAATTTCTTCAATATCCCTCTTCCTATTTAAAATAAAAGTTTGTGCTCCATAAAGACATTCAGTTTTCATTACAGTGTTCTAATGTCTAAGTTTACTGAATTTAGAAAGTGATTTTTTTATTATAAATGTTTTGTGTTAATCTGAATGCAGTTGCCATCTTTTGACAGTGAGCGTCATTTGCAGCTTTTCCCACGCCGTTTTCTTGCATGATTTCCCCCAAGTATTTAAACTGAGATACCCTTTTTATTTTTCCATATTTCGTGTTCAAAAACTTTGGTGCTTGTTTGTTGCATGTCATGTATGCCACTTTTTCCTGAGACTACTTTAAGAATTTAAATTTGTTTTCGACCTGCGGTAAAATCCCTAGTTAAAATTACCAGATCATCTGCAAAGGCGAGTAATTTACTCTAGTATCACTTACATCTAACTTGATTGATTGGTTTATATTTTGAATCGACTTTTGCTCTCGCCATTCTGTAATCACCTGTTCCAAAACACAGTTAAACAGTAATTGGGAGAGTCCATCTCCCTGTCTAACACCAGTTTTTATTTTAAATGGCTCAAAAATCTCTCCCATGAACTTAACATTAGATCTAGTGTCGGTTACCGTTTTCTTAATCAGTGTTAGAGTTTTATTATCTAGCCCTTGTTCCTTTAAAATTTGTGAGAGAGATTCACGTTCAACTGTTTTAAAATCCACAACTGTACATACAATATTGTTACTAGAAATCTTTTGGTGTCTGAGGATTAGTTTTAAAGCAATAATTTGTTCCAGACAGGCTCTGTTTGATCTAAAACCTGCGTGGTATTCACCAATTTTAGATTCTAGCTATTCTTGGGCATGATCGTGTAAACACTGCGAGATAATTTTGTATGTGACTCGGAGAAGAGAGATTTCTCAGTAATTACTCGTATTAACATCGGTTCTATCCCCTTTTTTATGCAATGGATGAATTAGGGCAGTTTTCCACTTCTCAGGGATTATCTCAGTTTGCCAGATATGTCATATTAGTTGAGTGGTCTCATTCACAGTGTAAGGGCCACCTGATTTTTGCAATTCTGCGATTATACCATCTTCTCCAGATGCTTTATTGTTTTTAAGTATCTTAATTTGTTTAGTTATTTCGATTTTGTCAGATGCTTTAGAGTTAGGGTTGATGTTATTAGTTTGCTGTGGTTGGAATTTATTCGCTGGTTCTGGACAGTTCAATAGTTTTTCAAAATAATTAGCAAGTACCTTACAATTTTCCTGGTTACTAAGAGCCAAACTGGTGTTTTCATTTTTGAAGCAAAGACTCTGAGATTGGTAACCTGTTACTTTTCTTTTGAATGCTTCATGAAAGTTTCTTGAATTATTATTTAGGAAATCTTTTACGATTTCCAAAAGTTGCACATTTTCCTAGTTTCTTTTAGTCTGTTGGATTAATTTACGTTTCTTTTCTCACAGTTAGAAAGGTGTTGCGTTTTTTTCGGTTTTGTTACTATTACAATTTTTTAATGCCTCATGCCTATACTTAACTGCTGCTTCACAATCTGCATTCCACCAAGGGTGTTATTGTTTCTTTCGAAGGAAGTGGAATTAAATTTTGTGCTGTTTTGATGAACTTTTCCTTTAGACTTTTCCAATTGTTGGATCGTTTTTTGTCAAGTTCACTTGTTAGACTTGGGTTATTTTAGCGGCTTCAAATTTTGGGATAACATTTTTTGCTTCGGAGAGTTTCTGAGGCTGCAGTTTTACTTTTATTCACATTAAATGATGATCAGAATCAATATTAGCCCCTTGCCTAACTTTGACATTAATTATTTCTTTGTAGTTAGGGTAGAAATTGCTACATGATCTATTTGAAATTCCCCAATAAATGTATTAGGTGCCCACAAGGTTTTTGTTTAGAACGGTTCTTTTTAATATGTGTTGACATGATTTTAAGGTTAAAAGTTTTGCATGTTTCAACAAGTCTTGGGTCATTTTGGTTTGCCCATTTATGCACAGGAAATCCACCCACCATCTTCTTATATTTTTTCTCTTTACCCAACTGAGCATTAAAATCATCCATTAAAATTTTAGCATAGTTTGACGGAGTTTTCGAGATGATGCTTTCTAATGTTTCCCAAACTTCATCAGGTTTTTTACAGTCATCCTCATTGATTAAAGTCATCCTCATTAATTAAAGTGATGTTTTATTTGCACATTTAAGAGAAATTGTCATTAGTGTATTATTAATGGGTTTCATCCCGTTGTTGAGTTTAAAATATTTTTGGAGACTGCAAAAGCAACTCCCAGCTGTGTTGCATTATTAAGTATTCTTTAATCAGTTTTAGTTTTAAAAAGACGATAATTGCCGAAATCCATGGTGTTATTGTGCATCGTGTTTCTTGAAGTGTCAAAATTTGAACCTTCTGTTCTTTTAATGTATCTCCAAACTTATGAAGTTTACCTGGCTGTAAAAGTGTTTGTATGTTAAGTGTTTCAATAAATGTATTTATTTTCGTTTTAAGTTGGCCAGAAGACTCAGACTTCCTCCGCTGAATCACATTGCATTTTAACCTGGCCGCCCCAGAATCCGAAAGACCATTTGCACCAGTAATACTGGCGGTGGTTTGACCACCTGAGCTAATACTGTGATTATCAAAATGCCCCATGATGCTTGTACCTGGAATCAGGTGGGGTTGAGTAGACTCATTGAGTGAACTCAGAATGTTAAGACTGGAAGGGTTAGTTCCAGAACACGAATTTCAGCTGCACCACTGGTGAACAGACACTGACCATTTCGCCACTTGCTACAAGACAGATGCAAAGCGGATTTAGTTTTGTTTTGTTTTGCCTTGGTCTGGGACTGCTTAGTTTGTATCCGCAGCTGTCCACCATATCTGATGAAACAGTCACTTGGAAGTGACCTGTCCAATACCCTAGGCAAGGATGGCTTCTTAGAATTTCAGTTACAAATTCTTGAAGTCTGGAAATTATATTTTGCTGATATCACACGAGACTTCGATTTAAGGTCGACAGCAGTGGTATCGAGTGTAGAATGAATGGACATGAGTATGAAAATATGGAATCATGTAAACTTTACACAACCGCAAAATAAAGTTGTAAGTTTGTCTTTTGTGTTTGAAGTGTAGTTTCGTTCTACTCTGATTTTGTGCGGGAAATGGTTAAAGTTCCTGCGAATTCGAATCATCGCTTGGGTGATGGCTAATATTTATGAAGCTCTTCAAAGTGTGTAACAAAATGAAATATGTAATTTTTTCCCATGGTTACCCAACATACCAAATACTTTTTCATGATTTATTTTCAGGTGTGAATTTTGATGGCCAAGCTGTACAGTTTCTCGTTGAGTCTGAAGGTTTATCAAGCAATTTCATGTGTGATGCCATTGTAACACAAAAAGATGCATGCAGAGGCTGTTGCACTACTCATGGTTCAAAAGGGAATGCACAAATAATGACAAGCAAAGATTAGTAGAGATTCGTGTGTTGGTGAAAACGTCTATACATGAGGCTATATAACAGCTACCACCATCATACGTTAGAAAAAGATGTGGCAGAGAGTCTGAGGAAATTTTGGTCGTTTGTAAAGTCGCTAAGCAGGTATAAGGCCTCCATTTAGTCCCTTGTTGACCAGTCTGGTGTGGCTATTGAAGGTAGCAAAACAAGAGCCGAAGTTTTAAATATCACATTCAAGAAATTGTTCACACAGGAGTATCATATAAACATTCTGTCATTTGACCAACAGATTGACTCCTGTATGGGCTAACATAATAATAAGCATCCCTAGTGTAGGGAAACAGCTGAAAGATTTCAAAGCAAATAAATTGCCAGGTCCAGATGGAATCCCAGTTTTACAAAGAGTACTCTACAGCACTGGCCCCTTACCTAGCTGGCATTTATCATGAATCTCTAATCCAGCACAAAGTTCCAGGCGACTGCAAAAACCACAGGTGACACCCATGTATAAGAAGGGTAAATGAACAGACACACAAAATTACAGACTAATATCCCTAACTTTAGTTTGCTGGAGAATTCTTGAATATATTCTGTTTGCATAAAATAAATTTTCTTGGGACTGAGAAGCAGATGTCCACAAATCGGCAAGGTTTTAGAAAGCACAGCTCGTGGGAAACTCATCTTCCCCTATTCTCACACGATATACTTTGAACTACAGATGGATGAAGGGCAACA
The DNA here is from genome assembly GCF_023864345.2 of Schistocerca serialis cubense. Lineage (NCBI taxonomy): Eukaryota > Metazoa > Arthropoda > Insecta > Orthoptera > Acrididae > Schistocerca > Schistocerca serialis. Next base: position 43,943,315 of record NC_064648.1, read on the forward strand.
GGCTGATTCCATATTTCTAGATTTATGGAAAACTTTTGACACAGTGCCCCATTGCAGGCTGTTAATGAAGGTACGAGCATATGGAGTAAGTTCACAAATATGTGAGGGGTTTGAAGACTTCTTAAGTAATAGAACCCAGTATGTTGTCCTTGATGGCGAGTGTCCATGGAGACAATGTTATCGTCAAGACTGCCCCAGGGAAGTGTGATCGGACTGTTGTTCCTCTCTATTCATAAATAATTTTTTGGACAGGGCAGGAACTTACAGTTGATGTAAGTAAGATGTCAAAGTTGAGTGACTGTCGGAAGATGCAAGACGACCTACATAAAATTTCTACTTTATGTAATGACTAGCAGCTAGCTCTAAATGTGCAACAATGTAAGTTAATGCAGATGGGTGGGAAGAACAAAACTGTAATGTTCAGATACAGTAATAATGGTGTCCTGCTTGACACAATGAAGTCATTTAAATGTGTGGGCATAATGTTGCAAAGCGATGTGAAATAGAACAAACACATGAGAACTGTGAAAGGGAAGGCGAATGGTAGACTTCAGTTTATTGGGAGAATTTTAGGAAAGTGTGGCTCACATGTAAAGGAGACCACATACAGGACAGCGATGCGGCCTATTCTTGAACACTGCTTGAGTGTTTGGGATCAGTACCATGTTGGGTTGAGGGAGGACATCAAGGCAGTTCTGAGGCGAGCTGCTAGATTTGTTACCAGTAGGTTCGAACAACACACAAGTGTTACAGAGATGCTTTGAAAACCAGCATTTGAAGCTGACTGCCGAATGATTCTACTGCCGCCAACATACATTGTGCATAATGGCTGCGAAGATAAGATACGAGAAATTCGAGGTCATACAAACAGTCGTTTTTCCTCACTCTGTTTGCGAGTGGAACATGGGAGGAATGACCAGTAGTGGTACTTGATACTTTCCACCATGCACCATATGGTGGCTTGCAGAAAATCTTTGTAGATGTAGATGTAGAAAGAGGTGGCAGGTACACAGGCTATGTGATTAATTGGTGGAGCCTGTAGGGTGCAGCACTTACTGGAGGTAACGTGAGTTCATGTATTTGGGTGGGGTGGCAAGATGGAGGAGTAGGAAACTGTTGGTTGGAGGGTGTGGGAGATTAATGCTAGGACGATGATGAGAGCAAAAGATGTGTCACAAGGATAACTCCCACCTTCATAGTTAAGAGACATCAGTTGTGGAGGGAAGGATGCAAATGGTCTGGGTTCTGAAGTCACCATTGAAATTGAGCGTGTTGTACTCAGATGCATGTTGCGCCACTAGCTGGTCTACTTTGCAGTTGGTCAAAGTTTGGCAGTGGCTGTTCACTCTGGTGGACAACTGTTTGGTAATCATACCTACATAAAAAGATATGTAGTGCTATGGCAAAGTTTATATGTGACATGGCTGCTTTCCCCAGTGGCCTGGCCTCTGATATGGTAGGATAAGCTTCTCACAGGACTGGAGTAGGAAGTGATGGATGGATGGATGGATTGGGCATGTCTTGCAGTTTGGTCTCCCACAGGGATATGATTCATAGGGATGGACTAGGGTGTTGTGGATCATGAACACCACTTTCAGAGAGGTGGCAAGAATCTTGAGTAGGAAATCCCTCATTTCAGGCATGCTCGTAGATAATCAAAGCCCTGATGAAGAATATGGTTTTGTCATTCCAGTACAGGGTGTGAAACACTCCTCTATAGCTGATTGTTGGGGGTGGTGGGAGGATTTCTTTTTTTGGGGGGGGGGGGTTCATTGTGGGGATACGGCACAGAAAATTAGTATGTGGACTACATTTGGGGAGTGGTGCCTGTCTGTGAATGTGAAGGCTTCATGAGACCTTCAGCAAATTGTGCAAGGGAGTTCGTGTCACTGCAGACATGTATTCCATTGGTGGTTAGGCTGTAGAGGGGGAGTTTTTTGATGTGGAAGGGATGGTAGCTGTCAAAATGCAGGTACTGTTGGTGGCTAGTGAATTTATTGTGGATAGAGGTGTGAATGAAGCCATCAGAGATGAGGAGGTCAACATCAAGGAAGGTAGCACGCTGGGTTGAGGTGGACCAAGTGAAGCAGATGAGAGAGAAGGTGTTGAGGTTGTGAAGGAGTGAGGATAGGGTGACATGGCATGGAGTCTAGATCATGAATCTGGAGGAGATTAGGCATTGGGGCTTTTGGCAGGCTAGGAAGGTTTCCATTATATGGCCCATAACAGGTTGGCAAAGGAGGGTACCATGCTGGTTGTGCCATGGGTTGTCCCATCAAGGGACTAGTAGTAGTTGGCGAGTCAAGATATAATTGGTAAGGTGTGTTAAATGAGGTGGTGTGTTGGGAGTCTAAAGGACGGTGGGATAAGTAGGCAGTGTTCAATAGTGGCAAGGGCATGGGCATGAGGTTTATTGGTGTATCTGCAGGTAGCATCAACAGTGAGGAGTATGGATCCCAGAGGAAAAGGAGTGGGGATGGTGGGGAGTTGATGAAGGAAGGTTATTATCTCTGATGTTGGAGGCTAGTTTTTATGCAGCTCGTTGGAGATGTCACTCAACAAGAGAGAAAATTCTTTCAGTGGGAGCAAGATAGCCTGTTACAATGGGATGTCCAGGAATGTTGGGCTTGTGGATTTTGAGGAGCATGTAGAAGATGGGTGTAGCTTAATCGCCCAATAAAATGTTGAAAGTCACGTATTGCAATACGACAGGTACTAAGCAGAACATACTAAGTGGAATATTGTACTTGTATTGCGATGTGATAGATACCCGTGGTCTGGGGGTAGCGTTTTTGATTCATAATCAAAACGTCTTCGGTCTCGGGTTCCATCCCTGCCACTGCCTAAATTTTGATAAATAATCAGCATTGGCGGCCGAAGACTTCCGGCATAAGAAGTCAGCCTCATTCTGCCAATGGCCTTGTCAAAGAGGGCGGAGGAGCGGATAGAAATTCAGGGCACTCTCTTGTCCTAGGGGTGGGAAATTGCCCCTAAAGGCGGAAGAATCAGCAATGATCAGCGACATGAGGATGCAGAAGGCAATGGAAACCACTGCATGAAAGACACGTAACGTGTATCCACAGGACATGTGGCCTGTAACTGAAGAAGTGTCATGATGATCTCTCCATTGGCAAAAGATTCCGGAATAGTCCCACATTCGGATCTTCGGGAGGGGACTGCCAAGGGGGAGGTTACCATGAGAAAAAGATTGAATAATCTATGAAAGGATAACGTTCTATGAGTCGGGTCGTGGAATGTCAGCAACTTGAACGTGGTAGGGAAACTAGAAAATCTGAAAAGGGAAATGGAAAGGCTCAATCTAGATATAGTAGGGGTCAGTGAAGTGAAGTGGAAGGAAGACAAGGATTTCTGGTCAGATGAGTATCAGGTAATATCAACAGCAGCAGAAAATGGTATAACAGGTGTAGGATTCGTTATGAATAGGAAGGTAGGGCAAAGCGTGTGTTACTGTGAACAGTTCAGTGACCAGGTTGTTCTAATCAGAATCGACAGCAGACCAACACCGACCACAATAGTTCAGATATACATGCCGACGTCGCAAGCTGAAGAAGAACAGATAGAGAAAGTGTATGAGGATATTGAAAGGGTAATGCAGTATGTAAAGGGGGACGAAAATCTAATAGTCATGGGCGACTGGAATGCAGTTGTAGGGGAAGGAGTAGAAGAAAAGGTTACAGGAGAATATGGGCTTGGGACAAGGAATGAAAGAGGAGAAAGACTAATTGAGTTCTGTAAGAAGTTTCAGCTAGTAATAGCGAATACCCTGTTCAAGAATCACAAGAGGAGGAGGTATACTTGGAAAAGGCCGGGAGATACGGGAAGATTTCAGTTAGATTACGTCATGGTCAGACAGAGATTCCGAAATCAGATACTGGATTGTAAGGCGTACACAGGAGCAGGTATAGACTCAGATCACAATATAGTAGTGATGAAGAGTAGGCTGAAGTTCAAGACATTAGTCAGGAAGAATCAATACGCAAAGAAGTGAGATACGGAAGTACTAAGGAATGACGAGATACGTTTGAAGTTCTCTAACACTATAGATACAGCAATAAGGAATAGCGCAGTAGGCAGTACAGTTGAAGAGGAATGGACATCTCTGAAAAGGGCCATCACAAAAGTTGGGAAGGAAAACATAGGTACAAAGAAGGTAGCTGCGAAGAAACCATGGGTAACACAAGAAATACTTCAGTTGATTGAAGAAAGGAGGAAGTACAAACATGTTCCGGGAAAATCAGGAATACAGAATTACAAGTCGCTGAGGAATGAAATAACTAGGAAGTGCAGGGAAGCTAAGACGAAATGGCTGCAGGAAAAATGTGAAGACATCGAAAAAGATATGTTTGTGGGTGGACAGACTCAGCATACAGGAAAGTCAAAACAACCTTTGGTGACATTAAAAGCAATGGTGGTAACATTAAGAGTGCAACGGGAATTCCACTGTTAAATGCAGAGGAGAGAGCAGATAGGTGGAAAGAATACATTGGAAGCCTCTATGAGGGTGAAGATTTGTCTGATGTGATAGAAGAAGAAACAGGAGTCGATTTAGAAGAGATAAGGGATCCAATATTAGAATCGGAATTTAAAAGAGCTTTGGAGGACTTACGGTCAAATAAGCCAGAAGGGATAGATAACATTCCATCACAATTTCTAAAATCATTGGGGGAAGTTGCAACAAAACGGCTATTCACGTTGGTGTGTAGAATATATGAGTCTGGCGATATACCATCTGACTTTCGGAAAAGCATCATCCACACAATTCCGAAGACGGCAAGAGCTGACAAGTGCGAGAATTATCGCAGAATCAGCTTAACAGCTCATGCATCGAAGCTGCTTACAAGAATAATATACAGAAGAATGGAAAAGAAAATTCAGAATGCACTAGGTGACGATCAGTTTGGCTTTAGAAAAAGTAAAGGGATGAGAGAGGCAATTCTGTCGTTACGGCTTGTAATGGAAGCAAGGCTAAAGAAAAATCAAGACACTTTCATAGGATTTGTCAACCTGGAAAAAGCGTTCGACAATATAAATTGGTGCAAGCTGTTCGAGATTCTGAAAAAAGTAGGGGTAAGCTATAGGGAGAGGCGGGTCATATACAATATGTACAACAACCAAGAGGGAATAATAAGAGTGGACGACCAAGAACCAAGTGCTCGTATTAAGAAGGGTGTAAGACAAGGCTGTAGCCTTTCGCCCCTACTCTTCAATCTGTACATCGAGGAAGCAATGATTGAAATAAAAGAAAGGTTCAGGAGTGGAATTAAAATACAAGGTGAAACGATATCAATGATACGATTCGCTGATAACATTGTTATCCTAAGTGAAAGTGAAGAAGAATTAAATGATCTGCTGAACGGAATGAACAGTCTAATGAGTACACAGTATGGTTTGAGAGTGAATCGGAGAAAGACGAAGGTAATGAGAAGTAGTAGAAATGAGAACAGTGAGAAACTTAACATCAGGATTGATGGTCATGAAGTCAATGAAGTTAAGGAATTCTGCTACCTAGGCAGTAAAACAACCAATGACGGATGGAGCAAGGAGGACATCAAAAGCAGACTCGCTATGGCAAAAAAGGCATTTCTGGCCAAGAGAAGTCTACTAATGTCAAATACCAGCCTTAATTTGAGGAAGAAATTTCTGAGGATGTACGTCTGGAGTACAGCATTGTATGGTAGTGAAACATGGACTGTGGGAAAACCAGAACAGAAGAGAATCGAAGCATTTGAGATGTGGTGTTATAGACGAATGTTGAAAATTAGGTGAACTGATAAGATAGGGAATCAGGATGTCCTACGCAGAATCGGAGAGGAAAGGAATATGTGGAAAACACTGATAAGGAGAAGGGACAGGATGATAGGACATCTACTAAGACATGAGGGACTGACTTCCATGGCACTAGAGGGAGCTGTAGAGGGCAAAAACTGTAGAGGAAGACAGAGATTGGAATACGTCAAGCAAATAATTGAGGACGTAGGTTGCAAGTGCTACTCTGAGATGAAGAAGTTAGCACAGGAAAGGAATTCGTGGCAGGCCGCATCAAGCCAGTCAGCAGACTGATGACCCAAAAAAAAAAAAAATCAATTGCGATGTGAGCAGTTCAACATTGTATTGGAAAATTATGCATTTTATATCATGACAATGACACATTTGTGTCACTTTGTCACTAGAGGGTGTTCATATAGAATGAAATGAGTGGCTTAATAAATGCATATAAAATAATAGTCAAAGTGATTTTCATAACACACACATTAGTCAGTTGTGGAAGCATCATTTGCATGGGATAAAGCATATATGGCATGAGTCACTTCAATGTGACAAATGATGAGCAAGCAGCATAAAAAAGGAGCTTGGCAAACAGTTTTTATAAAGCTATAGCATGCAGAAGTATCATAGATTTATAACTATGAGTAAAATCAAAGGCAAAAATAATTGTTTATGATTTTAAGAATTTTTATATCCATAAAATGTAAGTGCAGCATGCTTTTGAACAGGTAACAAAACTTGTTGCTTGTACCCATGATAATAGATAGTGACTGGCTTCTGTGCTATACAGAGATGAAGTGAACCTTTTAGTTACACATCATTTTAGACCAGATCTTTCTTTTACATGACCAAGAAGGCCAGATAAGTTGAATGTAATAAAGAAAATTAATACTTTGTAAGGAAAGATAGATTTCTGCTTACTATAAAGATGTCACATTAGGTTATAGACTGCACAACATATTAGCTCTGTGTCACAGTCTTTATCGGAAAAAGAAGCACACACATGTTCTTCCTCACAAGTAAGCACACCTCATGCACACATGATCACCATCTCTGATGGCTCAGACCACTCTGGGCTGAGCTGCATGAGATGGCAGTCATGTATGCGTGAGGTGTGCTTGCTTGTATGAATGAATGTGTATGTGTGTTTTTTTCTTTCTCTGATGAAGGCTGTGTTCAAAAGCTAATCTGTAAGTGCATTTCAGTTGGGCCTGTTTCCAATGTAATGTGTAATATTTATTGTAAGTAGCAAACTATATGTTACTTACATGTTTGTTAATCCAATCTGGAGTTTCCATTGTTTGATTAGATTTCACACTTTGTAAAGTAAATCCCTCAACTGTCACTGGAAGAATGTATAGACTATCAGATGAAGAGCTGCAAAAAGGCCCAGATTATATTGGAAAATGTGTGTTGTTGCATTGGTTATGTCATAAATTGCTTGAGAGGGCTAGTTTACATAATTTGAAAGACAAGTGCAATGCATAATTTTAGACTCAGATGAGTTTGTTAGATCACCATAGCATCTTCTTGTTGAAGATGAGTAAAAAATTGCTCCGTGAAAGGCACTCAGGTAACACATTGTTAAATAAAAACACCAGCATCATTGTTTCTGTAAAATGAAGGTTTACCTAAGTAAGTTATTTGTAGTCTTTTTGAGCGTGTGTAACTGTTATGGTGTATGTTCAAATATCTTCACAGTTATTATGGGAAAGCCAAATGCGTATTTAAATTTAAAATTCTAAAAATGTAATAAATTGATTGTCATTAAATAAAAGCTAATGAGTTGAAACCTTCTTTAGTTTTGGCATACTGCATCTCTGTAACGAGTTCAAAGCCCTACAGATGATACCCAAGGTGCAGCACTTACCAGTAAATTAACATTTATTTTAATATGTTCCCACTGATACACCATCATGAAATTTGCCACACACATTTACAAATAGTGTTTGAGTAACATACTTTTTTCGTGAACAAAATAATATCAAATTTTGTAATTTTCAAAACTAAAAAATAATTTCATCTTGTAAAATTCAGCATTGTTATGAATATTGTCAATTAGCACACACTCTCAAAACTTATAAGAAACTGAATAAAATGGTACAAATTTTAGGTGTGTAAATCAAATAGTTTTTGAGGTATGTTTATTTTAAGGTTTCAAAACATAATAAAAATCATATAATTTTGGAAGTTTTAAAAACTAATAACTAAAAACAAAGTCCAAAAAAAATTTAATCTGGGATTTTTCATGCAAACGACTATTACTATAAGTATACAAAAATTATAAAAGTCTGAGGTATCAAGAACCAGACCACTGCTTGATTTCACGTGGACTAACCCTTTCCTGATAATATGCCCTGGCATGCATTCCTTGAGCAGTTGTGTCAGAAAGTATCTCCAATGCAGTTTGCAATGGTTCTTCTATTCATATACCCTAGCATACATTCTGTAATACAGAAGTCAACACAAAACCTCATAAACTGTCTGATGACAATCTTCGGTGCCTTCCAGATGTTTTCATTGTTTTCTGATGTTGGTAACTGACCATGTCAAAGAGTGGTGATACCTGCCTGCATTTAAATATGAAAACTGTTCATAGATCGGAATTTTGCTTCATGACAATTACAGTGATTTCTATTAGACATTTTGGCAATCAATAACTCACTTAACTCATTTACCGGCCATTATACATGCATCTCACTTGATCTAGGAGCGTAATTTTTGGTAAGAGATGAGGATTAGCAGAAATATTTGCAAGAAAATGCTAGAAGTGTTCATTTGTAGTAAAATGTTATGATAAAGTTGCTTCTTTGCCATTTGTAAATCGACTATTGTAATGTTCGACTTTACATAGGGTGCGTTCTCTGAGAACTGGGTGGAGCTATCAACTGGAAATTTATGTCAAGTAATGTGTGTGGTTTCTTCATCGTGTACAAAATAAAAGCTACTAAATCACTGCAATTGGCAATTACAACAATTTCTATTAGATATTTTGGTATTCGATAACTCACTTATCGGCCATTGGTCCCTGCAATTGGCAATTACAATGATTCCTATTACATATTTTGGTATTTGATTACTCACTTATGGGCCATTGGTCAAAGTCATCATCCCCTCTTTACTACGGGTGGCGGGCATGTAAAAATGTGCCATGTGAAACAATTGTGTTTCATGTACATGGAATGGCGCAGCACATTTAAGATGCAACAGAGGTTGCATTTTGGAGGCTTTTTGTGGCACTACAATTATAGAAAGGTGTTTTATGATCTGGAATGAAATAAAATGTTTTTTTTTCTTTTTTAGACAGGGATATGGAAATTACTCTCTTCAAAGTTAACTAGAATAGTTTGCACTGACAGATTTATATAAGAAGACAACGGTAATTTCACTGTCACCACTAATGTTAATTTATTTCACTTAAAAGGGAATTAGAGAACTGTTGTTTTTTAAAGAAAGGACATTTGCACAATACAATTCATTTATGATGCAAAAGTGATATCTGTAGCTGAAATTGGATTGGAACTGAGTTTTGCACTAAAAGTAGTGGAAGATGTGTTAACTGTAGGTGAAGATATGCATTTAAAAACAAAGCATCATAGGGGGCATGCTAGATGACTAAATGTTGCATCCAGGAAAAAAGAATCTTAAAAGGCGCACACAAGGCACAGAAGCAAAGACAAGACTGAAAGGTCTTTTGCAAGAATCACTAGCAGCTAATGCCCATGATATTTGATGACAGTGTAATACCCCTTTTTGTGCCACATCAAAGACTTTTGTCACAGATATAAGACAAATATTTGATCAATTTCTTTATAATACTGGCCTTAATGTGAAAAATTATGTTGTACCAGCTGTCTTACTGTTATGTTCAACAAATGCGTTTCCTTCAACTTGACTAATAATGTTAGATTTGCACCCATGCTGCAGATCCATTCAGAAACTTCTTCCGTTTTTTGTGCCATGTTCGCTTTTTTTTACAATTTCTTAGGAGTTCCTGTTCACTTTTCATCTTATAATAACCTTATCTGCTGTCATTTACCATGTGCTATCACAAGTTGTAGTCAATTCACTTTTGAGCTATTAGGAGTTTCAGAGTTTAATGCTTCCTAGTCTAGAGGGGGATGTGCTGTAAGTTCCTGGGCTTCCCTTCCTCTTTGCCACTATCCAAAATTCCACTCCTATCTATTTTCTATCCTCCTCCTTATTACTGTCCTCCTCTTTATCAACCTTATCCGTAGATTCAGCCTTATTTTCTGTTTGTGTGGCTGTAGTGGTTCTTGTTCTACCCTTCACATTGGATGGTCATTTTCCTTTTGATGGACGTTTTCATTTCTTACAAAGATTATGAGTATTTGTATTATCTGTCTGATCAAGGAGATTGTTGTTGTTGTTGTGGTCTTCAGTCCTGAGACTGGTTTGATGCAGCTCTCCATGCTACTCTATCCTGTGCAAGCTTTTTCATCTCCCAGTACCTACTGCAACCTACATCCTTCTGAATCTGCTTAGTGTATTCATCTCTTGGTCTCCCTCTACGATTTTTACCCTCCACGCTGCCCTCCAATACTAAATTGGTGATCCCTTGATGCCTCAGAACATGTCCTACCAACCGATCCCTTCTTCTGGTCAAGTTGTGCCACAAACTTCTCTTCTCCCCAATCCTATTCAATACTTCCTCATTAGTTATGTGATCTACCCATCTAATCTTCAGCATTCTTCTGTAGCACCACATTTCGAAAGCTTCTATTCTCTTCTTGTCCAAACTATTTATCGCCCATGTTTCACTTCCATACATGGCTACACTCCATACGAATACTTTCAGAAATGACTTCCTGACACTTAAATCTATACTGGATGTTAACAAATTTCTCTTCTTCAGAAACACTTTCCTTGCCATTGCCAGCCTACATTTTATATCCTCTCTATATATCCTATAATATCCTATAATCAAGGAGATTATGATTTACAATTTAATTTCCAAGTAGTGTTTCATCTTCAACTGTTGATCCAGTATCACATTTCCAGTTATCATTATTCTCTGGTTCCCTATGAAATTTGGTAACTGATTACTCTGTGGTTTAGAATCCATGTTTTGTTCTTCGAATTTCCCCCTCCAAGAATATCGGATGTACCTTTCAGTCTTTACACTGTCAGCTGCGCAGTTTCTTTCTGTTTACACACAGTCTGTAGTGTCACTCACTTGCTGTTTTTGCAGTCCTCCTTCAGAAGGCCTGATTCTCCACAGAGGGGCAAACAGCAAACTATAATGTGTCTCTCAAAATTTTGCATTGCACACACAGTTCTGACATTCTGTAACTGCAAATCACAGTGATTGATTGAATGCTAACATGCACTCTCTTTGTAACAAACTGTTTCTGAATTTATAATTTACACCAGTAGGTGATAACTCACCTATCGGCCATTGGTCACTGCAATTGGCAATTACAATGATTCCTATTACATATTTTGGTATTCGATAACTCAATTCCTCTCGGACCTGCTTTAAATCTAGTTTTTGTTTCACCCAACCATTTATAACATATTGACTAGTTCATTGCACTTTCTGAAAGAATTACTGTAAAGTCTTCTATTATCACTACAGGCCTCCATTTTCTTGGGTTCTCATTTGTTTTGTTTCCTCCCATTTGTTGTGACAGCTTGTTACTTTCCTCTTTTAATTCTGTTTCAGTTAAGAACACATTGTTGGGCATCTTCATTTCCTTAGTTCATCCTTTCCTTTCTTTCTGTGGTGTAGCTCCATGACATGAGTCTATTAGCCTTTGCATCCATCTTATCCTTAATTAATACTTCACTATCTAGAGTTACTTGTGCACTTTCAACTTTTAATTTAAGTGGTTACATTACTGGTGAATAGTTGTGGCATCTCCTTTCTGTTATCCTCCCTACGTCTTGCAAGCAATATTACGCAGTGCATATATATGCATTTTAAGTCTAATGTTTCTGTGCTGGTAATCCTTGTAGTAAGCTGCAGTTTGTCATCAAAGAATTTAATTAATGATTCAAGTTTGCTAGATGCTCGATTAATTCCAAGAGCTCAGAATTTTTTTTGTATTTTTAGTGAGCGGTTGCACCTCCTCTCTCTCTCTTTCTCTCTCTCTCTATCTCTCTCTCTCTCTCTCTCTCTCTCTCTGTCTCTCTCTGTGTGGATAACTTTCTGTGTTAGCCATATTTCATATTGTATGAATGAGACAGAAAAGATATTGACTGGTTTTGTTTACCTGGTTGTGGAGTTACACTCACTTTTCATACTTGCATGTATTCATATGCACCTTCACCACAACATGCTTGCCCACATAGGAGTTTGGTAATTTGGTGTTTTTTTTTTTTTTTTTTTTTTTTTGAGTGGTAGAGTTGTCTAATTAAGAGACTAAGAGACTATGGCAGGAGAAGATTAGAACAGAAAAAAGAAGGAAATGCTGTGTGGGATATGTAATGAGGAAGGGGCATAGTTTCTCTGACTTGGCTACACAGGAAAACTACTGTTCATATTGAACTGATAAATGAAAATTTAAAAAGCAGGTGAGACCTATTATATCTTCTAGAATTGCAGTCTGACTTTGAATGGTTGCCTTTCTCATTCACATCATTCAATGCCACTGTAAAATAAATAAATAAATAATCTGTGATATAAAGTTAATAGACACAACAATGGATAAATAAAACAAAGGAGTAATTAGGACTTTAAATCTGTCAGCATTCTGGGATGGGAATCATGGATCTATAAGACACCTACAGTTCAGTAAGAAGAGAAAATTTCATAGTTAATTTTTATTTAAAATGTTATATTTATCACATGTAAAATAGCATTATATTCCCCACAAATGTAAAAAAAAGCATTAGTAAAATTATTAATAATTATTACGTTATACATTGGGCCACAGAGAGAAGAAACTAATCATACAAGCCAACACTGTGCAGCACATAAAATACCATGGCCCAGGTCTCTATGCTCATTATATCAGTCAAGATATTCAGATGAACTATCTTCACTGCCAACATTCATTGATTTCGATATTAGATGTTTTGTGATCGGTTCTCCCTTTAGAAGTGCTGCATATACATCATTTACAGCCTGATATTCTGTTGAGGTATGAATAAACTTTGCATCTTTCTTTTTGACAGTTTTGTCATTTTTTTGTCTTCAGTTGATGAACATATTGCAGAACTTCCACACTGAAAAGTAAGAAAATGAATATAACAATAGGTATGTGCCTGACAAAACCTTTTGCAACATAATAATATATCATTTAATGTTTGTTTTATTTTCAAAGATAAAGCTAAAAAAATTAAATTAAAGTTTCCTAAAATACAATGCTTTATGTGAAGATATAGCAACAATTTTTTTACGATCCTTATGCGACCATACCTCCCCAATAACAGATGAAAGATTCAGTAGCACACAAAAATCACAAAACACACTGTAAATGTGAAGGAACCTGGAAAGCTATTTTAATAACAATAAGTACTTGACAGGTTTGTACTTTTTCTCAATAGACTATTCTAAAATAACTATAGATTACAAAACTCCATGTTAGCTTGATTCATTTTTTAATACATCACCAGCGCTGTTCTGCTAAGTGCAGTCTTTCCTACAGTGTTAGAAATATATACAGCTGTTTATGTAAGGCTGAATCTCTACTGGAATGTTGTTACTCTGTAGCATAGTAAAATATGATGAATATATGAGGTGTGATTGGAAAGTTTTAAGAATGGGCTTATAATTGTAAAATGGTGGTATTTACAGGCTACTGTGATGCATCTCCTTCAAAGTCCGCTTTTGACTGAACAAACTGACTCCAATGGTATTTCCACTTTTGGAAACATTCCTGGATTCTGTTACGGATGCTCTCCATATTTTCCTGAATGTCTTCAATTGAGTCAAATCCCTTCCCCTTTAGTGAAAATTTTAGTTTAGGAAACAGGTAGAAGTCCGCAGGGGCCAAATCATGGTAATATAGCAGTTGTGGATGCACAGGAATTTTGAATTTGGTCAAAAATTCAATGATGGAGAAGGCACGATGAGCTGGAGCATTGCCATGGTGTAGCACCCAACACCTGTCTTTCCACAATGCAGGCCTTTTCTTCTGTACCTTTTCATGCAGACGGTCAAGGACACATTTGTATTACTCTTTGTTAATTGTCTGTCCTCCAGGGGTAAATTCGTGATACATAATGCCGGCAGAATTGAAAAACATCACCAACATTGTTTTCACCGACTGCACTTTGGTTTCGGGATCGTATCCATATGCCCATGATTTGTCACCTGTAATTACACTATTTAACAAATCTGGGTCATTTTTAGTCAAATTAATCAGTTTTTGGCACACTTGAAGTTGGTATTGTCTTTGGTTACTTGACAACACTTTTGGAATGAATTTTGCGGACACTTGATGCATGTTCAGATCTTCAGTTAAAATTGACTGAACTGCATAGAAACTTAAATTAAGTTCATCAGCCATCTCTCTAATTGTAAGTCTATGATCAGAGCACACTAAGTCATGAACTTTCACATTTTCATTCGTTTTTGAGGTGTAAAGATGGCCAGACTGTGATTATCTTCAAATGATTCGCAGCCATTTTTAAATCTATTGAACCAGACAAAAACATTCCACTGGCTCATACAATTATCTTCAAAAGCTGATTTTAGTAGTTCATAAGTCTCAGAAGCTGATTTCCCAGTTTTAAAACAAAATTTCACACAAACTCGTTGCTCCGCTTTTACATCCATTTTCATGCAGACAGAAACCAGCAATGAGCCCAACATACCCACACTTAACCAGCTCCCACAATGAACTGAATAAAGGAATCCCAGTTTCCTGTCAGAGGACACTCAAGGAGAAGGCAATGACTCACTCCAGACCCTCGGTGTACCTGGCTGCCAAACCAGTAAGCAGTAGTGGATCCATTCTTAAAACTTTCCAATCACACCTTGTACAAGTAATGATTTCACTTTCAAAATATACCCTCTTACCAACATCACTAAACAATAAAACATTTGCTAATGGTTGCAGCATATCATTTACTACGACAATTTCATTTGACATAAGTAATCGAGGTATGAAATGAACTAAAAGGATTGCAAACACTGTTAGAGAAAAAGCAAAAAATGGAAGTATTTGGAGTGTTGGTCCATTACTTACCTTTATTAGGAGAAATTACAAGTATTGCAAAAGACATTAAAAACTAAAACAACCATTTCCATCTCAGTAATGCTTGGAGTTTTGCCCCATCAAGTAAATTACTGGCAAAAAATTCAGTCTCCTTGTAATTTTAGTTTCCTCAAGTGATTTTTTCGTTTAATACCGTGAGCTAAAAGCTTAACAGTGGATGAGGCATCCAAACAAAATATTTATGTCTTATTTCTATATTTTATTTAGCATTATTTAATTTGTAT
Organism: Schistocerca serialis cubense; assembly: GCF_023864345.2. NCBI lineage: Eukaryota > Metazoa > Arthropoda > Insecta > Orthoptera > Acrididae > Schistocerca > Schistocerca serialis. The sequence continues at coordinate 43,958,514 of NC_064648.1, forward strand.
ACTTTATTTATTTTCATTTGCCAGTTTCCTTTATATTTCTGTATCAGCCTTTTATCTCTTGTTGCCTTCTGTCATCTCTGACACACAATGCTTACTGATGTACAGTACCAGCTTTTCTCTCCTACACCCAGTGAACTTTTTCCTTCATCTTTGCCATTCTTCTCATAAACCTTAGCTCCCTCTTAACTGGGGAATATCACTGCCTGAACTGTTAATCAGCCCACCTGTCTCTTTTAGATTCTAACAAATTTAAATTTTAAAGTATTACAAATGTTTGGATGGAATTATCATTTTTATAGAGAACTTGAGATTTCTGAAATATGAAGAAGTTTCACATCTCCTGACTAAAAGAAATAGATATAGTGGGAAGAGTTAGGAGAAGGGTGAGGGAGATAAGACACAAATACAGCATGAAAACTTGTGCAGGTCAGGGTTAAACATTGTTATGTTAGAAGCAATTTCACATGAAATGATACACATATTCATTTCATAAGCTGACCCCCTCTCCCCTGCCCCCCTGAACACACCTGTTTCATATTCTGCAAAAAACATCACAGTTGCATTTGCCATGAAAAAAAGGGACACTTAATTGAGAAGCAAGATGTTGGTCCATACATTAAAAAAGATAGATGAAACTCATTTTGTGGTATCAAAGAGTATATTTTGTTGTCAAATTCAACTGGAGACCAAAGTATAAAAGCAGCAGTGAACATGAAAGCAATAATGCAACTGGGTTCATTGTTTCAAAATAGTAGCTTCAGTTTCTTGTGGCAAGAAATGTAAAACTGAAAGAAGAATCAGATAAGGAGATTCCATATTGCCCAAATTATTTTCTGCAGTTCTATAGGAACTTTCCATGTCCTTAACTTAGGAAAACAAAGAAGGAATTTGTGTTAATGGAACATACATGACCTGCTTTCATTTTGCTGACAACATTGTACTGTGTGTAGTGAAGATGAACTTCGACAACTAATGGAAAAAGCTAATACAGCAAGTTTGAAAGTAGGCATCAATATCAATCAAATTAAGAATAAAAAAAAGCAAAACGAAATTTTATATGTTGACAATGAAGTCATAGAACCAGTAAATAAGTTTTTGTATTCAGGACAGTTGAAAACAATGACACAACAGACAACAAAAGAAATAAACAGGTGAGTAAAAATGGCTTGGTGAACTGATGGCAAACTAAATAGGGTTTTCAAAACCAAGCTTATAGTCATTGTGTATAAAGAGTTTTGGGTTATGGCAGTGGGACATGAACTTCTAATGCAAAACCATTCCAGTATTCAGGCTTCTTCTGTGAGTAATGGAGAGATGCTTGTCAGAGATTGCTAGGATGGAGTAAAATAAACAAATCAATAAGGGAGCAAATGGGAGCAGAATTCATAGTTACAACTGCAATGAAAATAAAATATGAGGGAGCACAGATGTAGCCAGGAGAATTGATGACAGACAAAGTTCTCTACTAGGCTCAAAGAGATAAGGAAAAGTACCAATGATAACTTAAAGGAAAATGTGTAAATTACAAACAAAAATACGAAGGAGCAATATGGATGTGTATAACTGAAGATTAATGCATTGTAAAGCCTACAGGAGTTCTCTGCCCAGCTCCAAATGTCATACGACTGCTGCTGCTGCTGATGCTGATGATGATGGCGACAGTGAAGCCAATAATACTATCTCACCCAGCAATTTACAGTATTATAATACAAAATGTAAACAATCTTCAACATGACTTTAGACTAAACCCTTCAAGAGATGAAGATCCGCTGCAGTAAAATGAATATTTTACAATTACTATGGTTGAACAATCCTAAGTTCTCAGTGTCATGCAACAATATGTATCAAGAGAAAACTCAGGGATGCCACAGAGTGATGCAAGTAACAAAAGGAAGCTCCTGCAGCACAAAGACAGAAAAATAGTTGCAAAAACAGTAGCATAAAACTTAGAAATAGTAGCAATTTTAGAAGGTTAAGAATTTATTGTACATCAAAACAACCAATTCATATTTATAAGACATACATAAAATTGCATTCTGTCAGGAAAATGATTTAAACATTACAAAAATGACTCTGAGCACTGTGGGACTTAACATCTGTGGTTTATATGTGAAAATGGTTCAAATGGCTCTGAGCACTATGGGACTTCTGAGGTCATCAGTCCCCTAGAACTTAGAACTACTTAAACCCAAGTAACCTAAGGACATCACAAACATCCATGCCCGAGGCAGGATTTGAACCTGTGACCGTAGTAGTTGCGCGGTTCTGGACTGGGCCCCTAGAACTACCTGGCCACTGTGACCGGCTTAAACATTACACTTTAGGCTTCTGCACAAAAATGGCATCAATGTAATTTGACTTTCATCTATGAACAATCTTGCAAATTTTCTCTTCACTGTTTTCAAGTTCCCATCATTTTTTGCATAACTTCAATGTCACTTCCATTATTTCTTGAGCTACCCTGATACCTTCCAAGTCTTTGTTCTTAATTTCACCTTTTAGTCTTGCTCCTTTAAGCAAAATATCAACAGAGTGTTTTGTTTCTTTTCTCTCCCACAACACTGTCTTCATCTGCTCTTCAAGTTTCTTAATTGAAATTTTCAAACTTGAACATTTTTCTAACTTTATTTGAGCATGTTTGACTATTGCTTTTTCCCTTCCTCAGCTTTTAACTTCTTCTCTTCCATTTGTCTTTGCTATCTGACGTAATTTTTATAAATCTTCGAGCTCCATACGCAAGCTTAAGTAAATCTTTCATAATTGGTACTTGTGCTACACTGTCATAAGCTTTCAATACAACTTGAATTAATAGCCTATCATTTAATAAGCACAATAACATAGATGACTTTTCCTCAGAGAAGAACTCTTTCACGATCACTGTTCCCATGTGATACAGATAAACATTTATTTTAGCAAATTTCCAAGAGATACATATTTGAGAGAGCCAAATTAATTTTTGCTACACACAATATTGCTACAAAAAATCAATTCTCACTGGCGGTTCATGTGCAGAGAATTCTACCTTTAGTGCATGCCATTAATCTCTCATGTCTAGGTCTTTCACATCAGTGAATGCTAGTACTTTAGACAGTTTAGTAAGATCATTCATCCTTGACATCTCTTTTACTTTTGTTGCTTGGAGACACTGAGAAAGAGGTAATATGTCACCAGTTTCTGTCATTGTTTACTGAACCAAATAATTGTAAGGTACTAAGTAATGATTTTGTATCTTGTGACATACACAAGAAAAACTAAGTTCTGCTTTGATCTCAACAAATTTCACTACTTTCACAATATGTTTGTACATCTCTGAGTTTATTAAGTTCATATCATGTAATGGAACAAAATTCAAAAACTAATCTCTCACTGCTGCCCACTAATCAAGAAGTCAAAATTGCCAGATGTTCAGAAATTATGCACTATCACTGTTATTAGAATAACCTGCTGCTTTAATGGCAGCATAAATTTTGATACAGAATTCAGTATAAGAAATGAGAAAAACTTGAATCCTTTCCAGATTAGTCAATTTAATTAATTAATTATTATTATTTCAAAACTGCAGTCACGATTTTTAGATATGGGAACAATTTGACATCTGAAACTTGTCTGCTTGTCCAATACAAAGTTGCTTGGACTGAGTTTCATGTTGTGTAAGAGAACTTTGTCATTAACTGAATGAGGTGTGTTACTAATGACAATGAAATTTTGAGAGTTAAACAATGAAGACAGCAATTTAAAACAGAGTTATCTGTCATCTTAATTACTGTAGATTTTTTTATGCATAACATAATGCAATCAAAATAATTCAGTGAATAGTTGTGTATGTAGCAATTTGTAACACCACAGTGTTTTACTTTGCATCCATGAATGATCTACACAAGTTGGACAAAAAATAGTAACAACTGTTTGATATTGTGGAGGACTGCTCATTTTACTCTTATATATTGGTATTTCACTGACAGACCTCATAGGTCACATTAATAATCATTAATTGCTTATGTAAGGGCATAAAGCAACCATGTGCAACGAAACCCCTGTGTAGATGAGTCATTTAACAGGTTGCACATTCACCCTCTACTGGAGTGCTGGTACCAGTAGTTACTGCTAACCAAAGGTATCATTGCAATTAGGTAGGCTCATCAGGGAATGGACTCTTTCCTTTCCACTTAACAAACATTTTGGGACCGAGTCTCCCAGGAAATGTATAGGTCTGAGAACAGTTAGTGTGGGGGCCCAGAGCTACACGCAGTGTACAGCAATAACAGTTTGGCACTGCAATTTTTGAGCATATGTGAACATTAATACACCAGCATACAGCACCATAAGAGACTCTGCAATATGTGCCTACTTCATGCTACAAATTTTTGTGGGACAGTCTGTTTCACCAGTTTGAAATACTGAAGGTCCATGTGAATTTCACAGAGCTGCTGTGTTTGTGCTACCACCAGTCCACATGGCAGTTGTAGCGAGACACTGCTGACCATACCAGCACTGCTAAGTGTTTCTATTCTTGCTTGCTGTGCCACAAACATATGGGCTGTGACTGTCTCCACACCGTTGCCCTGCCATATCCAAGACGCTTGCTTTCACATGTCACAGTAATAGTCAATTTTGTAGAAGCCACAATTTGCATCAGTTGCATTATACATCTTGTGTTGCTAGTTGTCAGCTGTGACTGATGAGACGCAGAAACTTTCAAGTGATTGTGGATCAGAGGATATTAGGAGTGATTGTAGTAGCCTTGGTTTCCCAAAGGAGAGTGGTTGGGTGCGAGGAAAAGAACTCACTCAATTACTAAATGCAGTGAGTGAGAAATGAGATGAAAGTTTAGATTCAGAATTGGAAAATATGAACAAGATTCAAGCATAAAATCTGAAATTGGAGGTTTAAAAATGGAACTTGGAGATACCGTAAGTAATATACCAGCTCGGCAGTCAGATATGATGATAGGATGTCCCATGGAGGTTCATAGTATTGTAGAGCCATTCAGTGGTGAAAACAGGAACCATGCAATAGATTTCTTGGCTATGTGCAAAGATAGCTTTATAACAGTGATGAGTGAGGAGATAAAAGTAAAGTTTCTAAAGGGACAGCCGGAGGGACCAGCTCAGACCTGGGCTAACCAACATGCTGAAGAATTTGTCGACTTTAAGGGATTTGAAGCAATGTTTTTGCATAAATGTTGTGGGTAAGAAAAGCAATTAAGGCTGAACAATTACTTCTTAAATGGCCCAAATTACAGAAATGGTAGAGATACAACAAGAGAATTCTATGTGAAGGAACCAATGGTGGATACAGAAACACCTCAAGGAGGGGGCACTTAAGGTACCTTGAGCTACCTTTACTTTTATCATAGTAAAAACATAATCAAGTCACATGCAAAGTTTAAGAAAGTTTTATTTAAACTAAATATACACATATACAAGACAATGCCATCTTACGCTGTAAAAAATTACAATTGTGGTTCTCTTCCTAAAATAATGATGGTGAAATCTATGCGCCTACTCTTCCTGGCAAATTGGCTAATTCCATTGTCAATAGGACAATCAATGTCAGGGTGAGTGTTCAACAGAGCTAAGCTATTAAGCTGATCATCCTTCACTGTCAACCTCAGCCATGTCTTTGTACACTGCAATGTTGAAAAACGTCTTTCCACTGTAGCAACAGATGCAGGTAGCCGAGCAAATATTTTGTACAGTGTGTGCAAAGTAGGATAGTCAGAGCTAGGACAGTCAGACAATGCTTGCATAACAGTCACAATCATTAAGGGAATTTATGCTCATTTGCTTGTATTGAAGAATCTCTCTCATTATTCTCTTTTTAATCATAAAGAGTGGCTCTTCTTCAAAGAATGTTGTTTCAGTATTATGTTTCAGTATTCAGTATTTCAGAATTATGTTTCAGTAGTCGTGAGGGCAAAGTTATATTGAATTTTAAATGATAAATATTTTCTTCAGCAAAATGTTCTCTCAGGTCAGCCATAACATGGTCCAACATTGGCATAAAAACAGCTCTCTTCCAATATGTCATAGCATCATCATGATTGCAGTTTTCCCTGTGTCTTTTTCTGCCTGTAAGACAAGGAACACTCATCTCTACATCTAACTCTTCTGTAACTGCCTTCATCTCTTCAACAACGTAAGCAAAGTGGCTATTAGCATTAGCTCCCATGACCTTTCTCCCCCCCCCCCCCCCCCCCCCCCTTCCGTATGTATCCATCACTGGAGGGAACTCTGCAAACTACTACATTTAGATAGAGCATTAGAGGTACTACCAGAAATATCAACACCAAAAGGAAGGCTGCCAGAAAACTTGCAATGGGATCTAACTCACAGCCCTACTGATTCAGTGCAATAGTTTTTGAATTTTGTGGAGAACATGATCAGGCCACTGTGTTCTAAACCAAAACTGGTAGCACACAAGGAAGGTAGAAATCAGAATAAGGGTAACAATTATGGAAATAATTTCAATGGCAATGTGAACAGATGGTCAAGTACTAGGAATGGGCATAGTGACAATGACAGGTAATGGAGAAACAGGCAGGAGGGAGAAGAAAGAACCTATTTGTTCTCTGGACTGTGGATGAGTTGAGGATGTATGCTGACAGGTGATATAGTAGTGATAAATGTGGAGACTAGTGTTCCAATATATTAGTTGTATAAGTGAAACTGGTTAAGTATATTGAAGATTGTGTATACTAACCTATTGTTGTGTGTATACTTGTAAGAGATTTTGTAGGACTTAAGGTCTATGTTGGGTAAATGTAATTCTTGTTTTGGGGGTTAGTTAGTGAGCAATAATATTGGGGTGTAGGAAGAAAGCTTGTGAGGACAATAGGGTCTGTCTGAATATGGCAAGAAGAGTTGCATCTGGAGCTTGCAGCAGGTGCATGTGGGTGATGCCAGTTGTGATCTGGCAAAAAAAAGGTCTCAACAAGGGAAAATATATATAATTAGAAATGTGGTGTCACCGCCAGACACCACACTTGCTAGGTGGTAGCTTAAATCGGCCGCGGTCCATTTAGTACATGTCGGACCCGCGTGTCGCCACTGTGTAATCGCAGACCTAGCGCCACCACCAAGGCAGGTCTCGTGATACGAGAGAGCACTCGCCCCAGTTGTACGAGAACCTAGCTACCGACCAGATGTACGAAGCCTTTCTCTCTCATTAGCCGAGAGACAGAATAGCCATCAGCTAAGTTAATGGCTACGAACTAGCAAGGCGCCATTAGCCATACAGTGATTGTACTTAAAGTCTTCTGTGTATCGTCAAGATCGATGTACCACAAGGAATGAGTAAAGTTAAGTATTAAACCTGCTCCGTACTTTTCTTCCTAACATTAATTATGTATCCTGTTCCAGTACTTCACGCCCGTCTGCGTTAGTCTAGCTTGCCTTTTCAGCCACCTCAACTTCACGGTGTCGGCCCAGCTACCGACACAACATTGGCGACGAGCGAAAAGAGTTCTTTCTGATTGCTTACATTTAATTGTGTCATGGCTTCGCCACATTCTCCAGATGTACTGTCCGAATTTTATCGCTTGCAGAATCAGCAGACGCAGGCGTTATTGGATGCCCTTGGACAGCTCGTCCAGGGTCAACGTGCGCTGCACACCGATGCGGCCGCCGCCGCTTCTTCGCTACCGCTGCCACTAAACGCTGTTGCACCTCCCTTTCGACCATACGTGGCAGCCGATGAGACCTGGCACGAGTGGTCTCGCCAGTTCAACTTTCATCTAGCAGCCTACAGAATTCAAGGTAATGAGCGGCAGCCATTTTTGCTTTCTTGTGTCGGTGTGTCCACATACCGTGTGATAGTGAAATTGTTTCCCCGACGCGACGTAGCAACTCTGTCCTACGAGGAAATTTTGTCTGCATTAGATGCTTATTTCAAAGAAACAGTTAATGTGGTTGCAAAACGGTATACGTTCTTTCGTACAAAACGTACGGCCGGTCAAACTAATAGGGAGTGGGTAGCAACATTGCAAGGACTTACTAGGGACTGTGCCTTTGAATGTGACTGTGGTCTTTCTTATTCAGATACAATGGTGCGTGATGCAATTGCACAGAACGTTTCTGATGTTCGCATACGGGAGCAAATTTTGAAACTAGTTAATCCCTCCCTTCAACAAGTGATAGACATATTGGATAGACAGGACACACTTGACTGTGCTCAGGAATCTTTTGAAACTTCGCCAGCCGTGTGTAACATTAACCGGCCCGCTGGACGCGCTGCGCGGCCCGGTAACCAGGCCTCGCGCACGTCCACATAGCTGCCGCCGCGCGCTAAGCCACGTGTGCCGCGCCAGCCCACAAATGTAGTGAAATCGTGCCCGCGGTGTGCTACTAGACATTCGTGTGAACATTGCCCGTCACGGCAAGCTATTTGCTTTTTCTGCAATAAGAAAGGACATGTTCAAAGTGTTTGCCAGAAAAAGCTCAGATCAGACAATCACAATCATTCCAGGCCCTTTGCTTCGCGCCGGAATCGAACCAAGGACACTCAGGCTCGTGGACCTTCGCCTATGGACATTCATGTCGTTAATTCCGCTTCGTCCAGTGACACTTTCTCTAACAGTAACTGTGTTCGTCCCACAAAAACTGTGCGTCGACGTCGCCGGAAATCACGTCAATTAGCAAGTGATTCTGTACCAGTGTCTGTTCCAATTGCACAAAACAGTCGCTCTTGTCGTCAGCAGAACAATAAACTTTTTGTGGACTTAGACTTTGAAGGCAAAGTGATACCATTCCAGCTCGATACCGGAGCTGCAGTTTCATTGCTCAATCATGACACATACAAACAACTGGGCAAACCTCCGTTGCGTTCCGCAAATGTTAAGCTAACTACATATTCCGGACAGAAAATTCCTGTGTTAGGACAGTGCAGCCTTCTTGCAACATACAAGGGACAAACAAAACTTGTGTCATTTTACGTTCTTCGTTCTTCTTCTGCAGTGAATTTGTTTGGTCTAGATTTATTTCAGTTGTTTTACATGTCTATTGTAAATCAGGTCCTATCAGTGAATCAGACTGTGCCTACAGACAGTGTTTCTCGGCTGTGTGACGACTTTGCAGACATTTTTGCACCGGGCTTAGGTTGCGCTAAAAACTATGAAGCACATTTGGAACTGGAAGGAAACGCGCAACCGAAATTTTTCAGAGCGCGCAATGTTCCCCACGCATTGCGTCAGGAGGTCGGAAGAACATTGAACAATGTAGAATCACAAGGTGTGAGTGAATGTGCGCAATGCCTCTTTCATTTCAGCTCCGCTTCCGCGCGTACGCCGTACAGGTGTTCCGTTTCTCTGGACGACGGAATGCGAACGCGCCTTTCGCCAGTTGCAATCGGCGTTGCTTTCTAATACTTGCCTCACGCCTTTCGATCCCCAGAAACCCCTTTTGTTGATGGTAGATGCCTCGGATTTCGGGATCGGTGCTGTGCTTGCGCACAAAGTTGGCTCCCATGATCGCCCTATTGCCTTTGCGTCCAAATTGCTCTCGTCTGCGCAAAGAAATTATTCACAGATAGAGAAAGAAGCTTTGGCTCTCGTGTTTGGTGCTACTAAGTTCCATGATTTCTTGTATGGTCGTCACTTTACCATCATCACAGACCACAAACTTTTGACATCGCTTTTTCATCCGACCAAGCCTGTACCTCCAGGTACAGCGCAGAAATTCATTCGCTGGTCTATTTTCCTCTCGCAGTACCGCTACGATATCTTGTACCGGTCCACTGCTAAGCACGGAAACGCCGATGCGTTGTCCCGTTTGCCTGTTGCTGAGGATAAAGCATTCGATTCTTCCGAACTTGCTTGCATGTTCATTGATTCGGAAACCGATGAAGTGGTCGAATCGTTTCCGATTGATTTTCGTCGTGTCGCTACAGCCACAGCTGCTGACCCTGTCCTTGCTACTGTTTTACGTTTTGTTGCTACGCAATGGCCTTTGTCAAAGTCTCGGATCGAGGATCCGTTGGTTCGCCGATTTTTTGCTCACAAGGAGAGACTTTTTGTTCGCCGTGGTGTTTTGTTGTTGCGTTCTGATAATGATCAGTCCAGAGTCGTGGTCCCACGTTCGTTACAGTCCTCTGTTTTACGGCTTCTTCACCAAGGACATTGGGGTATAGTGCGAACGAAACAACTTGCTCGTCGGCACTGTACTTGGTTCGGAATCGATGCTGCGATTACGAATATGTGTTCTTCGTGCCCGGCGTGTGCCGAACAACAGTCCGCACCGCCGCGGAAAGTCTTTGCATGGCCAAAAGCCACTTCCCCTTGGCAACGCTTGCACATTGATATTGCTGGTCCATTCTGGAATGCTCGATGGTTGGTTCTGGTCGACGCCTTCAGTAATTTTCCTTTTGTTGTCCGGATGTCTTCCACGACGTCCTCCGCCACCATCCAAGCGTTGTCTGCTATCTTTTGCATTGAAGGTCTTCCGCAGACTATTGTTTCCGACAATGGCCCACAATTCATGTCCGCAGAATTTCAGTCATTCTGCCAGGCCAATGGTATTCAACATCTGACATCCGCGCCGTTTTCGCCTCAGTCAAACGGTGCCGCTGAACGATTGGTCCGGACTTTCAAGTCACAGATGTTGAAATTGAAAGAGTCGCATTCTCGGGAGGACGCATTGTTGCTCTTTTTGTCTTCGTATCGCTCTCAGCCCCGAGATGGTCGCTCGCCGGCTGAGTTGCTCCACGGTCGTCCTCATCGCACCTTGATGTCTTTGCTGCATCCGCCGCATCAGGTTCCTGTGCAGCGGCAGACTCCTGCTTTTGCTCCAGGCGACGTTGTATTTTATCGCAACTATCGAGGTTCACGGCGTTGGCTCGCAGGGCGCATTCTTCGCTGCCTCGGCCGCGCGGTGTATTTGGTTTTGGGGGCCTCTGGTGAGGTGCGTCGGCATCTCAATCAGCTGCGCCTCTGTCGTCGCTCGGGTTCTGCCGCTCCCCGTCTGCTTTCAGCGACGGTGCCGTCCGGTCAGCACCCTGGGGACCCATCTACTGGCTCGCCTCATCCCCAGGTGTTACCGACGATGCCTTCCATTTTGCCCCATGGCGACGCGCCGCCGCCGCCGCAGCAGCAGCAGCCGCCGCCGCCGCCGTCGCTTGTTCTCCCGCCGGCGCCGCCCGCATTCGACGCTTCGTTGCAGCCGCCAAGCGCCTCCCAGGGTCACGCGCCGCCGATCGCTTCCCGTGACCAGTTGTCCTCCGCCATGGAACTCCCGCCCGCTCCGGACCACATGACGTCATCGCGCGTCGGCTACCCCGATGCAATGGAGGTTGATCCTTCGGTCCCTCCTGTCTCTTTACGGGCGCATACACCGCATGTTGACGTGCACCCTGGACTAGTTTTTCAGGCGTTTCCTAGCTCCCCTCGGACCGAATGGCCGGGTGCGGGTGGCACAGCCTCGCCTGTTGTTAGGCTCCCCACCTCATCGCATACGTCAACATGTGGTCCTCCCCACGGCGGGCGGAAGCCTTATCACACGACCGTTCGCCGATTTGCGGGGGAGGAATGTGGTGTCACCGCCAGACACCACACTTGCTAGGTGGTAGCTTAAATCGGCCGCGGTCCATTTAGTACATGTCGGACCCGCGTGTCGCCACTGTGTAATCGCAGACCTAGCGCCACCACCAAGGCAGGTCTCGTGATACGAGAGAGCACTCGCCCCAGTTGTACGAGAACCTAGCTACCGACCAGATGTACGAAGCCTTTCTCTCTCATTAGCCGAGAGACAGAATAGCCATCAGCTAAGTTAATGGCTACGAACTAGCAAGGCGCCATTAGCCATACAGTGATTGTACTTAAAGTCTTCTGTGTATCGTCAAGATCGATGTACCACAAGGAATGAGTAAAGTTAAGTATTAAACCTGCTCCGTACTTTTCTTCCTAACATTAATTACGTATCCTGTTCCAGTACTTCACGCCCGTCTGCGTTAGTCTAGCTTGCCTTTTCAGCCACCTCAACTTCACGGTGTCGGCCCAGCTACCGACACAACAAGAAATAATACTAGTGATATAATGATATAATTGTAATTATATATTGTGTGCAATGAACTGTTACTTCATGTCTGCTGGGTGAAATAGTACATAACGTAGCTGTTTAACAAAAATTTTTATGAATTATGAAGTCTGATTGTCATCAGGTTCTGAGATTGATCCATAAGGAATTTGCATTTGTTTGATATATGTGTGTGCATCAAGTTCTTTCACTTGTGATCTGATACAGTGAACATATGGTAAACCAGGGAGGGTTTCAATAACATGATCACTGGAAAGCCAGAGGGTTACGTTACAGGCAACTTTTGATTTTGGTCATTTGTTTGATGCTTGTCAGCACAATAGCTTCACTGAAGAGGGGTACATTGCATTGGTGGCTGTACTTTATTGTGAGAGAGGTGTTCTGCTGATGCAAGATGGAGCTGGGACTCAAGGAGGAGGTCCTTGCTGTGGCACCAACTGGAAGACTGCAATGAGGGCATAACCAGTGAAGTGATGTGTAATGACATGAAGAACTGAAGATAGACAATTCCATTTATACTGATTTGATTGATATCCATAGAGACTAATTAAATGTGTTTCAAAAATAAAGATCACTTACAGTTTAGATATATATTGCTTACACATCTCTTATTTCAATGCGAAAGTTTTCACCACATGAAGTTCCTAGTCAGGTTTTGGTACAGTTTTATTTGTACTCACATTTGTTTCTTATTTATTTACACAGTAGTAGTATGGGCTGGAAGTCTTGGTGCTACTTCATGTAGCCATCACTGAGGTAATAACTTTGTGAAGTGGGGGTATGTAACGTAACAGGTGAAACTGTGCACGTAAAGCAGTCATCCTCAAACACATTCAGTTATTAGCCTCTGCATGGGTAATTTGTACTGATATTTCATTTTCTATGTTTATTTAATAATACATTTATGTATCAATAATTGAAGAAGGATTTGAATAACATGATGCAAAAATGGACTTAAAGAATGTAGTCATTTTGACAAATGACTGCTGTTCTGGTTAATGAAATACATTAAAATAAAAATAACTGCAATGAGAAAATATAACAGTATGTGATAGACTAAGTGTGAACAGAACTGTGTAATGTATTTCATTTAAGTATTTGCATTGTGTGAAAAATGTTTCTAAATGAATGATGGTCAAATATATGGATGTTAATTTGAATAGAGCAGTGTGCCATGTGACAAAACACAGGACAGAGATGGTATTTGGTGTGCTGAGAAGCACACAGTTAATGTGGGCTAGAATGGCTAATGGCCACACACATTTTAATACCACGGTATGCATGCACAGAAGAAATATAAATCATTATTGGATCACAGTGGTTTCTTATGGTCTCATAACTCCAATACCTATGTGGCCAACTATGCTGGTAAAGTTTGAGAATATGTGCACAGCTTTCCAGAATAAAATATTTTGTTGGGCAAAACAGTGATGGAAAAATTCATTGTACTTTTGCAGTTCAACAAAATTAATAAAATGTAATTTTCTATTACAGAAGAACAAGGAACTTCATCTGCCTCAGGCATCTGAAATGGAAGGCTAAATGGGAGACAATCAAGAAAAAATGCCTGTGTTTCAGTCAGTATCTACAGATTAAACATTCTACCTTAATGTTGTTTAATGTAAGATCAATGTTATTTGTTAACCTGCATCATATACCTTATATGAAACATTAATATGGCAAAAGTGGTATTTGTGTTGACCTGGCAATTATGCTGCAGATACAAAGAAACTGGTACACCTGTCTAATATCGTTTAGGGCCCCTCAGAGCATGCAGAAGTGACACAACATGACATGGCAGGAACTCGACTATTATCTGAAGTAGTGCTGGAGGGAGCTGACACCATGAATCCTGCAGGGCTGTCCATAAATCCATAAGAGTACAAGAAGGTGGAGATCTCTTCTGAGCAGCATGTTTCAAGGCATCCAAGATATACTCAATTATATTCATGTTTGGGGAGTTTGATGGCTAGCAGAAGTGTTTAAATTCAGAAGAGTGTTCCTGAATCCACTCTGTAGCAATTCTGGACATGTGGGGTGTCGTACTTTCCTGCTGGAACTGCCCAAGCTCATCGGATTGCACAATGGACATGAATGGATGCAGATGATCAGACAGGATACTTACGTATGTGTCACGTGTCAGAGTTGTATTTAGATGTATCAGTGGTCCCATATCACTCTTAACTGCACATGCCCCAAACCATTACAAAGCCGCCAGCTTTAAGAGTCCCCTGCTGACATGCAGGGTCCATGGATTTATGAGGTTGTCTCCATATCTGCAAATATCCTTCCATTTGATACTACTCGAAAAGAGATTTGTGGGACAAAGCAACATGATTCCAGTCATCAATGGTCCAATGCCTGTGTTGACGGGCCCTGGTGAAGCATAAAGCTTTGTGTCGTTGAATCATCAAGGGGTACAAGAGTGGGCATTTAGCTCCGAACACCCATATTGATGATGATTCGTTGAAATGTTCACACGTTGATAATCACTGACTGACCAGTATTGAAATCTGCAGCAATTTGCAGAATGGTTGCACTTCTCTCATGCTGAATGATTCTCTTCAGTCATCATTGGCCCGCTCTTGCAGGATCTTTTTCCAACCAAAGTGATGTTGGAGATTTGATGTTTTACCAGACTCCTGACATTCATGGTACTCTAATGAAATGGTCGTGTGGGGAAAATCCCCACTTCATCGCTACTTCAGAGATGCTGTGTCCCATCGTTTGTATGCTAACTACAACACCATGCTCAAATTCACTTAAATCTTGATAACCTGCCATTGTAGCTGCAGTAAATTATCTAATAACTGCCCCTGACACTTGCTGTCTTATACAGGCATTGCCAAACACAGTGCTGTATTCTGCCTGTTTACATGTCTGTATTTGAATACGCATGCCTATACCAGTTCCAACAACGGTTGGAAGAAACACAGTATATGACCAGAAAAAACACTATGGTTATCGCTTAGCAAACTGCAATCTTTGGTACTGCTGTGACACCAGTGACATCAAGTGGCACTGACCAACCACAGCTTATTAGCTGTGGCTGCTTGTTTGTTAAATTTCTAAGTATATTGGATTTCATAAACCTTGTAGGCACCTTTCCTTCCATGTGACAGTAGAATGTTTTGGAAATCATATGACCATCCAAATGATTACAGATGTTCTACAACGTTTCAACAATGGACAGAAGTCTGCATTTTAAACTTCCAGGGCCTGAAATGTCAACAGCATCTACTGCAGAGAACAATGAAAATGTATGCTTATGGAGCACATATTTTCATTTCTTGGGAACCCAGCACTGCTGAAATTTCTTCTTTGGATTAATCTATTTTGGTAACGGTAAATCTA
Source organism: Schistocerca serialis cubense (assembly GCF_023864345.2). Lineage (NCBI taxonomy): Eukaryota > Metazoa > Arthropoda > Insecta > Orthoptera > Acrididae > Schistocerca > Schistocerca serialis. Next base: position 43,973,894 of record NC_064648.1, read on the forward strand.
TCATGAAGGTACAGTTTTTGGAGTTGCTATCATACTGTTTTCATTCTAACTATTTTTCTAGATGACTGTTATGCTCAGGAGTCACTTTCACAGCAGTGATTGCCATATGAGAGGCGAAAAACCACTGCTTCAATTAGAAAATTTAGTAAGTGTTCCACTACTAGGTCGCTGGCCTCCATACCATGGCTGACTGTCGACAAACTGCTTTTTTTGTTGTTGTTACTGTCGTTAGTTTCTGTGACATTGTTTAGTTGACTGAGGAAGTTTGTAGAGTCCTTCGTGTTGTATATGGTTACTTCCATGTCTTTTATACTCATTGAAATAATAATTATAAATTTACACTAGCTTTTGTATAATTGCATTGCAACAATTGGGTTTGTGAAAATTGCAGCACAGCAGATAAAAGCAGCAGTAATTTAGTCACATGCTCATAATGTGTTGGGCAATTCCTAAATTGAAGCAGAGTTTATTAAATACATTAGGTATACTCACAGTTCAACAGTCCTTTCACAGTATTCTCATTCAAATTTCTCGGACTTTTCTTCTTCAGTGCATTTTAATGTCATTGCTTACAATATTTGCTTAATTTGTTCTCATAAAATTAATTTAAAACAGTGTGTCAATTTACAAGAACCTCCAAAAATGATTTCCCCCTATTTGAAAGATCAACACGGTAAAATTTGTTGAGGTATTACTGTTTGAGAAATGTAAGTTCTTGACAGAAACCTCTATTTTTCCAATCTGTTGTTTTCAGTCATTTGCTTTGTACTGGTAGAGTGAAAGACACATTTTATGAAGTAACTAGCTTCCACTTAGTATAACTATCATTATAATATTATTGTTTTCTCCATTTCCAGGTGTGGGATGGTTTTATAGATTCAAGTGGTGGTGTAAGTTTTAACACTGGAGAAGAAATGCCACATTCAAAGCTACTTCCTGGAAGTTGTTTCAAGACACCTGAGACTTCCCCATCGCACTCCATATTCCAGATAACAACATGTAATAGGTAAGATTTCTTTACTGCAGATTGATAGTTAAGCTAGCAGGTATAATCTGATCACAACTTCTATATAATGTATAGCTGATTATGTGCAAAGGTGAATTAAAAATAAACCTATCTAACTATTCTGTTAAGGGTAGTGGTTTACAGTGAGAGTGGGACTTGTAAATTTGGTTGAACAAACTGGGAGGTTCGCCTCCATGATTCCATGGATGCAAGGCTGTATTTGGTCTGTAACTTCGGCAGAAATGAGGAGGGAATGTGAATCACAGTTGTGCAGCATGCAGATGCAATATTTATTGATAACAGATGTATTTAGCATAATAAAAAAATTGTGGACATTGCTCAGACATCCAGAAACAGTGCCATTAAAGTTTCAAGTTAGTTTTTATGACACGAAGAATTTCCTGAAGGATTAGAGGCTATGAAAAAAGGTCTCAATGGTGGTAAGTAACAGCCCCAACTGTGGAGAGAGTGAAAGAGCCTTGTGGAGTAAAACTAAAATGAAAAAATTGGGAAATCAGAGGCAGTGAGGTGGCAGTGGTGTCAGTAAGCTGTCCCTGTGCAGCACTGGAAACAAAGCCTGGGGAAAAATGCATAACTTGTAGGAACCAGCTTTGGATCTAGATGTCAAAGGACAGGACAATTTCTGGAACAGGTTGTAAAGCCAACTCCATGACGTAAAGATGGTGACTGTAAAAAAAAAGGCAGCATCTGTACCATCCCAGAATTTCCATCAGGCAAGACAGCATTAAAGCATTGCATAATTTTACTAAAACAATCATCACCTAATGATACTGGAAATTCAGCAGAAAACATGTATTCCCATCTGAAAACCATTTTCTTGACAAAGACCCTTCTCAATAATTAAAAGGGCCACAGTCTCGATTTTTAATTTTTTTAGTATATGACCTTTCTATGATGGTACTGTTAATGGCTGGAACAATGTAAAAATATAACTATTATACTTCCTAAGGGCATGCAGCTCTAATGATGATTGCATCTTGAAGTGTAAAGTACTCCACAGATAAAGCAGTTTCCATTTGGCTCTCTGAGTGGGAAATACTGTACTTAGAAGGATGTTTTCACCAGAAAAAACAAATGTGGTATTCTATGTGTCAGTGTGTATATCATAGGAATTACGATGGTTACCCAGAAAGTAATGCACAATTTTTTCTTTTTTTTTTTTTTTTTTTTTTTTTCACAGCCGAAAGCAATGCTACAAATGCAAAACGTTATGTATGTATTATTTGAAGACTCCTGAGTGAGTGTGCCAAGTTTCCGTCACTTTCACAGATCGTGTAGCTACAGGACAGTTCCAAAATGGAGTCTGTAGGTAATGTACATTCCAGGCAGTGTGCCGTCATTGAATTTCTCACTGCGGAGAGAGACACTGTGGGGAATTTTCACAAATGCTTGTGCAAAGTCTACAGAGCATCTGCTGTCGACAAAAGTACAGTTAGTTGCTGGGTGTGGAGGATAAGGTCATCAGTAGGTGATTCAGCGGAGTTCCACAATTTGCAGCAGTCGGGAAGATAATGCATGGCTGTCACACCTGACACATCTGACCTAGCCCCTTTGCGCTTTGCAGCAGTTCCACCTGCTTTTTATTTCTTTGTTTGTTGTCCTTGGTGTCAACGTACTGCTTTGCTACACTGGCTGAAAACTAGGGTTTGTAAGCAGGACACTGACTACTGTAAATAATGTAGCCAAAAGGTGCACAGTTGCATTTCAGAATACTTTAATTTCACTTTTCACAACCCCCTAATAATACGTAGTAATATTTCCAGTGCACTATAGTTATAACTTTTGATAAGCCTCATTAATAGTTAGCAGGCAAACCTCCACATACTGCTACAATAGTTTACTGTTGAACATCTACGAAGCAGTAAAAACCTAACCACAAAGATCACAGTTCTTGAAGAGGAGAAAGGTACATATGGAGCAGAAACTGTCATTGGTTTAACACACGGCCTATTAGTGTAACACTTATTTCACTCTTAAGTTGAGGCATTGTTTTCATTCTAACCAAGACAGGTTCCTCATCTGAAACTCAGCTGTGGATTGACTGTCTCATGACCAAAAATTGGGCCCTTATATATCATCACAATAATAAGTGCTGAAACTACACATTGTTCGAAGTTACATTTATTGAAATTATAATTAAAACTTAACTCATTAAATTAACTGAATACATTGAAAAATTCCATCTTTTTAAAAGTGTCTTCTGCTGCAAGGCCAAATTACTTGTTTCAATCATGAAATTAACATATATAGATACCTAAACAATACTTTGGACAAAACTGTTAATTACTTTGGAAATAATTAAGGGCTGGCTTTGCTAACATGTTTTCGAATATAGCCAAATAGACACTTTAAGATTACTAGTGTTTCATCTTCCAAATATTTACAACTAGTATAGAATTTATATTTGTTTATGTCAACAATACAATTTAAGTTATGAAACAATTACTCATTTCAGCCTATATTGAAAGATACTAACTAGGAATAGTTGAAATAAATTAGAAAATCAATTACATACATAAAACTAAGCATTAAATTATGTCTGGTGTTATATTCTGTAAAACTGATGGCCAACCTTTCTCTTTTATGAAAATTCAGATAATATTCATGTATGTTAATTATAATTAGTTCAAAAATGAAAAAAAAAACAAATTTAAGTGGCAGATTGCAAAACAAGAGGGTAATTAAAAATATTCCAGCTTGCTTCACCACAGCTCCTCAAGGGGAGATGAGAGAGAGCACCTCCATTTGTGTGTAGTGCCATGAAGTTGTAGTTAATGGTATAATTGTAGGAGCTGAGGAAAATTGCCAAATGCTGGAGCTGTTGTGCTGTCCTTTCCAGGAGCCAACAGCAGCGTCCAAAGAGTTTTTGATCCATGATGAGGGTAAACTTGGTTCTGAATTGGTAAACATGGCGTTTCTCAATAGCAAAAATGATCGCCAAAGCTTCATTTTCGATTTGGAGTAGTTCTCTTGAGTGGGTGCCAGCATCTTGGTTGCATAGGCAAATGGTTGCTCAGTATTGTCATTATTCCTATGCACCATCAATGCATCAATGATATAAGGAGAAGCATCAACAGCTAAAACCAGTGGACTTGACAGAGAATAGGACATAAGGCAAGGCACAGAATGCAGCATATGCATTAGCTGTGTGAAAGTGTGCGATAATCAGCTGTTCACCTGACCTGGACACCCTTCCTTTGCAATCGGAGGATGGATAATGTGGGCCACTTGTGGAAGGAACTTGATGATGATGATGATGATGGTGATGATAATAATAATAATAATAATAATAATAATAATAATAATAATAGGGCTAACCCCCCTTTTAGTGTGATTAGTTGGTTCAGGACAGAACTAGTGCAGCCTCGGACAAGCGCTGTCATGGTCGGGGATGACGCTTGAACCTTATGGCCGTCCACAATGGTAATGACACTGCTAGCCACACAGAAAATGATTTAAATCCAAATAGAGGTGTTTTGCAGGATATGATTTCTGCAACCACTCTAGAAGGAAAACAAAGACAGAGGATGAGATGGTCAGATGAAGTTAACCGACACCTCATGTTCTGTTATTACCAAGCAACAAACTTAGGAACCAACACAACTGGATACAGATCACAAGTATACACAACATTTATTACCAGATACCCAGAATTAAAATTTTTAACAGAACAACGACTAGCTGATTAGATCCGTGTAATAATAAAAAATAACAAGATACCCCAGCCAGAATCAGAAAATATCAAACAAGTACAACAAATACTGGGACAAAATAATGTGCAATCAGAAGAAAAAGAAAATACAGTAATGGACTCAAACATCCCAGAGCAAACAAACAAAGAACACCACGCATCAATTAAACAATCAGAGGAAAACGAAATCTTAAGACAGCCACCAGAACAAGCACAAATAGAACATGAAGTGACACACATATTAGATATAGAAGAAAAATTTCAGCTAACGTATATAGAATACAAAGACACAAATACAGACATTAGCCCTTTCTTGCATAGACCACCAAATAACCCACAAGTCGAAACAACAATAACAACTATCAACACAATCATACACAACAAAATAAATGAAAATACAACTGTGGAAGAGTTACAACTACTGGTTTATATAGGAGCACTCACTACACTAAATATACACACTAGGCAGAGATCAGAACCAACCAACACACAGCAGAAACCCACAAAACCAGCATGGCAACACAGGCTACAGATCAGAATAGAAAAACTGAGAAAAGACATCGGACAGCTAACACAAATTATAAGAAATGAAATATCAGATAAAAAACGAAAAAGGTTGGGTAAAATATCACAACAAGAAGCGATAGAGCAATTAGATGAAAAGAAGCAGAAATTACAAGCATTGGCCAAACAAAAGAGATACAAAAAAAAGTGACAATAGAAGGAAACAAAACCAAACATTCAACACAAACCAAAATAAATTTTACCAGACAATAGATAACACACACATTAAAATAGACAATCCACCAAACATAACAGACATGGAAAATTTCTGGAGCAACATATGGTCAAACCCAATACAACATAACAGACATGCACGGTGGATACAAGCAGAAAGACACACATACAAGATGATACCACAAATGCCTGAAGTGATAGTTTTGCAACATGAAGTCACCCAAGCAATTAATTCTATTCACAATTGGAAAGCCCCTGGAAAAGATAAAATAGCAAATTTCTAGCTAAAGAAGTTCACCTCAACACATTCACATCTAACTAAATTATTTAACAGTTACATTGCAGACCCACACACATTCCCTGATACACTTACACATGGAACAACTTATCCGAAACCTAAAGATCAAGCAGACACAGCAAACCCAGCAAAATATTGCCCCATAACATGCCTACCAACAATATACAAAACATTAACTTCAGTCATTACACAGAAATTAATGACACATACAACACACAACAGAATTATAAATGAAGAACAAAAAGGCTGTTGCAAAGGAGCACGAGGATGTAAAGAGCAACTGATAATAGATGCAGAGGTGACATATCAAGCTAAAGCTAAACAAAAATCGCTACACTACGCATACATTGATTACCAAAAAGCTTTTGATAGTGTACCCCACTCATGGTTACTACAAATATTGGAAATATACAAAGTAGATCCTAAATTGATACAGTTCCTAAACATAGTAATGAAAAATTGGAAAACCACACTTAATATCCAAACAAATTCAAATAATATCATATCACAGCCAATACAGATTAAGTGTGGAAAATACCAAGGAGACTCATTAAGTCCTCTCTGGTTCTGCCTTGCTCTGAATCCACTATCCAACATGCTAAATAATACAAATTATGGATACAATATTACTGGAACATACCAACACAAAATCACACGTTTGCTATACATGGATGATCTAAAACTACTGGCAGCAACATATCAACAACTCAACCAATTACTAGAGATAACAGAAGTATTCAGCAATGATATAAATATGGCTTTTGGGCCAGACAAATGTAAGAAAAATAGCATAGTCAAGGGAAAACACACTAAACAAGAAGATTACATATTGGATAACCACAGCAACTGCATAGAAGTGACGGAAAAAACAGATGCCTATACATATCTAGGATACATACAAAAAATAGGAATAGATAATACAAATATTAAAGAAGAACTAAAAGAAAAATATAGACAAAGACTAACAAAAATACTGAAAACAGAATTGACAGCAAGAAACAAGACAAAAGCTATAAATACTTATGCTATACCAATATTGACCTACTGATTTGGAGTATTGAAATGGAGTAACACAGACATAGAAGCACTCAATACACATACACGATCACAATGACATAAATATAGAATACATCACATACATTCAGCAACAGAAAGATTCACATTAAGCAGAAAGGAAGGAGGAAGGGGATTTATCGACATAAAAAACCTACATTATGGACAGGTAGACAATTTAAGAAAATTCTTTATAGAATGTGCAGAAACTAGCAAAATACACAAAGCAATCACTCATATAAATACATCTGCTACACCATTGCAATTTCATAACCACTTCTACAACCCTTTAGATCACATAACATCAAAAGATATAAATTTGAAAAAGATAACACTACATGGCAAGCACCCATATCATCCAACACAGCCACACATCGATCAAGACGCATCCAACACATGGCTAAGAAAAGGAAATATATACAGTGAGACGGAAGGATTTATGACTGCAATACAGGATCAAACAATAAACACCAGATATTACAGCAAGCATGTTATGAAAGATCCCAGTACCACAACAGATAAATGCAGACTTTGCAAACAACAAATAGAAACAGTAGATTACATCACATGTGGATGTAAAATACTAGCAAATACAGAATACCCCAGAAGACATGATAATATAGCAAAAATAATACATCAACAACTTGCCATACAACATAAACTAATACAACAACATGTACCAACATACAAGTATGCACTACAAAATGTATTGGAGAATGATGAATACAAATTATACTGGAACGGAACCATTATAACAGATAAAACAACACCACATAACGAACCTGACATCATACTCACCAATAAAAAGAAGAAATTAACACAACTAATCGAAATATCCATATCAAATACAACCTATATACAGAAGAAAACAGGAAAAAAAATTGAAAAATACATCCAACTGTCTGAGGAAGTCAAGGACATGTGGCATCAGGATAAAGTTGACATTATACTAACTATACTATCAACTACAGGAGTCATACCACACAATATCCACCAGTGCATCAACACAATACAGCTACATCCAAATATATATATATATACAACTACAGAAATCTGTAATTATTGATACATGTTCAATTACCCGAAAGTTCCTAAATGCAATGTAACATATACCCTACAATTAAAAGGAAGTCACACTTGATCAAGGTCCGCATCACTTTCCATTTTTAACGAGACATAACGTCTGAGAAAGGAAAGAAATAATAATAATACACCTTCCAAGAAAGGCCTGCAACTCCTGTAACCTTTGAGGACAGGGTAGAAAGTAGTAGCAGCATACATTTGGAGGTTAATCAAAGGGATTGTAACTCCTTTGTCAACCTGGATACAGACATCCTGGTGTGCAACTGTGAGATTGAGAAACAACTTAGTTGCAGGAAGATTGCCCCGAGAAACAACTGTCCGAAGTTCAGGCATCGTCCCATGATGCATGTGGGGACAAACAGTTTGAAGATGCCAATCTTTCCTACAATGGGCACAGTGTGCCCAGATACCCAGATAGTCCACTCATGGGTTTTCTATGAAGCAATCATGATGGGAGATCCTGCTGCTTACACCAGTGGGATGTGATAGGCTGTTTAGAGGTTCTCGATGAGTGTGATATCAATGAATCATGACACCACTTTCAGGAGAAAGACTTAAGAGAATTCCACCCCTGAAGCAGTGACTAGACCACTGCTACCTGAGGTTGAGCCATGAAGCATTCGTTTTCTGCATGTGTGCTCTTGAAAGAGTGCATGATTTTCAAAATACTGTCCAAGAAAGGTTTGACTAGTTACAGGGCGGCAGTGCATAGTTCTGGATTTGAAGCGAATTGAACCACTGTATATTGAATAAAAGGCTCTTCATATGAAGTTTCACAAGCCAGGTCTGTACAAGTGAAATCACACTGTCAACTCAGTCCTTGCATGTCCGCCACTCATGGTCAGTGCAACTGGGCGGCTCGTTTGTGGTATTGATGGAACTCAAGACTTTATGCAAGCCCGTTGATTCACAGTGAATAATTTTTAACAGCAACAAGCACATCTCCTCAAACATGAGTGTGACAGATTTCGAGAGTGAAGCCAACTTCTTTAATAAGATAAAAGTCTCTGGAGAATCCCAAGACAGAAAGAGCAACTGTTGGAAAGCATCATCCGAAACTCAAAAAGTGGCAAAATGCTTTCTCAGCTGCTGCAAGTATATGTCACAGTCCTGTTTGGCTTTGTTAAACAGTGGAAATGCAGGTGGGTGGCTCTCTGTCTGACAAGTGACAGCAGCCTGGATGGGGTGGGAACCCTGAATCTGTAGGCAATACTAAATTACCTGATGGAGTAAATCAGTTTGCTTTTGTTGCTAAAACTGCTGTTGTAACTGCTGTAGCAAGAGGAGCTGTTGCTGTTCTACGAGCTGCATGAGATCTGCATTCATGGGACTCTGCTAACCTTTGACCTCATTGCCTATTATAGTAACTGGAATCAGACAAGACTTGGAATGACTCGAGAACCTGCGGAGATTGTGAGCCACCAGAGAGTAAGGTGGCGGACAACAAAATCAAAAAGACAAACAATGGAGGAGGCAGAGTGGAATAACAGTGCAGTGAGTAAACTAAGATCGAAAGACTAAGATGTAGTGAATCCAGAACACCACAATGATGTTAGTAAGATCAGCCCAGTAGTGCAGTGAAATCACAAGTGGCAGTCATGGGTGCTGATAGGCTGACAGAAAGGGTGTGTCTCTGCAGCCAGTACTGTGGGGGTGACAGAAACAATACATTAAGGCACTTGCATCTAGTAGCTGGGGTACCAGAGAAAGAAAGGAAGAGAATGTGGACTGGGGGAAAGGAATGAAATAGAAAGCCACCTGGCAGAATTTTTCACAGACTACAGTTTAATCATGGCTAGCACTTTGTTTAAGATTCATGAAAGAGGTTTCACTTAATGGAGATACCTAAAGACAACAGAAGATTTCAGGTTAACTATATAATTGTAAGAAAAAATTTGAAACTATATTTTATTTTGCAAAACATTTCCAGGGACACCTGTACAATCTGATCATGCCGTACTTATGTCAAGTGCAACTTTGTACAGAAGTGACACATTAACAATAATCACTTGAGGCAAGAAGAAAGTAAGTGGTTTTGATATGAGTTGCTACAGAAGACTGCTGAAGATTAGATAGGTGAATCAGATAACTAATGGAAAGCTGCTGAACTGGATGGTGAGAAACATTTTTGCTACAACTTGGCTAATAGAAGGGACTGGTTTATAGCACACACCCTGATGCATCAAGGAATAATCAGTTTTGGTCTTCTCGGGGGGGGGGGGGGGGGGGGGGGGGGGGTTACAACAGTACAAGGAGACTAAGCATTGAATACAGTAAGCTGACTCAAGTTGATTCAGGGTGCTGCAGTTAACTTAGAGAAGAAAAGGCCTGTACAGGATAGACTACCATGGAAAGCTGCATCAAACAGGACTTCAGACTAAAGATCACAGAAACATATAGAGCTACTGTATCAAATGTTGTGAATATACGTACAGCCAGCACCCCCTGTAAAAGAAACCCTGTCGACATAGTGTGTGACGTCACAAGATGGCTACACACATGGTCCCTTCTTCAACAGTTTCACGAAACAGTGCTTGTGAATAGTCGTTTGGCGAGTTTTGTGTCAGTTTACTAATATAGTGAATGGTGTTCCTGTGTTAGTGTACGTGATTTGGTTGTTTAGTTTCTGTGCACTAAACTAGTGATCTGTTTTTCTTGCCTGTGAAAATTTCGTTGCCTGCAAAATGCCGTATTGTTGTTGTGTGCCGAATTGTAGAGGAAATTACGACGGTGGACCAAAAGTAACTGGGTTTAAATTTCCAGAGGATGAAGCAACGAGGAAGAAATGGTTGTCAAGTATTCGCAGAGATAACTTCACTCCTTCTTCAAGTTCAAGAGTGAGTATTTGTTTTGTTTATTTCTTAAAAGAGGTTAAGTGTGCTAACAAAGAACAGGCACTTATGCAGTAAGGAAGGTCAGCGACATTTTGACTAATATATCAGATCTTAACTGCATAAGTGCTGAAGAAAATAGTGTTTCATTTTCTTACCCTGGCAATTCTACAGTTTAGCTGGTTTAGGTTATATTAATTCTGTATTCTGCAAGTTCAACCAGTATAGCCTAAGCACAGTCACACTTAAGTAGTTAAATATCTCAGTATATCTTTATACATACTGTTTTTGCTGTTTGTTGTTAGGAATAAAACTCGGTTTACACACACTTAAGATACAGACGACTTTTGATGTATTCTGGTTCTATTGTTTAGTTCTGTTTCTTTTTGCTGTAAAAGTCTTTAGGAAGTTGCCTGTTCAAAAACAAGGAATATAGTGTACCCAGAAATTGAAAATTACATAAAAACAGTGTCTCAGGCGTTTGTTCTTAATAAATTATTGGTGGGAATTTGAAGTCAATGTAAGGAATGTTACTATTAGTGAATATAGTATGCTTTTGACTTTACAGTGAACCATAGACAGGAAAAATGAATGAGTACATGAATGGATTAACAGGCCATCACAAAATGTGAAGGGAGAAACTGTGAAAACATGTAAAAAAAAAACTTGTGGATTTTACAAATTCTTATTCTGGGTCTGGAATTTCAGATACATGCTGGTGGTCTACACAGCTGTCTTATAGACACACAGCTAAAGTACTTGAAAGCAATTGTGTGCTCATGTTTGGCCTAATAGGTAGCACATAACTGTCAATGTATTAGTTCATCATATTGTCAGTTTTTATGTAAGTTATGAACTGATATATTGATTAGGAAATAGCAGCTGAAACACAAAAGCAAAACAGCGTCTATCTGATAAAAATCACCACCTTTAAGTATTTCATAGTTCTAAAGGTTACACAGTGTGACAATTACGTTGTATTATTCTGTTACTGTTTCACAGTTGCTTCTATGGATTACACATGTGTGAGTTTGGTGTCATCATGCTTTCTTGTGTCGGAGGTGTGTGTGTGTGTGTGTGTGTGTGTGGGGGGGGGGGGGGGGCAATAGAGCAAGACATTAAGCAAAAATCCCACCCCTCTAGTGAATATATGAGCTTCAAGGATAAATTATAAAAAAAATTATCACTGTTATTGAATTATGCTACAAACATTAGTCAATGTTTGTAATTATTGATGGGGCAAGTACTTTCTTCATTTCACCATCTCTTGAAGAGCTTGTTGCCATGACATGTGACTGCATGTGTTTTGATATTGTAGTGTTAATGTTTTATAGAGTTACTGCGCCATGGCCACATTTATTACTTGAGTATACCTCTGCATTTTAGTTGGGAGTCTATTTGTATTTTAGAACTAGAAACTAACTTTATATACATAAATTGTTTTCACACTATTAATATTGTCATCACATTCATTTGTACGCACCTTTTTCATTTTTTATTCATTTTTAATTACAGGTATGTCATGTTCACTTCCAGAAGGATGATGTTATTTGGGAAACACAAGTTGTGGACAAAAGGACTGGTCAGTTATTAAGAGCCCCCCTTCGAAAACAGTGTTTGAGACCAGATGCAGTTCCGTCACTACTCCCAAACTGTCCTTACTACCTTTCAAACGAAGAAAGCAGACGTGAAGGACCAGAGGAGAAAAAGCAAAGGCTTGAAAAAGAGCTGTTAGCTGCAGCGTTACAATATAGTTTAGCATCACAGAAGGACTATCAAAACACTTTCAGCTTCAGTTCTTTAGAAGAGTTGATGTTGCATAAGAAGGAAGTGGAATTGCCCAATCAGTGGAGTGTGATCGAAAAACACAGTGATTTGGTGTGTTTTCTTAAAGATAATAAGAAAACCAGCACCATTAACCACACATTCTGTCATTATAGATAGTAATTTAAATGTTTTGTTGTTTAAGAAAGATGTACAAATTAAGACATTAGGTAAAAGATCTTTTCCTGTAATTGTAACCAATATCCATGAAATTGTCAGCATACTGCAGGAGTTTTCAGAGACAGATTGTGGGCACTCAGAAACTTCTATAGATAGTATTGTAGATATAGTGAAAGACAGTCTAGGAGTGCTGAAAGACAGTTTACAGGAGAGTGAAAAGGAGATGGCAGACTTTATACATGAACAAGTTAGTCTCATAAATGTCACAAAATTTAATCATAGGTTTAGCTCTACATTTATGATACTGTGTTGTTTGCTATTTTCAATTTCATCTCATGCTTACAATTTTTTATGTAGCAGTTCATTAATGAAAATGCCACATCCAAGAACTCTGCATAGGATCTGCAGCAAATTTAATGTGAATCCATCTCACAAAAGGCTTGGGGGAAGCAATTTCCTGTCCTATGCAACACAGAAATTTCAATACTTGAACAGCAATGATGTCAATGTTGATTTGAGTGTAGATGAAATTCATCTAAATTCTTGTTTGGAATGTAAATGAGGTAGTGTTTTGGGCATGTCATATAACTCGGAATGTCCTGCAAATTCAGCATTTGTATTTATGTTGCAGAGTGTCAGGTCTGTGTACAGGGATGTTGTTCACATTTTACCAGTGAAAACCATTTCATCTAATGCATTATACAATGTGCTACTGGCCATAATAAATGGCCTTGAACTAATTGGCTATAGGGTTTTTTGTGTGGTAACTGACAACAACAAAATCAATAGCAAAACCCTGTCCATGTTTTCTCTGGATAAAGCTGTTAATATAGTTTTTAAACATCCATCTGATCCTAATCGCCCACTTTTCTTTTTAATTGATGCCATACACATCGGTAAATGCATAAGAAATGTGTGGCTGAACCAAAAAAATGATGGTAAAGATATGTTTTATCCTCAGTTTCCAGTTACAAGAGAAGTGAAAGAAAATAAGTTTTCTATAGCTTCTTTTAAAACACTGAAACAGATTTATGACATAGATTCCAGCTCTTTAGTAAAATATTGTCACACATTGTCTCTCAAATCCCTTTGCCCTACATTGTTAGAAAAACAGAGCATGAAACTAGTACTGCAGATGTTCAATCGACATGTGTCAGAGGGCCTTGAGGTAGCTAGTGATAAATTTGATTTGAGACATGCACCATCGACAGCAGAATACATTCGAATAATAACAAAATGGTTTGATGTCATGAATGTGAAATCAGTGTTTAAAGGGAAACACAAACGGAATCCTTATATGGATCTGTTGACAACTGATAGCATTTCTATGCAATTTTTGCTAGATTTTCTAGACTGGCTTGACATGTGGAAAGCAAAGGGTCTGTCAAGTGGGTTTCTCACAAAAGAAACATTTTTTGCTATTCAGCATACAACATACGCTGTTGTAGAGATTGCTCAATACTGTACTGAAGAGCTAGGTATGAGCTATTTACTGACAGCCAAGCTTCAAACAGATGTGCTTGAGCGGCGTTTTGGAAAGTATAGACAGCTTGCAGGTTCCCAATACAATGTTTCAGTGACACAAGTCTATGAAGCAGAAAAGAAGTTTCAAATTCAAAGTTTAATGCCTTTAGTTTTATGTTCTCCTTCCTATGGATACATGACAGTAAGGGCCATAAAAATTTTTATGTTTTCTGAAGCTGAAGAAACAGACACATTAGACATAGAAGTCAGTGTAACTGTAGACGATGTTCTTTCAGTTAAAGATATTGCAACATCTTTAACTTTCATTGCAGGCTACTGTGCTCATGCAGTGATTAAGAAGCTGAAATGTGAGAGTTGCCTTAGTGAAATTGTGATTGAAATGGAGTTGCCAATAAACGAACATTTTAGTTTGATACAGAGACTTGATCATGGAGGGCTAAAATACCCATCAGACACTATTTTAAATATGATTGCCTACACTTATCTTGTCATCAGCAAACTTCTCAAAGAATATGGAAAAGATTTTCTTGCCTGTACGAATCAATGTGCCTGTGCAGTAGCACTTGCCACTCTTCAAGAAAATGACTTTATTATTTGATGGGGTATGCTGCAATGGACATTCATCCCAGGCAATAATGAAAAGTGTTGTTTGGGTTGGTGTTGATATATTTTTAAACAACTACTGTAAAAAGGTTAATGGAAAAAAAATTCAAAAAACACTCAGCAAAAACTGCAAACTCTTACAACATAATTTTGAAATCTTTATCTTACATTCTTTTTAAATCATTAATACAAAACCTGTCATCAGTAATATTGCCACATCAACAAATGCCTCTTAAGCTGAACTAATTAGGTTAATCTGAAACTAGTCAAACTCACCAAATTGCAACTTATGGCTGAGAGTTTATATAAATATTTTAATATACAGCTGCTAACAGCTATCAACACTAATAGCCTAACTTGAAATTTTTATCGAAGAAATTAATCTTTAATATAAAGAATCTTACACTAATTCTTTCTTAGTTGAAGTTTGGGTGGTGAATGATACATACAGGGGGGAGGGGAGGGGGTGTGGCAGGCAGAGAGGACCAACCTAAAAATCAATTCACTTGGTTTTCCGAGTATGACTTAAACCATTTCTTTGCTGCATGCCTTATCCATAGTATTTCTAATTTGTGTTATAAAGTTATGTGGCCCAACATGTCACATGCCTTTGACAAAGACAAGACAATGCCATTTTGATCACCTTCCTTTATAATTTTGAGAAAAACTTACACAAACTGTGCTATAGCAGACTCCACTTTTTTTGCAAACAAGATTAGTTTGTTATGATGATAAATATAGTTCCCATGCTTCTATAAATGGAACACAAGAGCAAAATTGCTTTATAGTTTTCTACATTCTCTGCAACACTTTTCTTTGTATACTGAAGTTATTACTTTAGCTTGTGATATATGTGAGAAATCTGCCAATTTGTAATGATTAATTAATTGTTACTGTTGAAAAAGCTACTATAGTATTTATGCATTCTTTAGGTAGACAAACTTTGATTTCACGTAGTGTTTGTGGTGTTCCTCTGTCTTCTACTAATGTCACTGTTATGAGTGCAGATGTGCATGCTATGCCAATTGCCTCTCTTTTTCGGAGTTTACTACTTTCTCTGCAGCTGTTATAACTGTTGTTCTCTCAACATTTTCTTATGTAGATGATGTTTGCATATATTTTACTACCATTACAAATGGAGAAGCTGGTAGGGGAGGGCCTTGCAGTAGTTTCATGGCCTTCTTTGCGTATAGTGATTGGCAGGTCTCCTCATCTAATAGTAATGTAATTGTGGAACAGCTCTCACTTCTGTTACAAGCACTATTGAGTGCCAATAATCCTCAGGTTGACTAATTACTGAGTTCTTTAAATAGATTCTTGCTCTGTGCCATAAAGTGCCTTCTTGTTAGCTCATCTTCGCTGAGGAGGAAAATATTTGAGGTGGATTCTCAGGTACGCCCTCCTGTTGCCTTTTTGAATATATTTGTGTATAAAAGAATATTCAAAAAGCTTAAGCCTATCAAAATTGCTTTTCACTCACCTAATCTGATTATTGTGTCCAGATCCAACTTGTGCATTACTGATCATATTCCAACACACTTGACACATTTTTGCCACATAACATACACTTGCAGACAGTAATTACTTGCAATTTACAGGGTGACCTAATATAATGTCTATATGCATCTCCATTTTTCTACTACAGTGCTTTCATATGCATTCTTCCTACACAAAACTTTATGGTGCAGTGTTTTATTTGCATTCTTTTAGTGTCCCAGTTACTTAAAGACCTTCCATTACTACCCTGGAGATTATAAAATAGCACTTTAATAATTAATGTTGTTCAAAATTTATCATTATTATCCCTAAAATTATGAAACTTGAGTCTCAAGAATGTGCTTATTGTTAATGTTTGAACTTGGTGTCCATAAGTCTTAATTATTTTGTACCTACATAGTATTCATGCTGTACATCTATAATTTTCTATTGTGAACCACTATAATCTAAAATTTTTCTCGTTCCATGTGTTAGTGATTATTGACAAGTGTGTATGGAAGATGAATAAAATAAATAAATAAATTCATTCATACACAACATTTTTTATTTCATTTGCATTCATTCATATCAGCATGGTCAGTAGATGAAACTTGTGTTCCACTTCTAAACAATTAAACTGTTTCTAATAGTTTACCAGTATATATATTTTGGAATGATGATCTGTTAAAGTATTGCAACTAAATAGAGCTGAACCACCACCCCCACCCCTTTCCCCCAACTTATGGAAGGATGAAGTATCTAAGCCAATCGTGAGTGCAGCTCAAATGTGATGCCAAATGAAATTAGTGTTCATTTTTCACAATTATTTCATCACAGGTCACATCACTTCATAAAACTTCTCAACAGATGAAATGAAAGTTTACTTCATAGTTGAAATTTATTTATGTGTAATTCATGCAAACAGTTTGTTTCAAATGTATATATTTCTTAGTACAGAAACATTCTTTCTTCAATGGTATTCAGTTTAGAGCAGCGAAATTCTAACCTGGTAATCTGTATTTTGAGACCTCATGTAATTTCAATACATAATTGAAATTTAGTTAACTTACAGAGAAAAGTGAATTCATTGAGATTTGTATTGGCATACCAAATCTTTCTGGCAATACCATTACATACTCATCTTGGGGTCAGTGAGACTTTCTTAATGGAAAGAAAGTTTCTTAGGGAAAGGTGCACAAACTGAGAAGAGATATCATATCATTCATTAGAACTGCATTTCACTTAAAAACCATTAACAGGAGAGATCTCTTTAAATTAAAAAAAAAAAGCATAAATACAAGGTTGCTGAAATGGTGGACTAAAACATATGTAGAACATGTCTTTCATGCCAGTGTTAGTTTTTGAAATGACTCATACAACTGCTTATTACCAATGCCTCTCTATAGGGTGTGCTGTTCTAATTCGAACACAATTTGCCCAATTTTCGTGTTTATTTTTTTTAATTCACAGGTATATCATCCAATCAGGTTTTAAAATGGATTTTGCTACATAAGGAATAAACAGCGGCAATAACAGTGTCCGTAAAATGTTAGCTGCCAGTGTGCTACTTTGCAAAATGCCATCCACATTATTAGACTTGCGTCAAAGTGGTGCAATATTTAACTTAAAAAACCAAACGAAAACCCTAATAGAAAGTCTGTGAGAGCATACGAGAATCTTTCGCAGGTGGCTTTCAATCAAAATTTTTGTCATTAAAAATCGTCTTACACAGGAACTACAAAATGGAAGAATGGTGAATGGTGGTCAGCCATAAAAGATAAATATATACCATTGCAGGCATTTAGATTGGCCTTTTCGAGATTTACAATTTATACTACAGCACTTACAGTTTAGGAATGGTACTGGAAAAGAGCACACTGGTGGCCAACACTTGCACTTTGTATAGCTGACGATCTCTGATCGGCTAACCAGACTGTCATCAAACAAGTAGTGACAATCCCCATTAAAGCAACTTTGAAGTAAACTACAATGAAATGGGTCCATTCATTTGGTAGTTTTGATGCCTCAGATAGTGAAAGTTATTACAGCCACTTTTTACGTAAGGGCTAAAAGGTATGCAAAAATAAGTTACAGACAAAAGAACTGGGTCATTTAAGAAAGGAAATCTTGTAATTCATGAGAGAGGTATGTCAGATTTCTTTACGAATTTTCCTCGTGTGGTTCCCTTAACAGTCTATTGCTGTGGCCAAATGGACTGCGAGCACTGGCACCAGACTACGTGCGTGACGTCACTGAGTGGGCGCGCAGGCTTTCCTCTATAGGGGGTGCTGGTACAGCTCATGAGAGAATTTTGCTTGCTGTACCTGGCAGTGGTAAATGTAAAGTTCCTCCACCTGGCCTTGATGAGACAACTGGGCCCAACGAACTGCCATGTCAACCTCTGCCAATGGCATTGGATCTGGTACAGAGAAACATGTGGTCAGGGACTGCTAACTTGGTCATTGATGGGTGTCTTGAGTTTGGGATCACTACTAATCAGTTGAGTAGCTCCTCAGTTGGTCTCAGGAGGCTGAGTGCACCCCATACCAGTCCTCCCACCAAGGAAAAACCCTGGCAGTACAAGGAATTGAACCGAGGTTCCGCCAAATCACAGTCAGCCATAGAAAATTTTTAAGGCTTTAGTGGCCTCATTTAACTTGACTATGTAGCATTATCCTTGTTTTGCTTTTGATGGTATTCATCCTGGTAGTCCTATCCAAGACATTGTTCATTCCCTTCTACAGCTCTTCAGAGCCCTTTGTTGTCTCTGGCTGAATTACAAAGTCATAAAGTGAACTTCAAAGTTCTTATTTCTTCTCTACATTCTTTACTGCTTTTCACTGTACCAAATGAATAAAGTTAAGGAAAGGCTACAACTTTGTCTCACACACATTTCAACTACTGTTTGCAAGTGCAATCTGGTTTCTGTAAAGATTATAAATGAGGTTTCTCATCCCTGTATTTTGTACCTGCTACCTGCAGAATTTCAAAGGGTTTATTCCAGTATAGACTGCCAAAAGCTGCTTCTAAATCTGCAAATGCTGTAAATGTAGGTTTGCTTTTCTTTAGTGCATCTTAAAAGATAAGTTTTGGGGTCACCATAATCACCATAGTCACTAGGAAAAGATGCAATCTTTCTCCTCCATTGTCAAACATGTACACTTAAGAAACAATGAAGCAAGTAAAAGAAATGTACAGATTGGTTGGTTTGTGGGATTAAAGGGACCAGACTGCTATGGTCATCGGTCCCTGAAATGTACAGAAGTGGGATTAAAATTCAAGGCAAATTGATTTCAATAACAAAATTTGGTGATAGCATCGCTATCTTCTGTGAAACTGAATGGGGTGAACAGTAGACAGAGTAGGAAGGAATTCTGCCATCTTGGAAGTATAGAGTATGTAAGAAGAAGATTAGCACAGACAACATAGTCTTCCTCGCTAAATGAAGTTTCCTAGTATCAAATATAGATGTTAAATTAAGAAAAAAAATTCTGAGAATTTGCTTCTTGTAAACTGCATTGCACAGAAGTGAATCATGGACTGTGGGACAAATGGAGAAGTAATGAATTGAAGTGGTCTTAGAGCTGAATGCTCAAAATGAAGTGGACTGATAAGACATTCAATAATTGAGGGCACTGGGTGTAAGTAGTATGCAGATACAAACATTCATCACAAACAAGAAACATCAAACACCGTAAAGAAAGAGAAAGAGGGCCAGGGGCATACAGAGAGAGAGAGAGAGAGAGAGAGAGAGAGAGAGAGAGAGAGAGAGAGAGAGAGAGAGAGAGAGAGAGATGCTGATGGAACAGCTGGCTAGGTCTGCATATGCGGAAGCCATAGAGAGGACTGGATCAATTTGCTTTAAACATGCACACAATAATCAAGACCACTGGGAAAATTTATTTTATAGCTCACACCAACTCATGCCTGGCAGAGCCATCATCGGCACATTGCAGGACCATTTTTAACATCCAAGTTGTTAGTGGCTGTATAAACAGTTTTAATTTTTCATAAATCAACATGCAGTCTACCACTACAGATGAGCTCTTACTAAGATTCTTACAACTGAAGTCTTCCATAGACGACTGCAATGGACACAGGGCCATAGTTTACATTAAATATATTTCTTTGCTAAAAATGAGATTGACATACGAGGGTTGTAATGCCCCACATTTTTTAAAAAAAATCTATTAATATACATAGACAAATGTCTTTGTTGGGGCTTCACATTTGATGTTTGTTCTGTGCGCCTGTGAAGATACAAACCATTCTGGCAGATGGAAGAGTCATATTACAGTGTCAAAATGGTGACTCACATTACAAGCAGCATGCTGTTATTGAATTCTTGTATGCAGAAAAGGAAACCATGTTGAACATCCATAAATGTTTGTGAGGAGTGTATGGTGATGCTGCAGTTGATAAGAGTATAGTTGGGTGATGTGTAAATAAAGTTACAGCCAAAGAAAATGCAGAAACAGAGCTCCATGATAAGCTACACTTGCGACATCCTGTCACAGCCACTGCTCCAGATATGCTGAATAGTGCAGATGCCATTATTCATGGCGATTGGTGAATCACAACTTGACAATTGACTCTACATTTGTTGGTCAGCCCTGGAAGCATATCTGCAATGATATTGTGTATTCAAAGAGGTGCTCATGATGGGTTCCATGAATGCTCACAGTAGACCACAAGGGTCAAAGAAAAGCCATTTCATCTGAATTGTTGGTGCGTTTGGAGACTGACGGAAAGGCCTCTCACGGATCACTACAAGGGGAGAAAGCTGGGTGCACCACTTTGCACTGGAAACAAAAAGGCATTCCATGGAGTGGCATCATCCTCATCCACCACAAAAGAAGAAATTCAAGACACCCCCCCCCCCCCCCCTGCTGGAAAAGTCACAGTGACAGTCTTCTGGGACTGGGACATAATTTCTGTGGATGTGATGCCAAGAGGGTCAGCCACCAATTCAGAAGCATAAGTGAAGACTGAATAAACTCAAGAACCGTCGGACAAGAATCTTGCAGAACTTTGCTCCATTATAATGCATGCCCCACACAAGTCTGAGACTGTGGGAACACATCACCAAATTGGGTTGGACAGCATTGCCTCACCCACCCTACAGTCCAGACCTGGCACACTCAGATTTCCATCTCTTTGGGCTGCTTAGGGTTCTCTATGGGGAACACACTTTGAAGATGACAAGAGTGTAAGTTGTGCAATGAAAACATGGCTGAGCCTACAGGACAAGAACTTTTACCAGCAGGGTATACACACACTCCCACAATGTTGGCGTACAGCTATAGAACATGATGGAGACTACACAGAAAAAATGGACATGGACAAGACATGCTGAAGTATATTGTCACCAAATTCTGACTATTAACAATAAATAAATTCTGAGAAAAAAAATGCAGGGTATTACTTATGGAACGGCCCTCGTAGTAATGCAACAGAATGTGAGGCACATATTGGAATATTTGATACCACACCATGTACACAACTGAGCCACAATTTTTTTAAGTTTGCACATTCTCTGAAGACTTTATTTATTCATTTATGCTTACTGCTGACTAAAGTGTTATGCTTAAATACAAACAATGATGTAGTTGCCCAATGGCATCATTTACTTGGCATGACCAAGCAATGTCATCACAATGTGATGTAAGAAGCATCAGGGAAGAAGCCACTGAAGCATTCTTTGGCTAACAACAGCTATAGAATTCTTTAGCAAAAAGCAGCCAAAAGGTTCTTTCACAATAATGGCCAGAGCTGATGGAGAAAGAGTTGCTACCCAGGCCCTGCTGTAGTCAAAGCTACCTCATGTCTAAGTCTCATTACCGCCAACTGCAACGAACATTGCTGACAGTGGACACAGAGCCAAGCTGGAGAAATGCCAACTAGGGTTTTCACACAGCCTTGGCAGCACTAGCCTTCTCTCCCCCTATGTGACAGGAAATACTGACCTTTTAAAACAATGAGGTGACAAGCCTGCATAAACATCAAACTGGTGACTTCCAGGCGGAAGGCCACCTGCTGGTTGACTTCCGCCAGCTGCAGGTCTTATACTGGAGGGGACCATGGTTCACACCCCTACATGACTAGCTGCCTTGCATGAGCATGCTCTCCTGCTGCTGGTTTGCCCAGAGTGACACACTACCTCTGCTCAAATGCACACATCCTGGTGCTGGTTGTACTGGCATGTCTGCCAGTGCTGGCAACAGTCACAGCATGCAGCCAGGATAGAGCCACCAGCAGGCCACTATCACACCACAGCCTATTTGCACTGTAAATTGGCTGTGCCTTTGACGACTGCACACTGAGATCAGCATCTTTGATGCACACCAGGGCCACAACTGCCCTAAACTGATCAATAAACATGTGACAATTTCGTGCCCTTGATTTATCAGAAGATAGCAACTTGGTTGCTAATCACCACTTCGCTGCAACCATACCCACAGTGCAGAGCTGAATGCCATCCTGACCTATAAAAAATGGCTCTTCCTCCCACCACAAAGGTGAAATCCACTCTACAATATTATTACTCAATTACATAAAAAGCACATTTTTTTCACTCTATACACATTATCAGTTTATATGAAATGTCAAGAATGAGATTTTCACTCTGCAGTGGAGTGTGTGCTGATATGAAACTTCCTGGCAGACTAAAACTGTGTGCCGGACCCGGACTCGAACTCGGGACCTTTGCCTTTTGCGGGCAAGTGCTCTACCATCTGAGCCACCCAAGCACGACTCACGCCCTGTCCTCACAGCTTCAGTTCTGCCAGTACATGAGTTGTGCTCAGGTAGCTTAGATGGTGGAGCACTTGCCCGCAAAAGGCGAAGGTCCCGAGTTCAAGTCTTGGTCTGGCACACAGTTTTAATCTGGCAGAAAGTTTCATATGAAATTTCATTACAGAATAAGCATGCTACCTTAAAATATGCAACCTTCTATTAGGCATAAATGTCAGCAAAGAATTCAAAGCAGCAATTATATGTTAAGGTTTTAATATTTCTATATTGTTCAAAATATTTATGTTGCAAATTTGAAATAAAATTTGAGTAATCAATATGTACATCATGCTGTGTCCTATTTGTTTCATAATTAATTTTAGTAACTATAACTTTATTAAAATTGTAGTATCAACAATAAGTGAACTGGTTTTTACCGTTAGAAATATACTTAAAGATGGGTGGCTGAGTCAGCCAAACCAGTTCACAAAAATATTCGGTTTTCTGTAGGACATGAGCCAGTACAGTGTAACTGTAGTTCAAGTTTTTTCATTAAACTTCAATCAAAATTAAAAGTCATGTATTTGACAGTTATTTAGAATATCACAGTTATGTTCCACATTATCTAAACCTGGATACACAGAGGCTGCAGTGAAAAGATTATATCCCTCCAATATCAATGTGACAACAAATGTGCAAGGTGACTACTATTATTTATTTTTAGTATCAACCATTTTATCAAATTTGTGAAATGCTCCAGTCTCATGTATTTCAAAGAAGCAACACACAACATAATAAACTATAATTTTTACTATGGCATTGGCAGGTGGCTGTGTTATAACATGTCACTTCACCATCAGTCCATCAACAGAGTAATGGATAATCAGAAGGTATTGTGTTATGATTCAAGTAGAAGAAGATAAACCTTAAATGGCTATGAACCTATTACTTAGTCCATAACATGCAACACCAATTAGCACAAAATGCCCAGCAGAAGATATTTCAGGAGAAACAGTGAAGAACATTATTACATTACCTCCATACCCATCCCAATTCATCCCATAGCCTAACACTTCTCATTTTGAGCTTGGAACTCCAGTATGTGTGTGCTCTGGTGTAAGATATCCACAGTATGTGTATGCACTGGTGGAAGATATCCACAGAACCTCATTGTGGTGCTACCAGAAACAGCTCCAGTCACAATTATCTCATCAGCCACCATTGCAGCTGCAATGTTTTACTATAAAATCTGATAGTGTAGCAGATTAGTTATCTGTGCTTTGGAAATGCAACAAAACTTAGGAATTTCATGACATTTTCAGCTGAGGAATTCATAAAGGTGTACAAATTTTTATAACCCTATCTTCTATCTGTTGGGAGGTGAAGGGCCTTAATTCAGAACCTGTTGCCTTTTATATCAGAAATAATTATTGAAACACAGGGATGGTATTTATGCCTCTTTACAGTGATATTACTCTGTATTACAATTAAAATACACTTTTCATGGAGGTATGTTCCACCTACACTCCTAAATGAAGGGCAGTTTCTTTTTGCCATATGCATTTTGCATCTTTTATTTACGAAGCCTCTCCACTGGCCATGATATATGTTTTTTTTATACATAAAATAAATGTACTATGTAGTAGTTACAATATGTTACTACTTTTTCCTCTTATTTTTCAGATTAGTAACACCTTTTGTAGCATCAAATTTTATAATATTAAATTATCGTTTGGTGTTAAGATTTCCAGCCTTGTTAGTCCACTTACGTAGTTCATAAATAAAAGAAGAAAACTGTGTATGGCACAAAAACAAAGTGACTTTCATTTATTGTAGTTGCATAGATAGACCATAATACCATGAATTTTGAAGTGAATAAGGAGGGACTATGGAAAATGGAGAAAATGGCGATAAAATCCACTGCTTTAGTATTATCCAAACTGAGAAAGTTCTAAGATATTACATGAAGAACTAGACAGATATTATAGTCACTAGTCAAATCCTCAATGAGCTTCTAACTGGTGTTGCTTATGCCATCTGCTCTGCAGTACATGATTAGAAACACTGTGAGAAGACATACAGTCTCCACTAAACTTCTGTAGAAAAAACCAAGCTGTATCATGGTAAGAACTGTTGTCTTGTGTTCCAAAGACTGTCTTAATATACACTTTGTATGCTACAGTCAGGAAGCAGCAAGATAATTATAAATAGTTGCTTCTTTGGTAGCAGGAATTTTGCATGTTTTTACTGCGTGCTGCCTGTATTACACACTGTGTGGTATGTGGGAAGTGAAATGACAAATGACTGAATGTGGCTTCCAAAAACTTCTGACTAGATCTGCTGTGCTATGGAACTATCATAAACTTTCAATTCAATAAGGTTCAGAGCTATAGCCAATTTTCCATGTGGAACATACCTCACTACTAATTACCAAACAATGGAAAATAATATTTTTGGAAAGGATATGTTGCTACTCACCACACAGACGAGGTGCTGACTTGCAGACAGGCACAATGAAGTTAAGTTTTCAGTCAGCAAGTGCTTCTTCTGAAACAACACAACACACACACACACACACACACACACACACACACACACACACACACACACGCACGCTTTCACACAAGCACATCTAACACACACATGGCACTGTCTCTCACCGCTGGGGTCCAGCTCCAAACTCTTCCTGCATCTGACAAATGCAGCAATTTTGGGAGGATGGTGGGGGTAAGGAGGAGACATGGGGTGGGGAGTGGGAGGGATATCAGGATAGCAGTGGGAGGAAGATGATGATGTGCTGGTGAGAACATGCAGGAACATGGTGGGGACAGGATGGGCTGCTAGGTGCAGAGTCAAGAGGCTGTGTTGGAGGGGAGGGAGAAAGGGAGAGGACAGAGGAGAGAGGAGACATAGAGAAAAGGAAAAAGACTATATGTGCACTGGTGGAATGTGTAGTGCTGGAATAGGAGCAGCAAAGGGAATAGGCAAGGGCAGGACACTGACAAGCAAAGGTTGAGGACAGTGAGGTTACAAGAATAACGAATATGTTGTAGAGAGATTTCCTACTAACCCAGTTCAGAAAAGCTGGTGTTGGTAGGAAGGATCCAGATGGCACAGGCTGTGAAGCTATCACTGATGGGAAGTACACTGTGCTGGGCAGTATGTTTAGCAACCATGGATATTAGGTTGGAGATTCCTCATTTCAGGGTGAGAGGTAGTAGAACCCTGGCATGGAACATAGTTCAGTTACTCCAGTCCTGGTGCTGAGTCATGAAGAGAGTGCTCCTTTGTGGCCAGGCAATGGATATGTGAGAAATGGTAAGTGTATGGAGAGACAAGGCAAGGGTAATCTGTTTCTGAACAAGGTTAGGAGGGTAATTTCGGTCTGTGTAGAGCCTTTGCATTTTTGGAGAGAGACTGCTCATCACTACGGATGTGACAACTGCATGTGGCTTGGCTATATGGAACGGGCTTCTTGACATGGAATGGGTGTCAGCTGTCAAAGAAGAGGTATTATTGCTGGTTGGTAGGTCTGATGTGAACAGAGGTACTGACGTAACCAGTCTTAAGTTGGAGGTCAACATTGAGGAAGATGGTTGGTTGGGATGAGGATGAGGATGACCACGTGAAGTGAATGGGGAAGAAAGTGTTGATCTGGAGGAACATGAGTAAAGTGTACTCATCCCCTGTCCAGATTACAAAGATGTCATCAGTCAATCCGAACTACATGAGGGGTCAGGGATTCTGGGTGATTATGAAGGATTTCTCTAGGTGGCCCATGAACAGGGTGGTACAGGATGGTGCTATGTAGGTGCCACAGCTGTACCATGGATTTAATAGTACATGATGCCTTCAAATAAGAAGTAATTGAGGGTGAGGATACAGTTGGTCATGGTGACCATGAAGGAGGTTGCAGAATTTTTATCCATTACAGATAAGAAACACTGTGTCTATGCTGAATAAATGTTTCTTGAAATTACTGCAACAGTCACTTTTTGTTTTGTTCTTCAGTTTCTTTATTACTCCATTATCAGTTTAGAACTGTCTAGCAAGTCATCATCAGATGGTGGATATATTAATTTTCTGCAGCAGGATGGACATTATATAGAGCAATTAGTATGTGTTGGTTGGATCTAGGTGTTTTGTAAAGCACGTGGAATGTGTTACCTCTGCTAAGCGTGTTAAGTACAGTACAATTATTGTCACTGGAAAACATTCAGTATTGTTTTCAAGATAACTGTGTACATCAACATCCAACCAATTGATGATAATCATTTTACATGACTCCCACACTGCTGCAGGCAATTAATATATGTGCCATCTGATGATAAATCACTAGGCGGTTCAAAACTGGTAATGGCATAATAAAAAAATTTAAAGAACATTAACAAAAGGCAACTGGTTGTAGTAATTTCGAGATTCCTTTAAGGAGGTTGTAGGTTTGGAGTCACTCCAGCACTGGGAAAGATAGTATTCAATAGCAGTAATGCCTCCCCTCCCCTGATCCCCAGTTTCTCCAGCACACTTTCCGAGTCTGCACCCAATAGCCCATCCTGTTCCCGCCATACCTGCATGCTCTCACGAGTAGCACAACACCTCACCCCTTTCCTGCCCCGTTATCTCTCCCACCACCAGCTGCATACCTCCTCTTACCCTCACCACACACCCCAGACTGCTGCATACAAGACACAGGGGCATTTCACAGTCCGGTCCCAAAGGATGGAGACAGTAGCCAAGTTTGAGTGAGTTGTGTAGCAACATGCCTATGCCATCAGCTATTCCACACACTTTGAATTCCCAACTGAAAATTATCACATCATTTACTTCCTCAACGCTTTCATCTGTGGTTGTGGTCTCGGAGGTCCTGTGTCTGTATCATCTCCGAGAAAAGAGTAATCGTGCTGAATTCAGGTATGATTATACTGTGTATCATAACCCTAGCTGATACACAAAGGAATAATGCATTGCACTTTTATGTCCAAGTATGCACATGTTTGAAAAAGAAGGGTATGGCTGCGAGAATAGGAATTTGTGCTGCTCGATGGAGCATGCAGGGACTAAAGGTGGAAGGACAGGGCTGCCAGATGCAGCATTGGGAGGCTGTGGGGTGAGAGAAAGGAGGGAGTGATGGGGAGTGGAAAGGAGTGAAGCAGAGAAGGGGAAAAGATTGATGGATGCACCAGCAAGGAACAGTGCAGAGTGATGGTGAGGGGGTCGAATTCTGAAGTGGTGACAGGACAGAAGGGATGGAGCAGTTGGGTGGAGGGTGAGGCTACAGTAGTTTTCTGTAGGCTGAGGTCACGATGTCTTCAGGAGTGGGGAATATGCTGTAAGGGTAGCTTCCAATAGAGCAGTTCAGAAAAGCCTGTGGTGGAGGGATTGTCCAGGGTTGTGAAGCAGTCATTGAAATCAAGTATGCTATGTACAGCTACATGTTGTGATAAGAGGATGGTCTAGTTTGCTTTTGGCCATGGTTTTGCAGTGCCTATCATCCTGGTGGACGGATGGTTGGAAGTCATACCAACATAAAAAGCTGTGCGATGATTGCAGCAGAGCTGGTATATGATGCCTGCTTTCACTGTTGCCTCAGCCTCTGATGGAGTGAAACTGGAATAGGAATTGCTGTGTTGGTGGACCATGCAGGTCTTGCACATGGATCGTCCACAGGGATATGATCCCAGTGGCAAGGGGTTGGGATTGGGCATATCATAGGTAAACTAGGACATTGTGAGTATTGGATGAACCATGGAACACCAATTAGGAGGGGCTGGAAGCATATTGAGCAGGATGTCCCTCATTTCGGAGCACGATGATAGATAATCAAAGCCTTTACAAAGGATGTGGTTCACTTGGTACAGTCTGTGGTAGTATTGGGTGACAAAGAGCAGTACTTTGTAGCTGGTTCTTGTGGATGATGGGAGGATTGGGGTCTGTGGGGATATGGCATTGGGAAATCTGTTTGCAGACTAGGTCTGGGGGAAAGTGGTTGTCTGTGGTGGCCTTTGAGAGACCTTCAGCATACTGGGTATGGGAGCTCCCATCACTGCAGGTACACCATCCCCCAGGTGACCAGGCTGGGAGGGAGGGATCTTTTGTGTGGAAGTGATGACAGCTGTCAAAATGCAGGTACTGCTAATGATTGGGGGTGTTTAATGTGGATAGAGGTGTGGATGTAGCCATCAGTGAGGAGGGGATCAATGTCCAGGAAGGTAGCACACTCAGTCGAGTAGGACCAAGTGAAGTGGATGGGAGAGGTGTTGAGGTTGTAGAACAATGAGGATATGGTGTCCTGCCCCTGAGTCCAGAGTGTGAAGACATCATCCACTAACGTCAACCAGACCAGAGGTTTGGGGTTTTGGGAGGCTACTCAGCTTCCTATATTGGTATGACTATTAATCAGCTGTCAACCAGGATGATTGTCCACTGCGAAACTGTGGCTATGGCAACAACATGCAGCTGTACATAAAATGCTTGATTTCAATGTCTGCTTCACAATCTGGGCCATCTAGATCCTCCCATCCCCCACTGGCTTTTCTCAAGCGTACAGATGGGGTTATGTTTACAACATATTCTCTATTCTTGAAATCATCCCAACCTAAACCTACAGTAACCTCTTGTCCTCACACGCTCTACCAAACTCCCCTCGCCTTCACTATGAGCTGCTCTCTGAGGTGCACCCATTGGTCTTTTCTGCTTCTATGCTCATCTTTTCTCCTTCCTCCTTACCAATACTGCCCCCCCCCCCCCCTACCCCAAGACTACTGATGCTGGGCCTGGCAGCCCTGTTCTGCACCTGTTGTTTCTGGATGCTCCACCAAGCAGTGTTGATTCCTCTTCCTCACGAGTACCCTGCTATTTGTTCCCCACCCAGCTTCAGATTGTTGCTCCCATTCAATGTGCCTCAGTTCCATTATGGCTGAAGTGGTTGGAGATAGCAGTCAAGTGTGTGAGAGGTGGATTTGCTTGTGTGAATGTGTGTAAATTTTTGTTTTTCTTTTCTGAAGATGACTTTGGCCAAAAGCAATATTTTGTAGCAATCTTTCATTGTGTTTGTTTGCAACTCAACATGCCATCTTTACGGTTGGTATCAATCTATCTTTTTTACAATGTTGTTGGTATTCCAACCTGTACCTTCTAATGTTTAGTTATACAACATAGTTTGAAGTACATCATGATGGGCAGGTCAGTTTGTATTTGTTTAAATCAAAGGAATTCTCACTCATTGTACACTTAATTTGCTTCTTATGTTCATGTTTAAAACACTGCACCAACAACCATTTCTGCAAGGCAACTAATAAGTATGGTTAGTGAAATGTAATTTCATGTATTACCTGTTGCAACATCAAACCAATGTCACAAGCAACAGGACAGAATGAAATTAATTATTACTACAATTCTGAGTGCCTCTACAGGAAGTTTATGGAAGACATTCAGAGTGTAGAAACAGCAGTGCCATCAGTCTCATTGCTTTTGAATAAAACCTTCAAATACAGGGCTTGCACACAAATATGGAAATACTACATGAAATGCAAGCCTGAACATAAATTTCGATTCTAGCCAAGCCTGCAGTTTGACCACGAACTGCTCTGTGCAAATCTCCACTCCTGGTCAGAACAGTGTTCTGTGTAGTTGTACTTGCATTATGCAAGAGCTCAGTGCAGTCGAACATGGCAAATTAGTGGTTGTTATATGGTGGGTGCTTCTGTAACCAAGATAGCCAAAGAGTTTGGTGTTACAGGAGGCACTGTTTTGAAGATTTACACCACAAACCAGGAAAGTGGGAAAACATCATCCGCTGTCACAATGCTGATGAAAGTGTGTGTTGAGTGATCACGATGGACCATCATCAAACGGGGTTGTGATGAAAAATAGGATAACGACAGCTGCAAAAAGCCATTGTTGAGTTGAATGTCACACTTGGAACAACATAAAGGGAGCTCCATAAGCTGGGAACCGAAGGGCAAGCTGGAAATCCAAAACCAGAAATCAGTGATACAGATCTGTTTACATTCCAAGAGTGAAACTTGGCAGAAGTTCTGTGACAATTTGGCAGCCATATTGTGGTTTCCATGGGCCCCACAGGTACTCTGCAAGGTTGCATTAATGCCACGGATTGTGAGACGATATTGGATGATCAGGTCCATGCCATGATTCTGTGATTTGTTCCCCAGTGGTGGTGTGTTCCAAGACAATAGGGCCTTCTGTTCACAAAGCTCGTGTCATCCAGGACTGATTTTGTGAGCATGAGGAGAAATTGCTTCTTCTCTGCTATCTGCCACAATCAGCAGATCTCAATATGAGCCTTTCTAGTCTACTTCAGCGAAAAGGGTGTGTGATCACTATCAACCTCCATCATTGTTACCTGAACTTGCCACTATTTTGCT
This sequence comes from Schistocerca serialis cubense, assembly GCF_023864345.2. Lineage (NCBI taxonomy): Eukaryota > Metazoa > Arthropoda > Insecta > Orthoptera > Acrididae > Schistocerca > Schistocerca serialis. The sequence continues at coordinate 44,005,239 of NC_064648.1, forward strand.
GGTAGAATGGTATAAAATTCCCTTGAAAGTCATACAGGACCTGCATTTATCCATACTGAGACAATTGGAAGATATTTTGAATGTCAATTGTTTTTCTACATTGTATTAGGTATGGCAATATGTTGTGTTTTTGTTGTTCCTGTATGCCTGAAAGAGACTGACAATCATTTCTTTCCTGGTTTAATGCATGATTCCAGTTCAAGTTAAACTCTTTCCATAAGTAACTCGGTTTGAATGAAAGTCTTTTATAAATCTTTTCAAGTTAGGGGGCAGCACCAACATAAAAAACACTGCAGATTGCACATCTATTTCCGCTGTGCACCCAAAGCCTGGCTTGAGCACTGAATGGGTCATTCATTAAATTTTGTGTCATTGGTCATGTGCTACATGATGGAAATAACTGTTGGTTCCATATAATAAACCAGAACTACAACTACATATAAACATTAGAAAACAACTGCACTAAAAGAGTATGTCACATTGTGCAAAATATATATGCTAGTGTTTAAGAAACGAAGCCTGAAAGGGAATCTGTCGAACATATGTGATGTACTAACTGATATGAAAACATTTTATTACCCAATACACAGTTTTCTTTCTACTAAAATTAACCTCAGTCTTCGAGCATCTCAGAGTTCCTGTCTGGGTGATTTAAGGTAAACCACCACACAAATCTTGTCACAGGGAAGGCAGAGAGCAGAATTTATGTGTATTATAAGAATGCTAAAGAAGTTTAATTCACCTATGAATGAGATCACTTGCAAAATCCTTGCCAATCAATTCCTGAATACTGTTTGTCATATACAGCACCTTACAAAATTGTTTTAGTGGTGCACATAGAAAATATTTGAAACAGAGCTGCACACTTCATCACATATTTACTTAGCTGGTGTGAGTTTATCGCAAAAATGCTGCAAAAACTGGAATGGGAGATGCTACAAGACAGACTATGTGCAGCACAGAGCATTTTTTCTTACAAAATTCTGAGAGGTCCTACTTCAGGAGGAGTCAAGATAAATACTATTTCCTCCAACATACATTTCACATAATGACTACAATGTAATAACTACAGAAATCTTTTTTCCATGTACAATGGACAGATAGAGTCATGGAGGGGATGGGAGTAGGGGTGGGGTATGGTACTGGTACACTACAAACTCTGCCAAACTTAATACAGATGAAAAACAGATGTAGACATACATATGGAGGTAGATATAGATGGTCATAATTAACACCTTGAGGGACAGGAGTTACTCAAGTACATTCATCAGGGTTAACTGAAAGAGCACAACATCACAGTTTGATAGTCAGGATAACACAAAGACAGAAAATAGGAAATTGTACAGAAAAGTTGTACAATCTAGGACACACACTTCCATCTTCTGTCCGGTATCATTAAAGTTTCAAAATTGTGAAAAGAAGTCTGAATGCGCATCAAAATCAATATTTAACAGGCATTCCACAGTCAATTTCTCCTCGATCAGTAGAGACTACCTTTGCAAAAAGGTAACTGATGATTGATTCTATGACAAGTGCAGGTGGTTGTTTTGTATGTATGAGGCCCTCAGAGCTTTCTGTGTGATGACCAATAAGCATAAATACATCATCATCATGAACATCTTCTAGCAAGACACCAAATTGTTTATCTTAGCTTGTACAACTGATCCAAATTAGAGCCTTAAGATCAAATTATACATGAAAAGTTTGTATACATCTCCAAATGGTTCATACACAAAAATTTACTAACACAATCACATATTTTTACTGTAACCAAAAACTGTATATAAGGCAAACTATAATGAGCCAGGTCACAGAAGAAGAGATCATCCTTCACCTTGTATCATACGTGATGAAATCTAGCACAGCAAGTACCAGAAATCAACCAAACCATCTGATACAATGGTTGTATGAAAGTGTATAAGTGCAAGAGGAAAGAAGGATGGAATGAACAAGGATTAGGGTTTAACATCCCATCGACATTAAGGTCATATTGGATAAGTCCCAAGCTCTGACTCCTTCAAGGACAGGGAAGGAAATTGGCCATGCTCTTTTAAAGGAAGTATCTCACCATTTGCCTCAAGTGAAGTATGGAAATCACAGGAGATCTAAACCTATATGGCCGCTGTACCACCTTGCTCCTCAGCACAAGTAAATGAAAGAGAGAATAATCCACCTGACTGCCTACAAAAAGGAAGTTGTATTGTAGGCATAGACGTTCAATAGGGGGGCATACAGATAAAAGCTAACATAAGTAATTTTTTTAAGGGAATGGATTACAATGGTCTCAGTAAAACTCATACGATAAATCTAAAACATTTATTATGAAAGCACACAGACACCAAGATCTTAAACATAACACCCTGCCATTTTCATCAAATACATTCAAATGTTTTTGTTATTTTGTGATAGAGTTTTGTCTATTTTGGCCAGTTCCTTCCTCTGCTTCAGGGTATGTGGGGGTTTTCTGAGAAAATCTGCAATATTGATGAAACAATAATAAAAACGTTGAAAATGTTATTTTAAAAACTATTTAAAAATTAAGGTGCATTTTATAGTCTGTAAAACATGGTATGTAGTGATGCGTCACATCCTGCCTTCAGAGATTGGAAGAGTACATTATACAAGAGAGATATTGCAGTAGGCTGACAGAGGATCACGGACCTATACGCCATAGAAAAGATCCACATATAAGAAGACTGAATAATGCTGCTTTCAAATTTACAAAAAAGCTCATTATCTTGAATGCACACTGTAGTACAGTATTTAATGCCCAAGCTTAAACTATTGGCTGGAGTCCATATAGTGCTGTTTTTTTCTACTGAACATTTGTTAGGATATGAATGGCAGTTGGAGACATTGGAGCACAAGCATCTATTAATACGTCTTTCACAACTTTTGCTTTAATCTCAGAACTTTATCTGAGGATCCAGAAACCTAGCAGAGAATTTCTTAAAACAGATAAATAGAATGCTATAAATAGAGAAAGTTTTAGTCACTGTCATTAAAATGTTGGTGCAAGTTCACTGGTGTCCAAATTTAAAATAACAAATGGAAATTTTGCTAGGTTGCAATTATTCTGCCACAAAACAGTGTAAGCAGGTGATAGTAAAGTAGAAACAATTCAAGAATGCAGACTGTAAACAACATGTGTAAATGTAGACAAAAATGTTGTTCTTTTTTTCCAACTTAACAGATTTGCACACAACTGGTTAGTGTGCTCAGTATGGGGTGTGACCACCTCTGGCAACAATACAGGCCTGATAATGATAGGGCATGCTGTGAATATCATCAGTCACCTGTTGAGGCAATAATGCCCATTCTTCCTGCAGAGCTGCTCGCAGTCTTGGAGAGTGATTGGTGGATGCTGATGTGATGCAAGCCATCTCCATGGTGCATCACAGATATGCTCTATGGGACTCAAACTGGGAGAGTGAGCAGGCCAACCATGCGTGCAATACTGATTCCAAGAAAACATAAACCAGCTGTCTCTATGGGGGTCAAGCATTAACATCCATCAATACGAAGTGTGGGCACAAAGTACCCTGCAACTACTGCAGGTGAGGTCAGAAGATCTTGTCATGATACCTGACAGCAGTTAATCCTTGCCAATTAACCCATACAATTTCATGAAGAGTGGTTTAAGTGGTAAACATAATCCCTGCCCACTCCATTAGGGATCCTTCTCAATATCAGTCTCTTTCCACAATGTTTGGGTACCAAAACTGCGTTCCATGTTTCCTCCATATGTGAATCCAACGAGAATCACTCTCCAGACTAAACTGGGACTCATCTGTGTAAGCAACAGTGGCCCACTGTTTGACAGTTCAGGTGGCATGTTGAGACTACCCTCTGGACGTTCCCTTCCCTTCTGTGAAGATGCATCAGAGGTAGGCATACAGCAGGTCTCTGACAATAAAGGCCACTCTGCCAAAGCCTTCTGCACACCGTTTGCCCTGATGCAACACACCCAGTGGCTGCTGTGAGCTCACATGCCAATTACTGTGCACTACTAAGGCCCTATTATTGTGCTCTTAAAGCCAAATAACAGTCCTCTCTCCTGAAATCATACATGGTCGGCCCTGCCCTGGTCTTTGGGATACAGTTTTGGTTTCTATAAACTGTCAGCAAAGCCGAGAAATGACAGAACGATTCACATTATGCCACTGGTCAAAATCAATTTGCTGCTGTCCTGTTTCCCTTCTTTCTATGGCCCACCACTGCAGAGCATCTGGTAAACATCTTCTCTGCACCATGTGTGACTGTGTAAAAAGCTATTGTGGCTGTTAGGCTACCTGTCAGACACGACCTTTTTCCATAGGTGCCCTGACATCACCGTTGGCATGGTTGTCAGTTGACCAGAATGCCATCTTATATGCAGAACACGATACGGACATCTGTGTGACAGTTTGTATGATTATATTGTAAATTGGACACAGGTTGGGGACATAGCAGTTTGTTGCTTTAATTTTGGAGACCAGTGTATGTTTTACATTCTTTAAGTTAGGATACTGAAACAATCATCTTACCTGTAAAATCATTGCTCATATCACTTGTTTTCATATTTTCAGTTTTATTGGTGGTGCACTTACTATTTTCATCATTGGTGGATTCTTCACTATCTTTGCCTAGTACTAAGACTATAGTATTTGGCTTTAATCATCCATAATTTATTTTATTACTTGATTGGATATTACGAGAAATTTCATTCTTACCAACACCATAATTATTGTTCTCATACATTATGGCATTATAACATTATTTTTGTTCATTGATTTGTTTGTTTCTACTCTTTAGAACTCTCCTTTCTGAAGGTGGATTCTTCACTATCTTTGCCTAGTACTAAGACTATAGTATTTGGCTTTAATCATCCATAATTTATTTTATTACTTGATTGGATATTACGAGAAATTTCATTCTTACCAACATCATAATTATTGTTCTCATACATTATGGCATTATAACATTATTTTTGTTCATTGATTTGTTTGTTTCTACTCTTTAGAACTCTCCTTTCTGAAGGTGGATTCTTCACTATCTTTGCCTAGTACTAAGACTATAGTATTTGGCTTTAATCATCCATAATTTATTTTATTACTTGATTGGATATTACGAGAAATTTCATTCTTACCAACACCATAATTATTGTTCTCATACATTATGGCATTATAACATTATTTTTGTTCATTGATTTGTTTGTTTCTACTCTTTAGAACTCTCCTTTCTGAATTTGTAAAATGAATTGGGTTTTCAAATTTATCTATCTATCTAAAGAATCACTATTCACAACTTTGTCTGAGCCAGGTACAGATGGTTGTCATTCTTTTTTACTTTTCTTTACATTTCTGCCAACTAATTCTTTCTTTTGTTTTGAGTTGACTGCATTTCTTATGCTTTTTGGTGGTACTGCCCCTGGATTGTTCATTTCACATTTTTTCTTGTCACCTGCAGTTTGTACTCTGTTGCTTTTCACAGACTGTAAAAATAATTAAATAATTCAAAACATGCACATCAACTGAATTCAAATGTAAATCAGTCACCTACATTACACCACCACAAATAATGATATATATAAAACATTTTAAAATAAATTAAAAATACAGATGGGAAAAGCTTTAAGTTCAATAATTTTTTAATCACAATGGGTGATGACAATCTACTATCACACAGATGGGGTGTTAAGCAGCATAAAGATACATAATAGCTACAGACACTACTAATGCTGGAGCAATCAAAACTAGTGACCGGCCATCATACACAGCCCCAATTTCTGTTAGATATGTCCTCTGCCTGCTACTACCATCTTGTTCCATTCACTTTTTGCTCACTTATCGCATCAGATCCCACCAATATTCTAGTTGGGAGACACATTCAGACCTTTCACATGTGTGTAAATAGAAAATACATTTCTCCACATTCTGCATGTCAGCACTCTTGCACCAAGCATGTAACAGTCATGCATAAAATAATGTATTACCTACCCTTTGCATGATTACAAATATTTGCAGAGACCAGGAAGAGGACTTTAAAAAACTGTAAGATCATTCAGTCATTTGATAAAATGATGCACTAGATAAATGAAACAAAATGTGAAGGCACAGTGATGTGGTAGGCTATGTCATTGGTTATTTGAGAGATGAAAGAGGAATGAAGAGGTGGGAGAGTATTATGGTGAATTAATAACCACTACTCCACTACAGCCAGTCCATCTGTTTTGCCATATTCATATCCTAACAAGTTGGTGCAGAGTGTAAATCTCATTTCAAGCTACTTTTATTATTTTAGGACTTGTTGTCATCAAACTCCATGTTATTTTGCTAATTAATGTACTATGCAGCATGTAATCTATTAGAGAAGTGAAAAACTTTGTGTATGTCCACGTTTTGTTATGATTGTCAGCTAACGACATGCTTCGCCTTTCATGATAGCAGGGGCTGGAATTGAACTAGCACTAAACAGATTCACTGATTAAATTTTTTCATGTCATTTTGAGCACAATTTTTAGGTTACTCTATGCAATTTCCTTCCAGGGATCATTTTCTTGATTCAAAACTTTATATTATTCATAATATATAAAAACAATCTGTGGGTGTTCATGTTTCCCACTCACTGCTACATTGTTGTTGCTTCATTAGTTTTCCTATAGTTTCCTGCTTCACCTGACATAATTTTAGGTTTCTTTGTGACTACATAATTTGAGTGCTTACTGGGTATGACTAAATAATGTTTTAACTGTGTGTTCTTTACTGTAGGTCCGAAATGCTATATGTTTACAATACAAGACTTCATGCACACTCTCTCCCTTTCTAGATCAAAAGTACATAATATCTTAACAATTCGTGAAGTTTTGGGCTGACTCATGTTGCAGATACTTTCTGTTTTATTAAAACACTAATCTTATGGTTAACATAATATGTGATTAATTAATTTGGATCAGAATGGAATTTAAGTTTGTAGCACTATTGAAAATTCTTTTTGAACATGATAACATCATAGATAAACATAAGTGAGAACATAATTATCAACTAAATATTTACCTACAAAATTCTGACAATATGGGTTACAGTTAGAGTAGTCATTTAGCCAAAGATGTTAAAGTATATGTGACCAGACAAAATTCTTATTACTGTTTTTTTGATAGGGAGGGAAAAATGTGTGCATCAACAGGGATGCAGGAAAATATGGAATACACATTCTTACAGGGTTAGGAATTCCCATCAGAGAGCCTTGCTCCAGGCATACTCCAACTGGTGATACCACCTGAGCGTACAAACAGTGTTTCCTTGGGAGAGAACTGGAAACTACAGGAAAAGTTCAAAGCAGAGCCACTCAGAGCTGGTGATTGGCCAAGGCTACACATTGGCAATTATACCAAATGCAAAAACCATCAGCATACAGCACGCACCACTGGTCTGACAGATGTGACTAGCCTAATGACAGCAATGAGGAAGAGTGTCACACTCAGCATGGAGCCCTGAAGGACACTGTTCTCTTAAATCTGTGGGCAGCTGAGTGATATACCAACATTGACATGAACAAACCAACAAAAAAATCAATATCGAGCCCCAAAAGCCCCAGTTATGGACAGTAAGTAAAATGGTGTCATACACATTACATAGGTAAATAGAAGACTGCAATGAGGTGTTGGCATTAAAAAAAGCCTTATGGACTGCTGTTTCCCATCTAATCAAATGGTCATTTGTGGTCTTACACATTCAATAATGAGAGAACACTTAAAAACACAACAGAATTCACACAATATGTCAAAAACATACAAGTACCTGATGGAGCCACACTTGCCTCATTTGACATACAAAACCTTTATTCATCCATACCAATAGATCCCACACTACAGATAATCAATGCCAACCTACATAAACACAAAAAAATCCCTTCAACTCACATTTTTGAACCAATGGACCTGCTTGAATTCACACATTAACACAACTATTTTAAATTTAACAATAAAATCTACAAACAAACAGATGGTCTGGCAGTGGGTTCAAATCCTTCCAGATTGCTAGCAGAAATATTTATAAGTAACCTACAAGACAAAATCCTAAATTCCAATCACCACCTCCTGGAAAATATCATCTACTACTACAGATATGTAGATGATACCATCATTTTAATCAAAGACACTAAAGATGACATCAGTGAGTTGAACCAGTTTTTGAACAACTACCATGAAAACATAAAATTCACAGTTCAACACCAAACAGATGACAGTATAAATTTCCTAGACATTACCATTAGAATAAAGAATAACAGACAAGAGTTTGAAATTTATCGGAAGCCTACCACAACACATACCACAATCCACAACTCCTCTTGTCACCCCACAGCACACAAAATGGCAGCATTCTGGTACATGATCAATAGAGCTATCCAACTACCACTCTCTGAAGAGAAATGTGATCAAGAATTTGAAACAATAAAACAAACAGCTTTTGAGAATGGTTATAACATCTCCATAGTAGACACCTTAAAACACTCAATAATGGTAAAGCAATCACAACACAAAAAACTAAAAGAAAATAACATCTTCCAAACAATCCCCTCAGATTGCCAATGTCTTCAAACGAAAAGGCATAAGCATATCCTTTACAACAGACAACAAGATTGGACAGAAATTACCCCTCAACATCGGCACACGAAATCCACTTCATCACACAGGTGTGTACAAAATTGAATGTTTGGACTGTGACTGCTTCTACATAGGTCAGACAGGCAGATCATTTGAGATTAGATTCGAGGAACACATGGCAGCACTAAAAACAAAAAAAATAACACTCATCAACAATAGCCACCCACCTGCATGAAACAAAACACCATGTTAACAACACAAGTATCAGCATCCTACACATCCAACCAAAAAGCAGAAAACTAGAAATCTTTGAAACACACCAAATAAAACAACCTGAATCCATCTTAAATGACAAAAATGACAATATTTATAATAGTATCATCTCTGTTTTCAGCAACTGCCTACATCATTAAAATACACACACACACACACACACACACACACACACACACACACACACACACACACACACACACACGTGTGTGCGTGCATGCACACACACCTTAATAGTTACCATAAATATTGACAGCTGCAATTACAGATAATTCATCACACCAACACCTTACCCTGTCAGCTTGAAACTATATGTACATCAACTACTGGCAGAAACTGTATATCTATCTGCATATTTTAAAGCATTAACCAATGTATTACCCCAACCTCTAGGCAGTTAATATATGTAGCATGTAAGCATAAGACCCCCAGCCATGTAAAGTTTGCTCTCATACAATCACTCTTTCCACCTTCTCTCTCTCTCTTACTCTTACTCTCTCTCTCTCTCTCTCTCTCTCTCTCTCTCTCTCTCTCTCTCTCACACACACACACACACACTTTCTCTCCCTCTTCCTCTCCTTCTGCCTCCAGCCTGCCACATCTGTCTATTAATCCCAATCAAATATTGTCATTTATGTGTAATTTTACTGCTGTAGCCAATATGATTTTTGTTCTCAAAGTCTGTAACGTTTCACCTGACTGTCATTAACAAGTATGAAGTTTAAGCCATTTTAGCATTTCACCTGATTGTATAAACGAGTGCAAAGTTTAAGCTGTTTTAACTTGTCAAAATTGGATTTATGTGCCACCTGAAGTACACACACATGTATTCGACACCTCAAAACAAACACCTCCAAATCTTTTAAATAACTATTCTGTAATAATGTTGTTATGATGTATATTCTTTGTACTTTGTTATTATGTCTTCTCTTCTGCTATATGAACCTTGCACCCAGCAGATTCCAGACGCCATATTTGTTTACAAATATGACAGTATACATGTGATGTGTTACGACAGCGAAAGGAACCTGTGACCACTGGAGGTCCTCTATTTTACTTATTTTATGTTTACTGTTAGATATCAGTTTAATTTTTGTCAGAAGAATCCCAAAACCATGTTCTGAAATAATGTCTTGTTTCTCCACTAGACAGTCCCACAAGTTCCTCCCAAAAAGTCGTAACACAACACACACAGAAATGTCATACTCACTAACGTAAATCCACCAGATGATGCAGGTTTAAACCTTTGAAACGCATTGTGGAAATAAATAAAATGGTGACTAGTAACAGCAAACATGTTTTTTTAAATTTAATGTCAATAACAGTCATGGTAAAGCCTAACCTAAAATTTTCGCTTTTATAGGATTGTCCCTTCCAGAAACTAAACTGACAGGGGGCGAAAGGCCCCACAACAGAAAACCCAACATAACGGTTATGCTATAATCTTTTCAACCAATTTGCAGAGCATGTTGGTGAGGTTGACTGGCCAACAGGTGTTGATGGATGTGGGGTTTTGTCTGGTTAGAATTGGGAAGTTCTCAGTCAGTGGAAGGTTGTCATTTAATTCAGAGTGGTGAGGGTGAACAATAGGGATATATCTTCAACTTTCCCATTATGCAGTCATAAGGTAGTTGGGTAAGAAGAGCTCACATATGCTGATACAGAATGGTTGCAAGGTGTTCAGCAAGAACTGACACCAGTTTTTAACCTTTGGCAGCCCAGAAGACTATGGAGCTTGGTCTGTACACAGAATTAAGACATACATTCCCATGGCATAGATATGGTGCTCCCAGCATTCCTCCTTACTGTGCTTAATTTGACTGTGAGGCTTGTGTGCAGTCACTTCAAACTGATGAGTGTGGTCTCTGAATGATGTCACTTGAGACACACAGTACCCTTAAATGATCCTGAATTGTTGCTGCAGTGTCTTTGGTCAACCACTGCACTGCCTGGTGTCAGTAAGGGCCTGTTGAAATGGGAATAGCAGTTTCTGGAAAGCAGACGATCAGTTAGGACACGTGACTCAAAACATGAAGTGGTAGCAGAAATATACAATTGCCAGTTGACCGCTTCAAGAGCTCAAAATGGTACATGATCTGTTACGCTGACAAACAAGTATCAGGAACATTGGAAAAAGGCCACTACCATACAAATCATTGTGTAGTGACCATTGCAGCGAATCCATGAGATTGGGGAAAAGCGTGGACTAGAGTTATTCAATTAGAAGGCCCCTACCAGACAATATGGTACTTCCCTATGAGGGGAGAGGTGGTGGTGGTGGTGGTGGGGGGGGGGGGGGGGGGGGAGGCGGTGGAGCACTTAAATCCCAACTCAGGAAAAAAATTGGAAGGGGAGGGAGAGGAGTTGTTGGATTAAGTTGGTCACCTCAAGGTAGGTAAGTGCCCCGCCTGATATAGTGATCAATAGGGCTGTTTGCATTTGCATTCTACACCTACATCTACATCTACATCTACATCCATACTCCGCAAGCCACCTGACGGTGTGTGGCGGAGGGTACCTTGAGTACCTCTATCGGTTCTCCCATCTATTCCATTCTCGTATTGTTCGTGGAAAGAAGGATTGTCGGTATGCCTCTGTGTGGGCTCTAATCTCTCTGATTTTATCCTCATGGTCTCTTCGCGAGATATACGTAGGAGGGAGGAATACACTGCTTGACTCTTCGGTGAAGGTATGTTCTCGAAACTTTGACAAAAGCCCGTACCGAGCTACTGAGCGTCTCTCCTGCAGAGTCTTCCACTGGAGTTTATCTATCATCTCCGTAACGCTTTCGCGATTACTAAATGATCCTGTAACGAAGCGTGCTGCTCTCCGTTGGATCTTCTCTATATCTTCTATCAACCCTACCTGGTACGGATCCCACACTGCTGAGCAGTATTCAAGCAGTGGGCGAACAAGCGTACTGTAACCTACTTCCTTTGTTTTTGGATTGCATTTCCTTAGGATTCTTCCAATGAATCTCAGTCTGGCATCTGCTTTACCGACGATCAACAAAATATGATCATTCCATTTTAAATCACTCCTAATGCATACTCCCACATAATTTATGGTATTAACTGCTTCCAGTTGCTGACCTGCTATTTTGTAGCTAAATGATAAATGATCTATCTTTCTGTGTATTCACAGCACATTACACTTGTCTACATTGAGATTCAATTGCCATTCCCTGCACCATGCGTCAATTCGCTGCAGATCCTCCTGCATTTCAGTACAATTTTCCATTGTTACAACCTCTCGATACACCACAGCATCATCCGCAAAAAGCCTCAGTGAACTTCCGATGTCATCCACAAGGTCATTTATGTATATTGTGAATAGCAACGGTCCTATGACACTCCCCTGTGGCACACCTGAAATCACTCTTACTTCAGAAGACTTCTCTCCATTGAGAATGACATGCTGCGTCCTGTTATCTAGGAACTCCTCAATCCAATCACACAATTGGTCTGATAGTCCATATGCTCTTACTTTGTTCATTAAACGACTGTGGGGAACTGTATCGAACGCCTTGCGGAAGTCAAGAAACACGGCATCTACCTGTGAACCCGTATCTATGGCCCTCTGAGTCTCGTGGACGAATAGCGCTAGCTGTGTTTCACATGACCATCTTTTTCGAAACCCATGCTGATTCCTACAGAGTAGATTTCTAGTCTCCAGAAAAGTCATTATACTCGAACACAATACGTGTTCCAAAATTCTACAACTGATTGACGTTAGAGATATAGGTCTATAGTTCTGCACATCTGCTCGACGTCCCTTCTTGAAAATGGGGATGACCTGTGCCCTTTTCCAATCCTTTCGAACGCTACGCTCTTCTAGAGACCTACGGTACACCGCTGCAAGAAGGGGGGCAAGTTCCTTCGCGTACTCTGTGTAAAATTGAACTGGTATCCCATCAGGTCCAGAGGCCTTTCTTCTTTTGAGCGATTTTAATTGTTTCTCTATCCCTCCGTCATCTATTTCGATATCTACCATTTTGTCATCTGTGCGACAATCTAGAGAAGGAACTACAGTGCAATCTTCCTCTGTGAAACAACTTTGGAAAAAGACATTTAGTATTTCGGCCTTTAGTCTGTCATCCTCTGTTTCAGTACCATTTTGGTCACAGTGTGTCTGGACATTTTGTTTTGATCCACCTACCGCTTCGACATAAGACCAAAATTTCTTAGGATTTTTTGCCAAGTCAGTACATAGAACTTTACTTTCGAATTTATTGAACGCCTCTCGCATAGCCCTCCTCACACTACATTTTGCTTTACGTAATTTTTGTTTGTCTGCAAGGCTTTGGCTATGTTTATGTTTGCTGTGAAGTTCCCTTTGCTTCCGCAGCAGGTTTCTAACTCGGTTGTTGTACCACGGTGGCTCTTTTCCATCTCTTACGATCTTGCTTGGCACATACTCATCTAACGCATTATGTACGACGGTTTTGAACTTTGTCCACTGGTCCTCAACACTATCTGTACTTGAGACAAAACTTTTGTGTTGAGCCAACAGGTACTCTGAAATCTGCTTTTTGTCACTTTTTCTAAACAGAAAAATCTTCCTACCCTTTTTAATATTCCTATTTACGGCTGAAATCATCGATGCCGTAACCGCTTTATGATCGCTGATTCCCTGTTCTGCGTTAACTTTTTCAAATAGTTCGGGTCTGTTTGTCACCAGAAGGTCTAATATGTTATCGCCACGAGTCGGTTCTCTGTTTAACTGCTCAAGGTAGTTTTCAGATAAAGCACTTAAAAAAATTTCACTGGATTCTTTGTCCCTGCCACCCGTTATGAACATCTGAGTCTCCCAGTCTATATCCGGCAAATTAAAATCTCCACCCAGAACTATAACATGGTGGGGAAATCTACTCGAAATATTTTCCAAATTATCCTTCAGGTGCTCAGCCACAACAGCTGCTGAGCCAGGGGGCCTATAGGGACATCCCATTACCATGTCTGAGCCTGCTTTAACCGCGACCTTCACCCAAATCATTTCACATTTTGGATCTCCGTCAATTTCCTTCGATACTATTGCACTTCTTATCACTATAAACACGCCTCCCCCTTCACTTTCCAGCCTGTCTCTGCGGTATACATTCCAATCTGAGTTTAGGATTTCATTACTATTTACATCTGGTTTCAGCCAACTTCCTGTCCCTAGTACTGTATGGGCGTTGTGACCTGTTGCATCCAGTGTGGATGCAAACAGGTACAAGCATTATGGTTGAGTGGCCTTGCATATGGGCAGGGCCATGTGCAAGAAGCACAAACAAAGGTAGGGATTGGTTAGTGGTCAGACGTTGAAGAGTTGTTGTGGTAAATGTACATGTGTGAACGCAAGAGAGAGCCATTCTGTGTAATGGTCTCTATAGCACTTATTTAAATGTTAAGACTGAAGATAGCTGGGTTGGATCATAGTAAAAATTGTCTCAGTTATGTAAATAGTCGAAATTCAGGAATTTCCGACTGAACTGATGGTAAATTGGCCAATGTGTAATGGTGTAGAAATGCACAAAGGAGTGCATTAGCAATGGCTACCAGTATAGAGACATGAAGACATCATGCTGCCACCATGGCGTCTCAACTTGTAACAAAAGAAAATGAGGTATGAGACTTTTGTTAATAATTTTTATAATCGGAAAATAATTTCAAATCTATGCAGAATACCACCAGTCGATAATTTCAATTTGTGATCAATTTAGTAGTAATGTGGAACTACTAATTGGAATTCTTGTAAAGTTATTTTGCCTGAAACCACATTCCTCTTTCCTAAAGTACATTGCTATTTGAATATCAGTATTACTATTCAAGTTTATTTGTAGCACAGTATAAGGAAAAAAACTTGTCGTCTTATCCAATGTTACATTATGATGATGTATGCTCCTTTAGAGCGGCACTGTTAGTGCAAAGACAATGTGGTCACCTGTTTATAGGTAATTTGTTTAAAATTATCTGTCACTGAATTACAAAAGTTCTTGCAAAGAATTATTCAAAGCCAAAATCAATTAAGTTCATTTCAGTCAACAATATTATTCCATTAGTAGCAAGTGTGCTAAGAATATTAAAATTTCAGTTCTGAGTTTACAGAGAAATAAAATTTCATTCTTGCAAGTAACTTTTCAGTCATACAACAAGTCAGTGAAGTCATCTAAAGTCATTAAAATTAATTCAAACCGGGAACAAAATTTGCTGCTCTAGAGCTGGTGACCGACCTTCATTGAATTAGTTAGTTCTACACACGGGATAACTCTTGGTAAGTGATTAATGCTCTCTTCGGAATTTGCTTAGGCTGTCTGCTGTTATGGCTGCCAACTGGGATTATAAATCAATAGGAAAGTGGGTAAGGTAGGAAGTGTGACTGCATATGAAATGTAAGGCAGTGTTCTACCTATGATTGTTTATTGTTTAGTAATTGTGTTTGATAACAGGTGGACATTGTGTGTAGTGTTTCACTAATGTTCAACTGAGTGAAGTGACAGCATAATAGCTTGTAGAAAATACAGAATAAGGCAGGCAGCCAGCAGTTATATGAATGAGTGGCAGCAAAAAATTTCCAAATACGCTGGTATAGAAGTAGTACATGGCTGCCAATTCCAGCAAAGTTACCACAGTAAAATTTGAATCATTCACTAAATTTTGTGAGTGATAAAGTCGAGTGGTGACATTAGGGGTAAAGAGAGTCAGTTGTACTTGACATTATAGGGACTGAAATTGAACAAACATCACTTACATTGTAGATGGAAGTGACATCAGAATAACAACGCACAAGAAACATGATTTGGGTTTGTCATTCAGGTTTCAACTCTTTACACCCCAAATTTAATTATATTATCAAATAATTTTTATACCATTGAACCTGTTGACTGGGTGACAGGATTTTTAAAATTTGTGCATTACTGCAGTAAAATGGTAAATTACATAACCTTCAGTTTTGTAATTTTGGCATTGTAAAATAAATACCAAAATTGGTAAGTCCATGCAATAACCTGTATAATAATAGGAAACCTAACATTCAGAATAGTTAAGCAGCTTGTGCTTCACTGTGTGAAAATTTTAGATAGGCACAAATGAGAGCAGCACAACATGATGTCAGGTCCTAGTGTACCAGATGAGGCATTGCCTTTCGATCACAAGATGGCAGAAGACAGTGTAAGACAGAACAACAATTTAGAAGACAGTTCTTGAATGGTGTTACCTGCAGTGAAAACAGATTTTTTTTTTTTTGTTGGTGGATGTAACTGTACATGTGGATTAGACAATCCATTAAGAAGATTTACGCTGATTATAAAAATGGAACATGATTCTGGTCAAGTAAAAATTAAAACTGAACCGTATGTGGCAGTGGAGGGGATGCAAATGGATATCAGTGTTGATTTAGTGACTTTGTTCAATCATATAGTGACTCAAATAATGTTATGGCTACAGGTATTACCAACAATATGAACAATGTGGATGCAGGTTTCAAAAATAATCCAAAGCAGCTGGAAACTAACATGAACACTATTATGCTGCAGTTAGAGTGTAAAATAAATACTAGCCTGGATACAAAATTGACACAAAAGGAAACAAAGATGACTAAACTGAAAGACAAAATTGATATTCAAGTGAAAACCGGGTATATCAAAAGAGGGACCATGATATACAGTTTGGATTGAAATCTTTCAGGCACAAAGCCAATGCATAACTGACATAAGCAAACTGGTAAACAACATGAAGACTGATGTAACTAAAATTCAGACAAAATTTGCCAGTATCAAAGAAAGATTTGATTTGGAAACTTAGAGATTAGAATGAGAGGTACAACCTCTTATAGAAGGACAGCTGCAAGTTATTGAACCAATAGTTAGGACTGAAATTTCAGATGAAACACAAGCCAAACTGGAAGCATTATGCAACACAATGAAGAGTGTACTAGAGAACATGGGTTCTTGCATTCAACAGCAAGAATCCACAACAATTCATACAGAGATGGAATTGGTACATTTGCAGGTACAGAATCAGACACTGAGTAGTTACACACCATTTGTAACAAAGAATTCTGGGGTATTAAGTATAGAGGGTAAGTTTGGCCCTCAGAAAAAACAGGGAGGTTGGCATTCTACAGACTTCATCAAAAACTGTATGTGCTACTCATGATGTCAGACAAAGAAAGGATAAATTCAGTAATTAATTTCTTAACAGGAAATGCTAAGTGATGGGGACTGAATTAGGATGTGGAGAATTTGCCATTCTCTGAATTTTTGAGAGTAAGTTTCTGGAAGAGTTTTAGTCTGTCCAGAAATAAGACCAATTGTGATGAGAGTTTACCATTGCCAGAAAGCCAAAACATGGATGCGGATCCATGAAGGAATATTGTGAATCATAGTTTAAGAGCTTGGAGTATTTAAAAAGCAGAAGGTCTGAGTCTGAGATAGCTTGAGAACTCAAGAAGAATCTGCCAGATGATTCCAAGCTATACGTAGGATGTAACCATCATAATTATGAAGACTTTCTGGAAAAGCAGAGAGCAAAAATATAGAGTGCAAAACTCACAATCGAAGAGGATTCAGGAACCACAATGTCCCTGAAAGAGCTAATGGCAATCAGCCACAAACAAATATGATGAGAGGAACAGTTAGAGAAGGCTGAGTAGGTTGTTACCACCAGGAAGGGAAAACTTAACTGGTAATAGGGTGCAAGATGAACTGGTAAAATAAGATCTGCATAGATACTACTTAACGAGTCGATGAATTGTGATGAGGATAAATCGTGAAGGAAGAGGAAGGCAGTAAGGGGAAGGGTGATGCTGACATGCATGCATATTACGAGATTATCTCTTTTGCTCAATACACTCAACAGGTGAAGAATCAGCCTGCTAAGAATCCGACAACTTCCATAGAAGGGACTAATTCTGACCCAAACCTGCAAATAATAGAGAGTAATGTCAATTTCAATTGGTAATAGTGATAGCAGTCATGTATAACCAAGAAAACAAGAGATGTGACAGCAAGAAGATGAGGTATCCGAAACTGTTGGAATTTATACAACTGACAGTACTATCGGAGACATCCTACATAGATTAGAAAATTTGCAGGAAAACAAGGAAGATTTGAGCAGCTGCAATGAGGTGGTCTCTTTTTCTGACAAAGAAGTCGATGGAATTGATTTAAACCTGTGCAAACTGTTCAGAGAAGAGATGGGGCAAGAAGAACAAGAAATTGGTCATAATCAGTATTGTAAGACAGCATCTTTTAAGACTAGCAAGATATGTATGATTCTGATGAATTGTAAATAGAGAAAGATGAACAACTGTAAGAAATATACACTCTAACTGTAAAATTTGTAGTGTCAATTTGAGCTAAAGAAAATAAAACCAAAATCCATCAGGAAAACAATGAAGATGTAGTAAGCGAGGAAGTTTCCGAAACCATGGCGGAAGGACATAACCAAAAAGACACTGTAGAAGAGGATGCGGTCTCAGAATATGTAGGCATTGAGCTATGAGAGAAAGCAGAGCAGGATGGTTGAAATGGAGAATGAAACCTCCAGATAATACTTTCACTATAAAAATGGGTCGGATATCATGGCAAGACCTTGCAGTTGA
This sequence comes from Schistocerca serialis cubense, assembly GCF_023864345.2. NCBI lineage: Eukaryota > Metazoa > Arthropoda > Insecta > Orthoptera > Acrididae > Schistocerca > Schistocerca serialis. The sequence goes on from NC_064648.1 coordinate 44,023,681, forward strand.
AAGGATTTATTATGGGAAAATGGAGAAGACTGGAGGTAGGACACTAGGGTGCAAACCATCATTCCCATTAAAGTACATGGACAGGAAATGTTTGTACTTTTGGATACAGGAATGAAAATAACTACTGTTTCAAATGCTTTTCTTGAAATAACCAGGCACAAATGGAAATTGAAAATATGCCAGTGGCAGGTCTTAAGGTTATAGGCACCACAGGAGAGAGTAGCAAACTTAAAAAGTACCAAGTATTATTAGATTTTCAGATATAGAGAGAGTGGCTTAGTTATGTATTTCTTGAGGTAACAGAATCAAGTGCCAAAATCATCCTAGGGATTGACTGGTTGATAAACTGAGCTCAAAAAGCTATCATATATCATGCAGAAGGGAGGTAGTTGGACATTCTGTTTGAATCAACTAGGGTGTTAGAAGGGAACCAGCTGAATTGTTCAGTGCATACAGATGAAGGGAATTTTGGTTTAGGATTGAGGTATTAGTGGTACCCAATACAGAAAATGTTAGACAATGAAGGGAAAGAGCCCAACTTACAACAAGCAGTGGATCATGCAGACAGGTTGTCTTTTACACAATGAGAGAAATTATTCCAAGTGTTACAGGACATTAAAGAAGTGTTTTCTGACAGGCCAGAAAAGGCAGTTGGATATGATCATCATACAGAAGTTATTGAGACTGAAACTTTTTTCACGTCACCACATAATATTCCATTAGCTGAAAAGGACACAGTACAAAAGGAAATGATTGCATCCTTGAATGAGGATAATAGAAAGGAGCAACAACCCTTATAACAATCCCTTAGTAAATGTTGGGAAAAAGGATAGTAGCATGCATGTTGTAATAGATGCACGTATGTTATACAAAGCTGTAAAGAAAGAGACAAAACACCGTGAGAATATGGAAGATCTTTTGCAAAGATTTAGTGGGGTGAAATTTATTTCAAGTTTTGATATGGTGAAAGGGTATTGGCAGGTGGAGTTGAATGCAGAATTGTGAAAGTATATAGCTTTCCTCCTTGCTAGGAAATGTTATCAGACTATGGTGGTTTCATTCAGGCTGAACACCAGTTTTCGTACTCATATATGCACTTGACAAGATCTTGGCCAGCAAACTCAGATCACAAATAGCAATATACATGGATGACTTAATGATTGTGATCAAGACTTGTTAGGAACATTCCACAGGTATCCAGAGCTCTAATTAGGGGAGAAATGAACCTGAGATTACAAAACTACGATTTTGTTAGAAAGAGAGATAAAATTTCAAGGGCATATAGTTACAGCCCAAGTTATAGAAAAAGATCCGTAGAAAATAAGAGCCATTCAAAATTGTTCAGTGCTCAGGACTTGCAAGAAGCTGAAGGCAGTCATTGGATCATGCTCTTTCTATTGTAAATATGTGCTCAATCAATTATCTAAGAGTCCACACCCGAATAGTCTAGTGAATAAAAGTGGCACATTCATAAGGGCTGACAAACATGCAGCATTTAAGAAGCTGAAAGTAACTTTAGCTGAATATATTAAGTTGTGGTATCCAGACTTCAGTGAACCATACTATTTGGCTATGGACAGTTAGACTCTGGCTTCTGGGTCTCAGTTTTTCAGATGATAGAAGCCACAGGAGGAAATACTCATTGGCAAACTGCTTTTGCAAGCCGAACCCTCAGCAAATACGAGTGTAACTATATGGTGTCCGAAAAAGAGGCCCTTGCCATAGTCTTGGGTTCTTGAGGGGAACAAAACCATTATCCACACTGATCATAGAGCTTGACTCTCCTGAAGTACTGTCAATTCCTGCATAGCACACTGGCTTCATGGTCTCTGTTTTTACAGTAATTCAACATGGAAATCAGATACATCAAGGGTATAGAGCATACTGTACCTGATGACCCATCATGACTGCCAGTGTGTAGTGGAACATCTCAAAAGGTGAGGTATAATGATGTGGCTGCGAAATAAATTATTTAAAAAATTTAGAGGGAAAGTAAAGAGGATGTGTCAGAATGCCGATGAGATGCTGAAGTATGTAAAGGTCGAATTTGATGATGTAGATGCTGGGGACATAGGCTCCTATGTAATTTATGAAGCAATATAACACAACAAGAAGATAAGTTGTCTGGGAATATTGTGAGTGGTCTCACAGCACATAGAAGTGACAATTGATTATTTTCACCTAGCATTTGGTCACTATGGGACAAAGAAATGTAAAACAAAAAAAGTTGGAGTGTCTAATGTTCAACAACATGGGGCCATCGAATTATGCAAAGGGTAAAATCATGTGATCATTAAAGTCAAAAGTGATAAATGCAACTAGTTGAAGGCCAATGTAGACAATAAAATCCAAGTAAGTACTAGAAATTGGGGCCTTGGACACTTTCGATCCACTCCCCAAGATAACGGAAGATTTTGTTTGTGGCAGTAGCTCTATTTTCCAAATATATTAAATCATATCAAATAAGGAAGGCTACGTCAAACAACTGAACAATATCTTTCACCCGGGGTTTTAATTATCTATCATCATTCCCTGAAACAAGGGATATCCTACCTGAGATACTGCCCACACCTCCTAAAGGGGCTTTCCATCGCTGACCCAACCTCCACAACATCCTAATCCATCCCTATGCCACCCCAACTCCAACCCCTTCCCTTTCCCTGACCCCTCCAGACTGCTGCTTGCATCCCACGTGATAGTTGCATTCTGGTCCAAGTTACTGAAGTTGCCAGTCGTATGTGCATTAAGTGTGCCTGCTTGAGCATGTGAGTGGTGAAGGCTGTGCCTAAAAGCTTTATGCAAGTGTGTTTTTAACTGTGTCTGTCTGCAACTTGATGCATCTTCTTTACGGTAAGTGGTAATCTGTCTTTTCTTACATTGTTCATATTTAATTATAAAAGTTAGTGGAAAGAATTATTTGAAGTTAAAATCAATTCAGAGCAGTTTCAATCAACAGTAGTATTGCACTGCTAACAAGTGTGTTAAGAATATTAAAATTTCAGTTCACTTTTCCATCTCGCATCTGAGTTTACATAGAAACAAAATTTCATTCACGCAGGTAGCTTTCCAATCAAACAAGTCAGTAAAGTCATCTAAAGTTTCCTACAATTAAACCAAGTTTGAAACATGCAAAATTGCACAATAACCCTGAAAGAGTGGTTTGGTGTGGGGTGGCGGAGGGGTGAAGTGGACTGCGGTAGTTGTCATGGGGTTGTGGACCCCTGCTGCTGCGGCAAGGATGAAGCCTCTCCATCATTTATAGGCTCCCGGTTAACATACAATACAATACTACACAATACAATACAATACAATACAAGGTAGGAGGTGCTACTGTGTGCAAAAAAGTATGGCAGTATTCTCCCTAGGATTGAATCCCCAATCAAAGTTGTGCTTCAATGAAAAAGTTTGATTTGCGATTTATTTTGTGACTTATCCAAATTAAGTATTTTCTGTAGGAGCACATGACAAAAAATTTATTATTTAGTAACTGTGTTAGATAAAGTGTGAATATTATGAGGAGTATTTTGCTAATGCTCAACTGAGTGAAGTGACAGCAAAATACATTGTAGAACTCATGGAGCTGGGCCTGGTTTTTATGAATGAGTGCCGCATGACTGACCATAACAGCAAAAAATCACCGAATGTGCAGGTGTAGCAATAGTGTGTGGATGCTAATTCTAGCAAAGTTACAACAGTGAAATTTCAAATATTCACTAAATTTTGATAATGCTAACAATAAACAAAATCAACTGATGAGGTTAGGGGTAAAGAGAGCCATTTGTACTTGACATTACAGGAATGGTAACTAAATAAACATCATTTATATTGTAGATGGAAGTGACACCAATTTTTGTACCATTGAAAGGTGACAATAATATCTATTGCACTTTCACTGAATTATCACATTCACGGTTTTTTGGCTGGTGTTGAGTTGTTGGTCTTTCCTTCAGCCAGGCGAAGGGAGTTCAGGTTCCAGCAGATGGCACACCCAGAATGATGAGAGGGGACAGCCTAACGTCCGCATGGTTTAATTTACTTGCACAACTACCAGAATTTGACATCAAGAGTGTAAAAATGCCCGGTAATGCTAACTACCTCACCACCGTCAAACTGGATGTAAACAATACAATTTTTTCCAAGGTTCAAAGTATGAGAGGCAATCTTTGACATACAGTTTCTGCATTTTGTGTTCTGTAATTAGGGTAGCACACTTCAAGGATGGAGAAGAGTGGTCATTTCTGCAACTGTCAGAGAAAGCTGATAGTGCACATGATCAGTTTTTTGTGAAGTGGCCAACCAGTCTCATACATACACTGGGAGGACACATGCCCAAAAGCATTGGCAGCTACAGCTTCGCATTGGGGGTGCGAAATACAGCTTCACATCCCAGCAGTAAACCATGATTGTGGTCTTCTCTGGAAGTGAATACTCCTCAAAACTGAGCAAAAGAGCTCAGTGGCAACCTCGTTATCAGCCGGGCCTTGACATACTCAACACATTAAATGGATCCCATGATTCTCCAAGTGTTCACATAATTCTTGCAGTGTGAAGTTTTGGTGAAAAATTATACCTTGTAACATGTTTAGGCTCTTGTGGAATATTACACTAGCAGGCACATCACCAAGTATTTCTTACAAGAGCCAAAGCCCATGACTGAGTAGGATTCATCATTTTAATTAAGATTTGTAATGTACTAAGGGAGGAGATTTCACCAAATAGATTTTCAATATTCACTAAAGAGAACACTGGTTTAATATGGAGAGAAGATCCTCCATCCGTTGGGGTGCAAACTGGGAATTGAGGGGAGTAAGTTTCTGTAAGCCACTCAGTTTTGTTTTGCTCCCACAATGTGTCATATCCAATGCATGTATAGTGTTCATGATCCAGTCACTCTACAGAGTATCTCATCACAATATGATGTGCAATACTTCAAAGGTGGTTTATGATTTTCATATGAATTCGTAATTGTGCAACAAAATTTCACTCTTGATGGCACTCCATCTACTTTCTGCTCACACAACTTTTAAGAAAAGTCCAGGGAACTGACAATGTGCAATAGACTAAACTTTGAAATGTTGTTAAAACATTCACTGGAATGGATAAGTACAGTTGATCTTCCGTATGTCCTGTAATGGTTACTACATTAATAAAAAGCTGGAAAACCCATTATGCATTTCTTTAGCTGTTACACAACCAATATTCGAACCATCATCAAGTGTGTGAAATTCTTTATATATATGAAAGTAATTAAAAACAGGAGGTACAATCAAAACTAATAGCAATAACATTATTTGTTGTGCTGAACACAAATTCGATTCCATAATTTTCACAAGAAATATCTGTGTCTGGCATATTTTCAAGGGGAATAAAATTAAATAAGAGCATACTTACAGGCAAAGCATTAGAGCCTTGATCATTACATAGTTTCTCTGGTACATTGTTATTTTTCTCATTGCTGTTCTCTGCCACACAGTTTATGACTGATGAAGGATTCTCACCTACACAGAGTACATTCTGTATAAGCACACACATAGTATAGTTTAACCATGAACAGAAACAGATGAAACAAGTTATATTAACATGGTCAAATGTTTTAAGTCATTTCTTTTAACATTTGAATTGTTCATTCATGAGTCAATGAGGGACTGAAGCTTTGTAATGGAATCTACAGTTGTGAAACATGAAACATGGTATTTAGCTGCTGTGAGCCAATAAATTGGTATGAGTCTCAAAATCTTCTGTGTAAGAATTAGTACTTTAAGAAATTTCCTTCGGCATTTGGAGGTTGTGAGAGTACAGAACTGAGCAGAATCAAATGGAACTTTCATGATATTGTAATTAAAAACTACAGAAAAATATTATTTATATGTACGAGGATCACACTAAAAGAAATACATGTTTTATTCTACATGTTTTAAAGTTTTACAGTGTGTAGACACATCCTTTAGGAATAATATTTTCTTTTCTCCACATAATTTCCATCCCTCTCAGCTGCTTTATGCCATCTTGGAACCAGCGCCTGTACACCCGCATCGTAAAATTATGGGCCAACCTGTTGGAGCCACTGTTTGGCAGTGTGCACAAGGGAGTCATCATCTTCAAACCTTGTTCCACAAAGAGAGTCTTTCAGTTTCCCAAAGAGATGATAGTCACATGGAGCCAGGTCAGGACTGTAAGGCAGGTGTTTCAGTGCTGTCCATCTGAGTTTTTTGATTGCTTCCATGGTTTTTTGTCTGACATGTGGCCATCCATTGTTGTCCAACAGCAAAACATCCTGCTTTTGCCGATGTGGTCAAACACGACTCAGTTGAGCTTGAAGTTTCTTCAGTGTTGTCACATATGCATCAGAATTTATGGTGGTTCCACTTGGCATGATGTCAACAAGCAAGAGTCCTTCAGAATCGAAAAACACAGTAGCCATAACTTTTCCAGCAGAAAGTGTGGTTTCGAATTTTTTTTTTCTTGGGTGAATTTGCATGATGCCACTCCATTGATTACTTCTTCATCTCAGGTGAAAAATGTTGGCACCATGTTTCATCACATGTCACAATTCTTCCAAGAAATTCATCTCCACCATTCTCGAACTGTTCCAAAAGTTCGCTGCATACCATTTTTCTTGTTTCTTTGTGAGCCACTGTCAACATCCTGGGAATCCACCTGGCACAAACCTTTTTTAACACCAACATTTTCAGTATTCTGCAAGCACTTCCTTCTCCTATCCCAATGTAGTGTGACAATTCATTCACTGTGATGCATCTGTCAGCAGTCACCAATTCGTTAACTCTCTGCACATTGTCTGGAGTGTGTGCAGTATGAGGCCTGCCGCTGTGAGGACAATCCTCAATATTGCCGTGCCCGCTTTCATCATGTAACCTGCTTTCCCACTGACTAACTGTACTGCGATCGACAGCAGCATCTCCATACACCTTTTTCAACCTCAGTTGGATGTTTTCCACTGTCTCGTTTTCACAGCACAGGAATTCTATGACAGCACATTGTTTCTGACAAACGTCAAGTGTAGCAGCCATTTTGAAGACATGCTGTGACAGCGCCATTCACGGGAACAGGTTGAACTAAGTTTGAAAAGAAATGGGAAGGATGTATCTACACACTAAAAAACTTTAACACATGTAGAATTAAAACTGTATTTTTACAAAAATAGTGTGCATTTCTTTTGGAGTGACCCTCGTAGATTATAATCTTCATACTCTGCCAGAAAAAAATGCAACACCCTCAGGAACTGGGTTCAGTGGCAGAAGGGAGTAATCAGCATACACTGAAGGATCATAGTGTTTGTGATTCATTTGACACGCAATTTGGTAGTCAGATGGCGCTCAAGATGTCTGCCTGTGTACTCTCTGTTTTGACTCAGCAGGCACCAACTGTGCTCATTAAGGTGAATAGTGTCTGAAACATTCATTCTAGTGTACAATCACACCCCAGCAATGAGTAACACACCTGTTGAACAGCTTCAGCCGTTTGCATGGAGTCACACTGTGGCCCTGGAGGAGGCTGGATGAATGGATCGACAGGTTGCTGTACATGTTGGGCATAGTTTTTTTTTAAAATTAATAGTGGGTTGCTGCTTTCAACAGCACCCTGTGGAAAATTCCCACACTTGTAGGCCAGGTTCAGGATATTCACACAGTACAGACATAAGACAAAATTGGCAAACCATGTGAGCAGTGATGACCGAACAAACATCATCCAGGGGTGAAATCCAGGCGAAGGACCATTGGAAACCATCTGCTCACAGCAGGATTAAGATTGTAAGTGATGTGAATTTAAGTGGTGTTTATGAAATGAGTGGAGCCCTGAGCTATACCCAGAATGCTAAAAGAGCCACACACAAATGGAAATGCTATCTGACATTAAAATCAAAGTAAAAGATTGGGTCGCCACCAACTCTAGCCACATGACAAACAAGAGGTTCGATTGAGTTGCAAAATTTGGTAATTTAATCATAAAGAAAAAACTCATAAAAGAACATTCATTGCAATGTCACTCATAAAAAGGTGGGACGTAATTATTGATATGATACAGGGATTGTTCACATGGATCAAATTTTAAAATAAAGTAAAAAGTGTGTGACCACTGTGAATAAGAGCAGCTTGCAGCAACATTCATGAAAACAAGATCTATTTTAAAAAATTTGTTTTAAATACAAAGGGAACACTTCCTATTGGACCTGTGCACATTGAAATGCTATGGTGGGCTGACAAGGAAACTACAAGGTAAATGGCATAGGTAAAGGAGATGTAACATCGGTACAGTGGACTTGAAACAAAATTGTTTTTTTCTTAAAACATTGATAGAAGACATCTATGTAACTGCTGTTGCCTGGTAACCATATACGATTGCTTGTGAAATGCTATACGATTCACAACAGAATCTCTTAATTTAGAATGATGGTCTTAATAAGAGGGGGACGGGAAAGGTTTAATACTCACATTCAGACCCACATTCACTCAAAGAACAGCAAGGAATGGCCCCAAAATCAACGTGCAATGAGGCTATGAGGTTTGTTCCACTGTGTTGAGAAATGATTAAATAAAAGAGTAACTCTAAATATCACAGTTGCATTTAAAGTTGAAACTCGATTTGGAGAAAAAGCCTCAATGAGGGCCACACATACATGCTTACACACTTAACATGAGATCACAAACCACAAATACAATTGAATAATCTGGACAGGACATATTTAATATTCCAAAATCAGAGCAATAAGTAAACTCTAGGACAGAGGCAGGGGGCCACAGGAAAGGTAGGCTCACAGTTGACTCAAGTGGACATGTGGTTTGTGGAGACACAATTTCTAGTACTGTGGCCAAATTTTAGCAACATTGAACTACACAGCCACAAACAATTAACATTTACAGAGGACACATTTGAATAGGCAAAGGGTAATGGCAGAGGGCCAACAAACTCTAGCATTAACCCACGTGGATGGTTTCCAATGGACATATAGTAATGAAAGAAGGAAAATTCACAAATTCAGGAAAGATTAGAATGTATACACACACAGTCAGAGGCACACAAGCATTCACACTGAACTGTTGAGTGGTATTTAAGTAAATAAATTAGTGAAATCAAAGTTAAGTAGAAATTAGAATATAAATGAAAAACTTGGTTTAGTTTAGAGAGTTACGTACTGGCAAACAGCGGGCAGAACAGCAGAGCAGAAGAGACAATTCCGTGAAGTCAGCAAGTTTGACACAAGCGGACGCTGTCGATTCAGCCGTCAGGGCATCGCCCGACCGGCTCACGTGTTTCTCAGATGTCACACGTGAGCAAAGGCCCTCGCCTACATTCCAAGAGCCAATGACTGATGTTAAGAATATTCTTTGAGAAGCTTTTCAACGGGACAGAAGAGGCAATGACCGGCTCACGTGTTTCTCAGTTGTCACGTGATCAAAGGCCCTCGCCTACATTCCAAGAGCCAATGACCGACATTAAGAAGATTCTTCGAAAAGCTTCTCAACATGACAGAAGAGGCAATGACCGTGAAGTCGTTCACCTCCAGTAAACCGAAGTGAATAAATATGCGAGACGCAGTGGGCCTGACAGATGAAGGAAGAAGAGAATAGTAGCAGTAGCATTCAGTCAGTTTCGGTACTGAAGACCGTCATGCAAGAAGAGACTACATCATGCACAGACGCACCAAGTCCGCCGCTGTAATGGAATAGCAAGCAGCAGCCTCGGCACCAGAAGACAGAAGTTAAAAGGTATTTGAAGTCTGATTTTTACGTACCCGGGTGACTCGTGAGGACGGGAAGGAGACGGCCTCACTTATCAGCAGTCACCTGTGAGATGGGATGAAGATCTGACAGCCAAAGACTGGCAAGCGGGAGTCCGTTGTTCGAGTGCGAGACACTGGCCTTCCCCCACCGCGCCGCTCCACTGGCCGATGCACAACACATGCGGCCGCTTGGAGAAGAGAAACACTGGGACGCCACATCCAAGGTATCACCATCCAATGCACGACTTTGCTCGCAATAATTAAACGGGCCACCTCACGCTGCCTGTCTCCAGTCAGCCAGACGAGACAGCGACATGAGATACACACTGCCATGCGTAATCAGACACCGCCGCTGCCGCAGCAGAAGGCTTTGCAAACGACACAGCTGCCGCTCTCAGAGCCAGGACATCGAGTTGTACAAATCTTGTACAAATCTTCAATAAAAGTTATCTTATGTAAAAATGCTGTTTCATTCTACCTCATAACCAAGCCAAGGAAGAACCCACCCTGTCCACATGTTGTTAAGAGAGAAAAATTAATTTATGTAGGATTTTCACCCTGACATAATGCTTTAGAATGAAATGCCCATTGCAGTAATGCTCATCCTGACAATTGACTAGTATCAAAAGAGAAAACCTAGTTACATTTAGTATCAGAACTGTTACAGAACCGAGGGCGCGCTTCCTATGTGAGATCGCTTCAACATATGCAGCACCTTTGTGCTACGTTCTTCTTATGGTTCAAAGTTGTCATTAGGAATCAAACTGAAAGTCTGGAAAAGCCTCGCATTCCTTGCTGTGATCTAGCAAAACAATCTTTATAAGACAAAATGCGAGGCCATAAGCTGCACAAGGTGCAACTTCAGTGAGACTGAATTACATAAAAACTCCCCTCTCACTATGAGACAAAGTGTCGTGTGGTTAAATGAACTCACCCTTCTTCGAAGAGACCTCGGCTGCAGACCCTTGGAGAGCTGCAAGCAGACTACCCATCTAACACTAAAACTTCTTCCACACAACCCTGTGGCCAGGAAATCCCAGAGATGAGGCTTCCACCACCAACACAACACCAGTAACTCTCACACAAGGGGAAAAAACCTCTTTGCCTACCTGAAAACTACAAGGGTTGGCCATTCTGTACGACTACTGCTGAGTCCCTGCAGCAGACTAAACCACCGTACAGCAAAATGAAACACACCCACATTCATTCATTACATATGCCAGAGAGTTTTGGAATAGGAGAACAAGGGATAAACATATTATGGAATCATAGTCGTGAGTTTGCTTACATATAAAAACATGGAAGTCTTGTAATGGCATTATAGACACATTTGCAAGTCCAAAAAGAACCAACATAACAACCATATGATGCTTGCAAATCACAGGATAGGAATTGGCTAGATTGAATCATAGCTCAGTTTTCTCTGGTATGAAATTTAGCAACAAGAACACCTGAATTGTTCTGTAGGATGCAAAGTGCACTAGAAATAAAATAAAATGATAGGAAAGAGGACTATAAGATCCTTTCAAGATCACATGTGCATCTGACCATGCTACCATTGACGCCATGACACCGACAAGCACAGTTACTCTGGTGTTGTCAAAGAGTTGAGTGGAGAGTGCAATGGCATTCTGTTGTCTTCAGCGATGAGAGTTAAGTTCTGTCTATATGTGAGCAATTGACCTACATGTGTATTGCACAGGTCTGGTGAGCTGCGTGTGCCAGAGTACATTCACCTTTGGCACACAGTTATCATCCCAGGTTTGTAGTGTGGGGGAACCATTAGTTACAACCTGTGGTCACATTTGGTGTTTCTGCTGGATAAAGTACCGAATGCCTATACTGGAATGCAACATGCTTTTTGTAGTGTACAACAAGAGACCTGTCCAGTAAGATTACCAAATCTGCAATAGAACGCATATAGGACCTGATGAAATGGAAACTTACTCATTACCCAGAGCCTGCAAGAACCATTCCTGAATTGCAACAGAAGGCTGTGATCAGTTTTATTTCAAGCCTTATCATGTCAATAAGTCATAGTCGCCAGCCAAGTAACATCACTTTTATAATAAAAATTGTATGTAATATGTTACACTGTATTACCACCAGCCACAGGTGCTGCTACATTTACAAATTTTTTGTGTATAATACATATTTGTTAAAATAATAGAACTGTATTTATAATTTTAAAGTATCTGTCTTATTTTAAAAATGCCTGAGGCTGTTATTAATACAACATGAAAATATTTTAATTTAACTTTTCAATATTTGGAATGTTTTAAAAGCATAGCAATCAGCTGATGGCCACAGAACAGTGAGGCAGCAATCGGTACGCTATTAGTATCTGCGACACTGCCTCTGCTGCTATCAAGATATTTTGAAGTTATGAATACAGTTTTACACTTTACACAGTTATGTACTGCACCACTGTTTGTTAAATTTAGAACAAGTTAAAAGTCGTTAAAACAGTTATTGTAAAATACACACATTACAAAATGTTTTGTGTCACCTCGGTTTCGAGAGTTCTGGAACCTGTACAGAAAATTGGAATAGAAGTCAACATAAACATCATTTCCACCCTTTTTATTGCTCATGAAAACTACACATTGCATGTTGTACCACCATACAGTGAGACCTTCAGAAGTGATGGTCCAGACTGCTGTATACACCGGTACCTCTAATAATCAGTAGCATGTCTTCTTGCACTGATGCATGCTTGTTTTCATTGTGGGATACTCTCCACAAGTTCATCAAGGCACTGTTCGTCCAGATTGTCCCACTCCCCAATGGTGATTTGGCATAGATCCCTTACAGTGGTTGGTGGGTCACTTTGTCCACAAACAGCCTTTTTCAATCTATCCCAGGCATGTTGACAGGGTTCACGTCTGGAGAACATGCTGGCCACTCTAGTCAAGTGATGTCATTATCCTGAAGGAAGTCAATCAGAAGATGTGCCCACTGGGGGTGTGAATTGTCGTCCATCAAGACGAATGCCTCGCCAATATGCTACTGATATGGTTACAATATCTGTCAGAGGATGGTATTCACATATCATACACCTGTTACTGCACCTTCCATGACCTCCACATTATGCTACCCCAAAACATCAGGGAACCTCCACCTTGCTGCACTCGCTGGACAGTGTGTCGAAGGTGTTCAGCCTGACTAGGTTGTCTCCCAACATGTTTCTGGCGATTTCTGGTTGAAGGCATATGCGACACTAATCGGTGAAGAGAATGTGATGTCAATCCTGAGTGGTCCATTCGACATCTTGTTGGGTACATCAGAACCACGCTGCATGGTGTCATTGGTGTCATGGTTGCAAAGATGAAAGATGGGCCTCGCCATGGACGTCATGAGTGAAGTTACACATCATGCAGCCCATTGCGCACAGTTTGAGCCATAACACGACATCCTGTGCTGCACAGAATGCATTATCTGACATGGTGGTGTTGTTGTCAGGGTTTATCCAAGCCATAATCCATAGGTAGCGATCATCCGCTGCAGTAGTAGCCCTCGGGCGGCAAGAGCGAGGCATATCATTGACAGTTCCTGTCTCTCTCTGTATCTTCTCCATGTCCGAACAACATCAGTTGGTTCACTCCAAGACACCTGGCCACTTCCCTTGTTGAGAGCCCTTCCTGGCACAACAAAGTAACAATGCAGACATGATCAAACTGTGGTATTGACCATCTAGGCATGGTTGAACTACAGATAACACAATCCGTGTACCTCCTTCCTGGTGCAATGACAGGAACTGATCGCCTGTCTGACCCCCCCTGTCTAATAGGTGCTACTCATGCATGGTTGTTTAGATCTTTGGGTGGGTTTCGTGAGATCTCTGAACAGTCAAATGGGCTGTGTCTGTGATACAATATCCACAGTCAACGTCTATCTTCAGGAGTTCTCAGAACTGGGTTGATGCAAAACTTTTTTTGATGTGTATATACAGGGTGAGTCACCTAACATTACCACTGGATATATTTCGTAAACCACATCAAATACTGACAAATCGATTCCACAGACCAAACGTAAGGAGAGGGGCTAGTGTAATTGGTTAATACAAACCATAAAAAAATGCACGGAAGTATGTTTTTTAACACAAACCTACGTTTTTCTAAATGGAACCCCATTAGTTTCGTTAGCACATCTGAACATATAAACAAATATGTAATCAGTGCCATTTGTTGCATTGTAAAATGTTAATTACATCCAGAGATATTGTAACCTAAAGTTGACACTTGAGTACCACTCCTCCGCTGTTCGATCGTGTGTATCGGAGAGCACCGAATTACATAGGGATCCAAAAGGAACGGTGATGGACCTTAGGTACAGAAGAGACAGGAACAGCACATTATGTCCACATGCTAACACCTTTTTATTGGTCTTTTTCACTGACGCACATGTACATTACCATGAGGGGTGAGGTACATGTACACACGTGGTTTCCATTTTCAATTACGGAGTGGAATAGAGTGTGTCCCGACATGTCAGGCCAATAGATGTTCAATGTGGTGGCCATCATTTGCTGCACACAATTGCAATCTCTGGCATAATGAATGTCGTACACACCGCAGTACATCTGGTGTAATGTCGCCGCAAGCTGCCACAATACGTTGTTTCATATCCTCTGGGGTTGTAGGCACATCATGGTACACATTCTCCTTTAAAGTACCCCACAGAAAGAAGTCCAGAGGTGTAAGATCAGGAGAACGGGCTGGCCAATTTATGCGTCCTCCACATCCTATGAAACGCCCGTCGAACATCCTGTCAAGGGTCAGCCTAGTGTTAATTGCGGAATGTGCAGGTGCACCATCATGCTGATACCACATGCGTCGACACGTTTCCAGTCTGACATTTTCGAGCAACGTTGGCAAATCATTCTGTAGAAACAATATGTATGTAGCAGCTGTTTGGGCCCCTGCAATGAAGTGAGGACCAATGATGTGGTCGCCAATGATTCCGTACCATACATTTACAGTCCACGGTCGCTGTCGCTCTACCTGTCTGAGCCAGCGAGGATTGTCCACGGACCAGTAATGCATGTTCTGTAGATTCACTGCCCCGTGGTTTGTGAAACCCGCTTCATCGGTAAACAGGTAGAACTGCAACGCATTCTCTGTTAATTCCCATTGACAGAATTGCACTCGATGATTAAAGTCATCACCTTGTAACTGCTGATGTAGCGACACATGAAATGGGTGAAAGCGGTGATGATGCAGTATGCGCATGACACTACTTTGACTCAGTCCACCGGTCTCACAATGTCCCGTGTACTCATGTGTGAGTTCATGGCAACAGCAGCTAACACACCAACTGCACCTGCTTCTCCTGTGACGGGCCTGTTACAGACCCGTTTGCGTGCTACAACCATACCTGTTGCATACAGTTGGCGGTAGATGTTTTGCAATGTGCGGCACGTTGGATGCTCTCTGTCCGGGTACCGTTCTGCATACACCCTGCAGGCTTCAGCTGCATTTTGTCGACACTCGCCATAGATGAGTATCATCTCCGCCTTTTCAGAGTTCAAATACACCATGCTCACAGTTCCTACAACACTACACTATCACAGACTTCTGGTAACACAGTGTACTACAGTTGGTCTGTGTGCGGAGACGAATGCAGAATAACAATAGCAGCAAGCGCTACATGCGGACACGGTGACAGCTAGACCAAACCACAACAGTGCACTACAGCCACACTCGTAAACACGGTCATCATCATAAACATGTCCCTGCAGATGCTGCTCGCCGACCGTGGCCCGTGTTTGTAACAACATGCAACTGAACATCGGAGGTTTCAAGTGTCAACTTTAGGTTACAATGTCTCCGGATGTAATTAACATTTTACAATGTAACAAATGGCACTGATTACGTATTTGCTTATATGTTCAGATGTGCTAACAAAACTAATGTGGTTCCATTTTAAAAAACGTAGGTTTGTGTTAAAAACATACTTCTGTGCATTTTTATATGGTTTGTATTAAACAATTACACTACCCCCTCTCCTCACATTCGGTCTGTGGAATCGGTTCATCAGTATTTGATGTGGTTTACGAAATATATCCAGTGGTAACGTTAGGTGACTCACCCTGTATAAAACTGTCAACACCTCAGCTGGTGGTAATGCAATGTAACGTTACATATACCATTTTTATTTTTCATTTTGGATTAAAGATGTAATGTCACAACCACATCTGATGAAAATTGGAATAGGTTTACAAGGAAGATTTGTAAAGTTTATTGGGGTATGTAAATATGGAACTATGAGTTACTATTTGCTGTATGTGAAGGTATATCAATAATGAGGTGTGATTACAATGTGCATGAACATATATTAAACAAGCTAGGATGACTGTCAAGTTCTCCTAAATACATTTGTTATTTTGATGTGGTGTATAAACAAGTCTTTCAAATGTTCTACTGGAATTATGTTACAATCAAATACAGAAGATGCAGAGTTGTCATAACTGAGATATTGCACTACTGAGATCTGTGCATACAGAGAGCTTGAAAACTACTTTTATTTTAACTTTATGTATTTTATATTTTTATCAATATTGAATGTTTTGATGCAGGCAATGGTCTGAGGATGACATTTCTGTTGGAAACTAGGCAAAGACTATATATAACTATGAGTGAAAATATTTCTTCTGTTATCCTTACTTTCTACCCAGTTCCATCCTTTGTATCTTTTATATTTTTCTGTTCCACAATGGGTGCTCTTATCAGACATGTCCATTCCCCTTCAACTGACCTGCCTATAGTGGTATTCATTATTATAGTATCAGCTGTTTTAGATAACTTCAAAAGCACATAATCATTACTCAGTAACAGTGATTCTTCTAAATGACTCCCTTATACTATTCTTCATCATTATTAAACTGTGATCTGACTTTATGTCTGCTCCTAGATAAGCCTTACAAACCATTATCTGATTTTGGAATCTGTCTAACCACACAATAATCCAACAAGAATTTTCCGATGCTACAGGTCTTTTCCAAGTACCCCTCCTCCTCTCGTGAATTTTGAACACTGTATTTTCTACTACTAGCTAAATTTTATAGCAGAACTGAATTAATCTTTCTCTCCTGTAACTGTTTTCTATTGCTTCCCCTACTACAGACATCAGTCACCCATGATTATGTATATTTATATAAATCTCTCTCTTTTTCTCCCTAGTTGGACCTGAGTTGCTTTCAGTTCTGATGATAGAAAACATATCGCTGAACTTTTCACAGTAGCTCTCCCTTCCCCACCTTTCTATTCATGAGTTATTCACCTAACCAGAAATGCCCACCTTCTTTCCATTTCACTTCTCTGACCCACATTATATCTACACTGATCCTTTGCATTTTCTTTTTCAGATTTCCTAACTTGCCTGCCACATTTAGACTTCAGACACCCCATACCGCAATTCATAGAATATTACCATTTCGTTGACTCTTCAATCTTTTTCTCATGATCACTCTCCCTTGCCAAATCCGAATGGGGAATTAATCCAGAAACTTTTATCAATGGAGAGACCATGTCTGTTTTATTACAAGCCACATGTCTTGTGGATATGCAACGACAGCCAGTCAAAATAATAGCAAAAATTACCTTAATTTAAATTGACTTTATAGTATAGAAAGGAGTGAATAATTTACCTAAAAAAATCTTTCATTACCCAATGATATTAAATGCATGACATACAACAAAGTTAAATCTGAAAGTAAGCTGAAGAAGTTCCTTTCTGGAAATTCCTTCCATTCTTTAGAAGCCTCTTTGTTTATAGGGGTACAATTATTGAACTACATGAAATGAGATTGTCATAACTTCTGAACAGTTTGCTTTAGGATGTTCAGACTGTATGATTGGCCAAGGAGCACAAATGGACTATTATGCACTGTACGGTGTGGTTTAGTAATAAAGCACACTTTCATTTGGATAGGTTTGTCAATAAACAAAATTGGCACATTTGGTAGACAGAGTATCTGCATTTCACGGTCAAGAAGCCTCTTCACCCTCAATGGGTGACTGTGTGGTGTGCAGTGTCCTGTCACGGAATAATCAGTGCAATATTCCTTGGCGGCACATTTACTACTGAACACTTCACTAAGGTTTTGGAAGATGATTTCATCCCCAATATTCAAAGTGACAATGGTTTCCACAAGATGTGGGTCATGCAAGATGCAGCTTGACCCCACTGAAGCAGGAGAGTGTTTGATGTCCTGGAGGACCACTCTGGGAACCGCATATTCTCTGGATCTGAACACATGCAACTCCTTTTTCTGGGGTTATATTGAAGACAAGGTGTATAACAATAACCCAAAAACCATTGCTGAGCGGAAAACAGCTGTTCAGGTCATCAACAGCCTTGTTCTGACACTTCAGTGGGGCATGCGGAATTTCGCTATTCATCTGCACCACATCATCGCCAATGATAGCAGGCATATCGAACATGTCATAACATAAATCTGAATATATGAATTGATGTTTACATGTTCAATGATGTGTGTGCATGCCATAGTTTGCACCCCCTTTTTTTCTTTCTTCTCCCCCATATAGTTCAATAATTGTCACCCTGTAGAAACTAGTAGCATATTTAGTGCAACAGCTTTACATAAACTCTTGTTTTATCAAAATAAATAGTGTATCCTATTATGTGATTTCCTTTGTAAATGGTCAGCATGCAATCAAAGTTCAATATCAATTAAGTAAGTATCCTGTAAACTACCTCAGTTCAATATCATTATAATATATCATCCAAGGTGACTCCTGGAGCATGTAACTCAAAACATTAATTTCTTTGGTATTTCTCTCAATTACAATGGATCCACCTATCACATTTTATTCCAGTTACATTTGTTTCCTCCCTACAGTCATATTTAATGTTTTCTTCTTCTTCTTCCTCTTCTTCTTCAACATGAGCTTCAAAGGATAACATTTTACCTTAACTTCTTCTCCTAAATGTCCAACAGTATCTGATTCAAAAACTGTACACTCTATTTTATTAATTTCAATCGTGTCTGTGAAATACACAGGTAAGGGTCAAAACTGTTAATTATGCCATTTAGCTTTGTAAAATTAAACAGTAGATGCCAAAATAGATTAAAAAATTAATTACCTTCAATGCTGCCAGCATAGACAATCCACATATCTAAAACTTTATGCCAAAACCGTGGCATTCCACATTTAAACTTAGATGCAATTTGTGGAGGCAGACCTGCAAAAAAAATGTAACAAAAATATACTACATCCGTATCTGGATTGTAAAAGAAATTCCACTTACTAAGTTTCAGCACACATTGAGAAGAAAAGAAATAAAAGGTGACACAATGCTTTGGATGCAGGGTTCCTTGTCTTGTAATACAGCTTCCATTTATGCAAATTTCCATTTCATCATTAGATTTATGACTACTAGTTCACCTGCTCTGCCGTACGCCCCTTTCTAACAACCATTGTCCTTCAGTCTTGCTGTATTTATCTTTATCTCTATGTTTATTTTCCTTAGATTTTTCTTTACACCATTATTTCCCTCTTGTTGTAAATCACTCTGCATTATGTTGGTTCATACCTCCATATTTTGGTTTAATTAAAATGAATCAATAGAAAACAAAAATGCCCAACCACTATAATTGAAGAGTGAGATTAAATTATGTTGAAATTGTTCACACTAATAATGGTAATATTAAAACAGAGAAAAGAAAAGATTGCATAGGGCTGAGACAGGTGGTACACAGATACAGCACCAGACTTTACTCTGTCAGCAAGGAGTTGACAGTACAGTCACACTCTGAAGGTGAGGGTTCTTCTTTGTCTCCATGAAACACTCAATCAAATCTATTCATGGCTGGCTTTCTAATGACTTTCCTACCGAAAAGTTGCATGCCAACTGAGACAGAGAGAGACAGAGTGGGAGGGGGAGATTGTTATATTGTTATGTATACATGTGGTCTTATGCACAAATACATGAAAGATTTCAATTTATATTCATATCACACGTTAAGAAGAGAAATAATTAACAGACATCAAAATGTATATATTCATACCAGACTGACCACAGCCCAAGTATAGAGAGATCAGAGCAGGCTGAACGGAAATAGGGATTATGGAACATTTTTATGACAGAGCGCAGACCACCGCAGCCATCCATCACTTTTGAGGAAAACTCAATGTCGTAACAAGTACAATGTTTTTATTTATTTTTTTCATTTATAGGAAATTACATATATTTGTTTGAGCATTACTAACATGAAATAATTGGAAGTAAGCTGTTGTCTCTCAAACCAACATTAATAGTTCCCTTTAACAATTTTTAGGTGTATCAAGGTGTCGTACTAACTGTATGGGAAGTGAAGATTTATTTGGAAAAATTGTGACTTCTGACACAGGAGCTGAGAAACTTAGTAAAAAATTACAGACTTTGTATCAACAATGATGGCAACTACATGAATATGCTGGAAAAGAAATAAACCTTGAAAACATAGCACAGAGAGTGAGAGAGAGAGAGGGGGAGAGAGAGAGAGAGAGAGAGAGAGAGAGAGAGAGAGAGAGAGAGAGAGAAATACAAAATTCAAAAAGTCAGTAAAATATATGTTAATGTACTTAAAATTATAATAATGCATTGAAAGTTCTGGTTAATAATGATGAATTATTAAGGAATAAAGGAACGATTCACTGAAAGGCAGAAGCGCTGCGTTGTTGACAGATACACAAACAAGAGGTTTGTTTGCTAGCTTTTGGAATGAAATTCCTTTCTCAAGCTATAGGAGAAACACACACACACACACACACACACACACACACACACACACACATTCCTTGCTCCCTAAAATCAGTGAAAACTGAACAAAAGAGGGATGACTGAGGGAGCTGGCAATGGAGTATGATCAAGGGTTCTCCAGGCCCAGCAAGGAATGGAAGATGTCCTAATGCCAACCACTTTGACCTCACAGTAGTTTAAACTGTTCTACTTGAGAATAAAATCCACTTTCAAAGAGGAAACGAAGTACGACTTCAACAGTCTGTGAGCCATTCGTCAAGATTAGAGGCAAGAAATCTGGAAGACTACACTTAACATGGAAAGCCAAAAGGAGCGGGCCTCCCACCCAGACATGAACTACTTTTTGTACAGCTCAACAACCATGATGTGGGGGTGGCTCATTATGTAACATAAAACTATCGATTAATTTGACACCATCAATGACTAATTGACATTAAGATGGAGGACTCATTCTGGGAGGAATGGAAGTAGTAGTGGTAGTGTAAAATTTATTAGAGGAGGCAGTAGCCCAGCAGATGATGAGTAAGGAAAGGTCATATTTGCACCCACAAATTCACACCCTGTGATCACCAAAGCAAATGTTGGACAATAATCACTTCTCTAGCCTTTCGTTTGATCAGTGCATTCCCTGGGATGCTCTCAAGATTTTAGACCCAGATAAAGGCAACTGGGCAGGCACTACAACCACCATCTTTATCTCAAGAGAAGTGAAAATTAATGTGGATGAGAAGCTGCTGAGGTTACAGCATGGTATTCAATGTGCCATTACGCTGCAGATCGTGAAATAAATAATCTGGTGTGTTAGATTTTTGCCTCAAGGACAGGAATGTGACTGATGAGATGTGTTACTGCTACATGTCACAAGCCGAAAAAAGCAGCCGCCATACTGAATGGCGTTAAATATCATATTTGGTGCGTTTTATTTCTCATTGAGTACATGGTATGAATATAAGTTGGTTCGAAGCACCAGCAAATAGAAGATCCCCTCAAAATATATTATTTTAGTTACCATTTGTTATAATACAATGACAGGAAACTCAATATTCATAGGTTATAGCTTCCTGTTGCTGATATTTTAAGTGTTATAACTTGAAATCTATGAAAATGTATCGTTTCAATGCTATGGCACAATGATGGACTACCAAAAGCACATCTTTTTGGTACAATTTCCATATTAAATATGAATTAATGACATTTGTAGGTACAGTTCTTAATCTGTGTATGTCATTAACAGTGATCCAGTAGCTATGATGATACTGTAGCTCATGTGCTGATATTCGTGAGAGAATATAGCACATCCCTAGCCAGCTCTACCTTCCTTCAATGACATGGTTCGATACACAGTTTGTGGTAAGTACTCTTCATATACAAAATACGTAATATTCATATCAAAGGAAAAACAGTATCAAGTCATAATATCAAAAATGAGTTTATTCGTGATATGTACAGTTTGATGTTAGAAATAGTGTGTACTGTGCATTGGGTTTGAAAACGCCAGAGCAACAGTGGCAGACTTGCTGTAACAGGGTATGGTGTTGTTAAAAGCTGGTTATCATATGCACAAAGCTTACAGCCATGCCATGCTGTCAGATGTCATTGGGATAGCGGACTTTAATTATCATTAAAAAAGATATTGTGTTGTAGAACAAAAAAAAGATGAAAGACTTTGTATGATCTTAATTCATGTATCAGTTACTGCCTAGTTGTGTTCACAGAATTAAGTAGCACACATACATGTGAGCAACCTGAGTTTCTGTTATTACATTGGTGATACAGATGTATTATGGAAAATGAATAAAATGTAAAACCTTTATTGAGAAGTTGTTTGTCACAAGAGTGTTTGTGCAAGATGCTCATCATGTTACATTCTACCCAGATCATGTCATTGAACAGAACCAAAATCATAAATTAAGTGAGGCTGAGAAAAAGGGAAGTAGGCTGTCTTCGAGTTGGTTGATTTATAGTGAAATGACTTTGGATGTTGGCGGCAGTATTAGTAGCCGTGATCAATTTAGAAAGGCTAGTACATGCTGTTTAAGTGATATACAGTTTTCAATAGTGAAAAGGTGCCATAACATTTCACAATGGTGTAATGTTAGCTCAAAGACATGAGTTACACAGCTGCACTTATGAATGATTAGTTGTGTGTGCTAATATCACTGGTTGCCTTAACAACAGATGACAATAACTATATGATGAACTGTGAAAAATACATTATTGCTGGCAATTATGAGCAGATTTATTTATCACTGTTACACAATTAATGCCTGCTAGTCCAATTAAACAAGAATCTGTTAGGATAAATCATTTATTTGGCGGAGGCAACAGTGATATTGACCTAATAAGTATAGGTGGAACTGTTTCCAAAATCTCAAAGTTAGTGCCTGAACACGGTAACCACCTCTCTCTCTCTCCCCCCCCCCTCCCCCCCCCTCTCTCTCTCTTTTTATGTGGGCATGTGGGCAAATGGTGACTACTAAATGGTGAGGTGGTCAGTCCCGTGATTCAAAAGTTATTTACCTAAGATACAGTGTCTGTTAAAAGTAGGTGGATACAGTGAGAGGAGTGAAACTATAAAAGGATGAATTTACAACAAATGCAGTGGAAAGCATAAAAGGGTAGGCCAAATGTAAAAACTGGATAAACAGGGGTATAAGAGAGTGGTCTTTGCATAGAAAACACAAAGAGAGGCTCCAACCACAACCACCTTGCCCCTGATCCAGGAGGAAAGCAAAACTTATAACTGAAAATAAAATCCACTTTTAGGTAGGAAACTGAGGAACAGTTCAACCATCTGTGAATCGCCAGCTAATACTAAAGACAAAGAATCTAGAAGACTAAACGTAGTATGAAGGGCCAAAAGAAGGAGACATTCCACCAATATATAGAATACAGTCAGTCTGGCTCCACAGACACATTGTGGGGGTGGCTTGTTACACAAGAGAAAACAGTGGGTGAGCCTAGTATGACTGATGTATAGACAGCATAAGACAGTGGACTCATTCCGAGAGGAGCAGAAGGAAGAATGCCAAACAGCAGTAGTCTCCTTGACTGTGCAGAGTGTATTACTTAGAGCAGCAGTGCACCGGATGTCATTTCACTTTTTGGCAAAGAGAGAGTTGATGAGTATCCTCTTATATGCACCTGAAACCATGAAAGGGAATAGGTGGTAAGTATCTGCCTCTCTAGTCAGACAGTCTACCAGTTCATTTCCTGGGATGCCCAACAAGACTTGGGACACAGAGAAACAGAACGGAGCAGGTGGCAGGGCCAAAGGCAGAGAGGAGTTCATGGATAGCAGAGACCAAAGGGTGATGTAGCCTGCAAGCTGCTCACTGAGTCAGCATATATTTAAACACTATGAAGAGAAGCCTGAGTAACGAAATGGAGGGCCCTCTTAATGGCTAGCAGCTCTGCTGTGAACACACTACATGATCCCAGCAGCATATGGTGTTCCACGCTATTAGGAGGCGTAAAAGTGTATCCCACCTTTTTTTTATCATTTTAGAACCATCAGTATAGAGGATGGCAACACTCTGGAATTCTGCAAGGATGGAACGTATAAGATGCCAGAATATCATAGGGGTGACAGATGCCTTAGGGCCCTGAAATAGATCAATCCTAACTGGTTTTCCAGGCATCATGAAGGAGGAAGGGGGGGGAGGGAGAATACACAGGGCACTTTCCAATGCATGGAGATGGAGATTTTCCAATGAGTGGAGATCCCAACAGAGGATTGGTTGATAGGTTGGCTTAAAAGAGGGGGGGAAGGGAACAAACTGCTAGGTCATCGGTCCCTTGTTCTGAATAACACAGTGCCACAAGGGTGAGAATAAAACAAGTGAGACTGACAACACAAAATGGAGAGAAAGGAAAAACCACAAGAACTACAGAAGGGCAACAAACACTTAAATGCACAAAGGGGAGAAGAAAACCACAGAAATGCAAGAAACAGGTAGAAGAGATTAAAATGACAAAACAGATTGCCCTGGCTGGCTGACCATAAGAATAAAAAGGAGAAGCCAGCCACTGTGCAGCACATTAAAACCTCCAGCCTAAAAGCACTAGGAAGTAGAACACAGAGGAACAAAGGACATGTGCTAAAACTAAATCAGCCGATGAGGCATTGTCAGATAAAATTAGTGGCAACGAGTCCGGTAATCAAAGATTTCGTCACAGGGCAGGCAAAGTGGGGCAGTGCACCAGAATTTGGGCCACTGTCAACTGGGCACCGCATCGACACTCTGGCGGGTCTTCATGGGGCAGGAGATAGCTGCAGGTAATCCAAGCGTGGCCAATGTGGACCCGGTAGAGAACCACAAGAGGCCTGCATGGAGCACTGCCACACATTAGTAGTCTCCTTACTGGCATGCCATCTGTTGTGCATATGGAGACTATGCCATTCTGTCTCTCAAAGCTGAAAAACCTGGCAGCATAGAAACGAATGCAGGTCAGTTATTGGAATGCCAATCTCCATAAGCAGTTTCGGTGTAGCCAGTTTGGCCAGCCTGTCAGCAAGTTCATTGCCTGGGATTCCAACATGTTCTGGGGTCTGCACGAACACCATTGAATGACCGGACCATTCCAGGGCATAGATGGACTCCTGGATGGTCACTACCAAAGGATGATGCTGGTAGCACTGGTTGATGATAGCTTGTAGGCTGCTCAAGGAGTCAGTACACAGAAGAAACGACTCCCCAGGACATGAATGGACGTGCTCAAGAGCACAAGATATAGCCACCAGCTCTGCAGTGAAAACACTGCAGCCATCAGGCAAGGAATGTTGTTCAATATGTCCTCCATGGACATACGTGAAACTGATGTGACCATCAGCCATCAAGCTGTCGGCGTAAATCACTTCATGGCCTCAGTACATGTCAAGAATTAAGAGGAAATGACACAAGAGCGCTGTGGGGTGAACTGAGTCCTTGGGGCCATGTGAAAGGTCCAGACAAAGCCGCAGCCTAGGTGTACACCATGGAGGTGTACGTGAATGGACCTCGAGTATAGGTGGTAAAGGCAAGGACTCTAGTTCAGATAGAAGGAATAATGTGTGCAATGTAACTGGCGAGCAGTTGTGCACACCTAATCTGCAATGGAGGGGCTCCAGCTTCTGCCATGACGCTTGTCACTGAACTCGCCCTAAAAGCTCCTGTAGCTAGTCACACGCCAGAGTGGTGCACTGGGGCGAGTAAATGCAATGCTGAGGGCACCGCTGAACCATAAACCAGACTTCCATAGCCAAGGTGGCATTGAACAAGGGCTCTGTAGAGCTGCAGCAGCGTAGAGCGATCTGCACCCCAATTGGTGTTGCTCAGGTAGCAGAGGGCATAAAGGTGCTGCCAGCACATTCGCTTAAGCTGATGAAGGTGAGGAAGTCAAGTCAATAAGGCATCAAAAACCAATCCTAAGAATTGATATGTCTCTACTACAGTGAGGGAATCATCTGTAAGGTAAAGTTCTGGTTCAGGATGAACAGTAAGACGCTGACAGAAGTCTCTGACACATGACTTTGCAGCTGAAAACTGGAAGCCATGCTAGACCCCATGACTGTGCCTTGCGGATGGCTCCCTGTAGGCACCACTCAGCAACACCAGTACTGGTGGAGCAGTACAAAATGCAAAATTCATTTGCATACAGAGTGGGTGAGACGGATGGCCCTGCAGCTGCTGCTAGACCGTTAATAGCCACTAAAAGAAGAGATAAACTCAATACACAGCCCTGCGAGGACCCCATTCTCCTGGATACAAGGGGAAGTATGGGAGTCACCAACTTGTATATGAAAACTGGAAGCGACAGGAAATTCTTTGGATAAGAATCAGGAGCAGGCCTCGGAGACCCCACTCGTATAATGTGGCCAAGGATATGATGTCTCCAGGTGGCACCTGTATTGATGAGGCAGAGGTCAAGTTGTGACAGTAAATTTTCGACATCTCTGCCTTTGCAAACAAGCACAGTGTCACCCCACAAGGGTTTATGAGTGTCAAAATCTCCCAAAAGTAGGAAAGGTTTAGGGCGCTGATCAATCAGTGCAGCCAGTGCATTCAGGGGTACTGCACCATATGGAGAACAATACACACTGCAGACAGTTACATCCTGCATCGTACTTATTCTGACAGCCACAGCTTCAACAGGTGTTTGAAGGGGCACAGTTTCACAACAGACTCCACCTGACACTCTATTACAGTCACTAAAGTTCTTGTAATATCCCTATAGCTGTGGAGGGCAGGGATCTGCATTTCTGGGAACCAGATTTCCTTAAGGGCAATGCAGAAAATAGCTTAAGAGTTGCCGTAGCTCAGCCAGATGGTGGAAAAAACCGCCACAATTCCTCTGGACAATGACATTATCGTGAGGCTGGGAAGGCATGAAGCGCGCAAGGAGGCAGGTTAAGCCTCAGGGTCATCTGCTGCTACTAACTGAGTATTTGTTGCCATTTCTATGCTGGATGAGGCATCAGTGAGATCCAGGTCTGCAGGGGATGCTAAGATCTCCACTGCATCCTCAGATGCAGAACTGATAGGAAGTTGTGGTGTTGAGGCCACCAGAGGGTACTGTTTCTTATCAGACTACTTCTTAGTTTGATTGCTCTCTTGCTTCTCTTTGGGGCCTGCTGGGAAGATTTCTCCAAACAGCTTCAGGCACAGAGAAAGACCATGAACCTCTTTGTCCAGCAGCTTTTGGCTCCTTGAGCCACTGGCATGTGTCTACCATGGCATTAGTGGAGACCTTGGGAGAGAGGGCCCTAAGGGACCCCTTCCGCACGAGAGGAGCCAGAGGAGGCTGTTGCTTCTCCGGCAGGGGGGAGGGGACCAAAGTCCCCTGCATTTGGGGATGACTTTCTCCCAAAGTAGGTGCTTTGGGAGCAATGGAGGAAGATTTGCCCTCTACTACCAAGGGGGCAAATGTATTCTGGTGGTCCAGAGGGCCCACTATTCGTGGCACAGAGTGAGGAACCATTGGCACTTGGGATGGTGATTGTGACATAGCTGCAGCATATGTTAACGTCAACTGAATGGGGTGTAATCTTTCAAATTTACATTTAGTCTCTGTGTAAGTAAATTGGTCCAGGGTCTTGTACTCCATGATTATGCTCCTTTTGGAGTACTGGGCAGTCTGGTGAGCAACAGGAGTGGTGCTATCCAGAGTTGATGCAAGTGAGAGGTGGTGCACATGGAGTATCTGGGTGCAGTGGATATCCACAGTCTCAACATGTGGCACTGGAATTGCAGCGGGAAGACATGTGCCTGAACTTCCAGCTCTTGAAGCACCACATAGGGAGAGGGAAGTACAGTTTAACATCAGAGCAGTAAACCATCAACTTGACCTTTGCAGGCAATGAATCATCATCAAAGTCCAAGATGAAGGCACAGGTGGCAACCCTGTCTTTGGGTCCTATGTAAACACGCAGGATGAAATGAACACCTCGCTGTTACAGAGCTCATCATCAGACTGCAAGAGGAGACCGTGATGAAAACTGATCCCCTGGACCATGTTGAGGCTTTTATAGGGAGTGACAGAAACAGGAATATCACTCACAAGTGAATAACGCCTGGGATTGGGCTGGGGATGCTGTCTGAAACAAGACTGCACTGTTTTACATCTTGAACAACGCTGTCACTTCTCCAAACTTATCCTCAACATGTTCAATGAAAAACTGAGGCTTCGTAGGTAGAAAGGGGTCCCTATCAGTTCTGCTACAGACTAAAAACCGAAGCTAATATGGCTCTCTGTTCTGTAGCCATACGTTCCTTCCATGGTGTAGCATTGTGTTCGATCTTATCCTTCTTAGAGACCGCTGGTGACATACGGTCACCAGCAAGAGATGACTTAGTCCGCTTCATTGCAGGTCATTCGCCCTGATGCCACCCACTCTGATCCCCTGTGAGAGTCATCCAGCCACAGCAAAGGCCAACTGGCATGATGGCCATTGCTGGGAGTCCTGATGCCCCAGGAAGACAGGTATCTACTCCTTGGCATACATGGGGAGTTTCCAATTCAGTCACCAGCAGTGTGATCCCTATGTTGTCAGGGAGCTACCACCAAATTGATACATGATGACCCAACCACAATGGACTGGCTACCATGCTGGATACTGAGTGCAGAGAAATCCAATATTGTCATGGGGGCAAAAGAGGACAGGAGGCAACGGAAGAAGATGACATACCCCAGAAAGTGTCCTTGCCGAAATAGCTGAATTGCAGGTGGAGATGCAAAGCCATGACAAGAGATTCAGGAGATCGAATCTAAGGGCATTATGGATAAGTCGTGCACCACATAAGGTGTCCTGCCCCATATGGCCCACATTTTCATAGAATTTTTAAAGTGACAGGTCAAACCATAGAATGGGATCTGAACTCATAGGGCCGAAAAGTGTGAGATTTCTTTTAGTCGGCTCTTATGACAGGCAGGAATATCTTGGGCCTATTCTAACCCCCAGACCAGCAGGGGGAGCGGGAAGTGAGACACATTCCAACCAGCAGTCCCACCTGAGTTTGGGTATCTTAGGAGAGATCCCTCATTTTCAAACATGATGGGGTATATAGGATGGTCAGGGAACTGTCAAAATGGTGACAAGAGACTGTTGATGAGACTAATGTGAAAGGCACACCATATAATGATGAACAACAGGATCATGTAGTTTCAAAGTGGAAGGAGCTGCTGAGCCATAAACCACACAAGCATAGTCTAGTCTGGACAAACCCAAAGCACGGTAAAGATGGAAAAGAGTAGCACAAACTGCAACCCACAATGTGTCCACCACAAGACAGAGCACATTGAACTTCCGCACACAGGTAGTCTTCAGGTGGTGAATATAGGGCAGCCATGTCAGCTTTTTATCAAAAGTAAGGCCCAAGAATTGAGACTGTGCTCCAACATCTAGGTGCTGGTTCCCTAAATAAAGTTCTGGATCAGGGTGCACTGTGGGTTGACAGCAAAAATGCATAACCTGCATTTTGGAAAGAGGAAACTGGAAGCCATAGGAGAGGGCCTATGCAGAGGCCCGTCAGATGGTGCCTTGGAGCAGGCATTCAGCAGATGCTACCAAGTGGGAGCTGCAAAAATTGTCGATGTATAATGCCAGGGTAACCTGATGGCCAACAAAGGTTAATAGCACATTGCTGGCAATGAGGAAGAGTGTGACACTTAAAATACAACCCTGTGAGATATCATTCTTCTGAATCCGAGGGGTGAATGTCAACTCAAACACTGAAGAGCCAGTGGGATAAAAACTCGCAAATAAAAACTGGAATGGGCCATGAAAGCCCCCGTTATGGAGGGTAACTAAAATGTTATGGCACAAAGCCATGTTGTATGCCTTATGTAGGTACCGTGACAGTGAGTTGGCTGTTAGTACAAGCCTGTTAGACTGCTGCTCCCAATCTGAGTGAATGGTCAGTTGTTGACCATCCTTCCCAGAAGTCACACAGATACAGTGATAAAAGGCCCTGAGATTCAAGTATCCAACATAATTTGAAGCTAACCAACCTCTCAAACAGATTAAAAAGTACATTGATCTGCATAATTGGGCAGTAGTTGTCAAGAGATGTTTGGTTCTTCCCGGGCTTAAGGATGCGGATAACTATGGTGTCTTGCCATTGCAAGAGGAAGGCACCAGTAAGCCAAATGCGATTAAGACCCTGAGTAAATGTTGACCCTGAGTAAATGATGTCTCTGGGTGACACCCAAGTGTTGGATCATCTGGTTGTGGATGGCATCTGGGTCTGGGCTGTGACATGTGTAGCAGTAAGAGCCTGCAAGAACCCATTCAGTGAAGGCTTCATTGTAGAATACAGCTTGGTGAGGGTTGAAACCGAGGGGGGTTTCTTCAGCTTGGTATTTCTGCTGGAGAAACATAGCAGGATATGAACAGGATGATGATGGTATTGCAAAGTGTGTTGTGAAATGTCCTGCAAGGATTGAGGGAGAAAACATAGTGCTCCAAACATTTTTCTTCTTACTTTTCTTAAAAAGGTAGCAAGACTTAGCATGGAGACGTTTCAAAGCAATAAGGTTGATCTGTGAGCAGTGACATTTAAATTGTTACAGGGCCTATCGGCCATCCTCGATAGAGACTTGCTACCTCCTTGATCCATGATGGTATCAGTGAATGACAGGGACCTGTAGATAGGGGGATAGAAGTGCCAGTGTCATGAAAAATAGTTGCAGAAATGTCTCACACAACCCCATCACTGCAATCCAACATAGAGGTGTCAAAGTGCATTGCAGACGTATATATAAAGGCCAATTGGCTCTGTGGAACGCCCAGCATGGGGGCCTGTCTGCCAGGCAGCAGCAGGGGAATGATACAATCATCAGAAAGTGATCACTGCCACAAAGACCATCATGGCGTGACCAATGTAGGGAAGCAATCAGAGCAGGGGAGGAGATCGTGGGATCAACAGCAGAAAAGGTGCCATGAGTGGCACTGAAGTGGGTAGGGGAACTGTCAATGAGGACAAAAATCAAAGTCTGTAACATGTTATTCAATCAGAAGATCTCTACCCATTGAAATGCCACTCCGTCAAAGGGTGTGGCATGTACTGAAATCCCCGAGGAGGAGATAAGGAGGTGGGAGTTGCTGTATCAAGGGAGGCAGTCAACAAAAGGAAGTGGTGTATCTGGAGGGATGTAGACACTGCAAATGGTGATTGCTGGGGTCATTTGCACTCATGCCACTATTGCTTCTTCGTTAGTACACATGGGGATCCAGTTACTAATGACATCAGTATGAACCAAAATGCAGACCTCTCCAGATGCTATCCCATGGTCAGCATGGTTTTGACAGAATGCCCAATACCCATGAAAAGTTGGAGAGTAGTCATCAAGAAAGTGCGTTTCTTGATAGGAGAAGATACAATGCAAAGTAAGAGGAAAAAAGCTGTATTTCTGGTAGGTGACAGTAATATCCTTAGCAGTTACACTTGTTTATTGTGTGGTTAGAGACCAGATTAGACACAAAGAAGCTGAGGGGAGGTCATGTCACCAGGTCAGTGGTCATCACCTATGAGAGCAGGGTGACATCCATAAATATCAGACTCAAGTTGCAAATGGGGAGATGGCACCTCATGGGGCACCGGGAAGGGGAGGCATTTTCTTCTTCTTCTTCTTCTTCTTCTTCTTCTCCTCCTCCTCCTCCTCTTGGAGGTTGAGGAAGGCAGGCCACAGATGGATAGCAGGCGCTCCCAAGGTCTGGAACCGAAAGAGAGTGGGCGACCTTGGGGTATACAAATGGTGCACCCCATAGCTGAGTTGTGGTAGCAGGCCTACGGCTGGAGAGACACAGGGGTGGGTCCCAAGGGAGGGGGTGAGGGGGGGCATCACTGGCAGGTGCCAAAGAACAGGGCACTTATTCATCCAGGGAGGGTGAACGGCAACCAGAGGAGAGGGCATGGGAACTGCAGGGGAGGTGGAGGTGAGAGGGGGATGAAGCTGGGTAAGGAAGTGGCAGGAGGGGGAAAGGATGTATCAGAGGCAAAAGTGGAAGAAATCAACACTGGCTGGAGTTGGCCATATTTTTGGCGAGCCTCAGAATAAGACAGACAATCCAGGGACTTACCCTCTTTGATTTTCTTTCTTTCTTGTAAACTGGGCAACCTGGCGAGCATGGAGAGTGGCAGTCATGACAATTTACAACACAGGTGGAGGAACAAAGGGTCTTCCCTCATGGAGTAGGTGGCTACAGTCACCACACTGAAAGCTCCTCATGGGTGGCAGGATGTACAGTTCCACATCACAGGGGCAACACACAACCTTAATTTTCTCTGGGAGGGTATCCCCCAGAAAGCCTAATAAAGGTGCCAATAAAGGTGCAGTTGTCTTTACGACACTTCTCCACATGTCAAACAAAATGAACACTGTGTTGCTCCAGGTTAGCCCAGAGCTACTCATAAGTTTGCAGGATGAGATCCCTATAGTCACTTCCTGGATCATATGCAGAGACTGGTGACAGATAATAGACACTGGGAAATGACTTAGGCAACCACAAGCACAAAGAGCTGCAGATTGGGCATCATAAGAAGCTTTGATCAACATGGAGCCTGACTGCTTATTACTGTGAGACTCTACTTTGCCAAACTTCTCCTCTATATTCTCCACAAAAAACAACGGCTTTATGGTGGTGAATGTGAATCCTAATACAGACCAGGCAGTGGGGAAAGTGTTTCATCCAAAGACTGTGAGCCTGGCCCTCCTCCCAAAGTACAGCCAGGGAAGGGAAAGCTGCAGGATCATATGAAGCAGCATTCAAGGATTCCCTACCACTAAATGTGATGGTCTTTGGAGAACGGCCAGATTTCTGCAGCTTGATATGCTTCGTACACCAAGCATCCACCTGACACCACCCGCTCTGGTCAGGGGCTCTCCCCATGGGCACCAGCCAGCCACAGCAAAGGCTACCTGGCAGGACAGCTGTCGGTGGGAGTTCTGATGTTCCAGGATGACAAGCAACTCATGCATCAGTAGTGTGATTCTTGTATTGTCAGGGGCCTAGGCCAGATGAGTACATAACAGCCACACCACATGGACTGGCTACACATGCTGGTGACCTAGTGGGGCAGTGGGGGTTATGGTGGAGAAAAAGAGTGGAAGGCAGGAACGGAGAAGAATCCACATCATAGACACTACAGAGGGAGATCTTCCCCAAATGGCTCACACTAAAGACAGAAAATTTAGAAGTGGAGGTCAAACACCAAGGGTGGACCAAAAAGGCCAAAAAGGTTGAAAGAGAACAGGCAAGAGGAACAAAATCACAAGGAATGCAGGGAAACAGGTGAATAGCCAAGTCAACATAAATAAATACGCCAAGAGAGGGGAAGGAGGGAGCAGAGAGGAGCAGCATGGTGAAGGAAATGCAGCCCAGGAAGGAAGAATGGGCCCTGGGAGCACCATGCATGAAATCACAAAAGAACTGTGAACCCCTGGGGAGAGGGGGTCACAGAATAACATTATTAGCTAGAGTGAAGACTAGTAAGCTCCTAAGAGTGTTGAAAGAACTGAATCGATCAACACATAACATCAGACTTGTTAACATCATTGCAAACATATTGTTATTAACAAATTACAAAGTCAGGACAACTGACAGACACAGTGCAGAAATATTACATGCAAATCGACCCGCTGCACACAGCTGAAAGCACCGTGGGCTATGAGCTGTGAAAAGAAAGGTAGCAGGTTCACATCCACTTGCTTCTATTCCTTTCTTTCCTAAATAATTAAAGTAGAAATACTATCTCAGAAGTTGATGTTATTTATTATAAACAATGTGTCTGAGGCAATTCTTGTTGCAAAGGCCAAAAACTAGACTGTTTCCCCAGTGGCCAGAAACCTTGACAAGCCAGCCAGAGTATGCCAGAAAGTAAAACAAGTTAAACACTAGAAGTTTTTACTGTTATGAAACATCTTGTAAAATATGGGTTTATGGACTGGCTTATGTTTTTATCTTGTTGGTAAATATCTTTTTCAGTGATGGTATGCAAATTTGATAAAATCTTGTCTTCCATTCACATGAAATTACAAAACAAGTCTTGAACTTGAAAGCTGTGCAATAAGGTATGTTATTTCAGAGTGCTGGTAGTCAATGCAACATGAGAATACTGACATTAGACACTATACCATAAGTGTATTAAATTTAAAACTGAAAATGGGATGGAAATCCAATTAAGTTAACAAATAACAATATCTCAGATTGTTGGACAGCATTACGTATTGTTCCAGTGCCAGCAATTCAACATTCAAGCCACTGATCAGTCCAGAACCTTCATTATGATTTTCTCAACTTTTCTTTGACAATCCCTAACACAGTTGACACAGCTATTTTATGTGCCTCTATTCTTTTAAGGTAACGAAGTGCATTGCGAATCAAATAAAGGTAATAATGGGTGCACAAGAGTGCTGAGAGCACAAATCATGTTAACCAGCTCATCCCGTGTGCTGAGGTCACATGTCCTGTCCACATCCACGTCAATGTTAGCTGCCTTGTCCCATGGGAGGATGGATTAAGGTCTAATAGAGAATGTTGTGAATAGCACACATCATACGGTGACAAAAGTATCATAAATCAACAGCCTGGAGACTGCTCACTGAGTTACTACAAATTAAACTGCAGTTGAGGGTGGTCCATTTGACACAATGTAGGGCTCTATTATTAATGGCTGTCACAACTGCCATAAAAACATTAGATCATAGCAAGCAGAAGAGAAAGTGTGCTGCCACCCGGTGTGTTAACACATGTAGTGTAGGGCAGATGGCAAGCCCGTAAACTACGAGCAGAACTGTCACTTCAGTTGACATGATTTTGCCATATTGGAAGGTGTGTGTCAGTAGTGTCTATGCTTATTTTGCAAGTTTGTTTGAAATGTTGTGAGTGCACATCACAGAGTTGAAGGCTACAGTGGCAAAGTGGTGTTAAGAGTCTTAGTTATTCATTTTTGAAGAAGAAGAAGAAGAAGAAGAAGAATGAAAAATGCCTATGTGCATTGTTCTAGTGTGCAGATCAGGCAACAGAGAAAGTAAGGGTAAGCATGTTTTAGACCTCCAAAAAATGTAGCAGAGTTTTCCAAATGAGCGACAGCAATAATTCGGAAAGTTAGAGATCTGACTCACAGTTGTTTTGTGTGTGATTCACATTTCAGTGAGGAACTTCTCACAAAAGCAGACTTGTTTGTCATCAATAGTAAACAAGTTAAAATTCCAAGACAAAAGTGGTCTCTAAAATGAGGAGCTGTTCCTCATTTATTTCCCAATATACCAAAATATCTATCGGAAGTATTGCACAAAAGAAAATCACCAGTAAAACACTCACAAGAAAGAAGCTGTAGCAAAGGAAAAATGTTGAATATGAAGTTATGATCTCAGTGTTTCTTCTGTCAAGGGAAGTTTGCAGAACCAAACAGTTCCAGAAACAGCAGTAATATCATTAAAAAGAACATTTAAGTGTAAGAAACTGGAAGTTGTGTGATTATATATTAAATTATGAATAGCGAATGCTGAAATAAATCTTCTGCTGAAGCACCCCTCAGACAAAAAGCATATGACAATTCAGTCACATCACTTAGATCATTCTAAACTAAGCAAGAAACAGAAAATCATAGTAGACACAAAATAAAGAAAAACCTGTTGGAAAACAATAAGGGAATGTGGATGATAACAGAGTTTCTTCTGGACAGCATGCTCTTAAAAATTAAGTCACCCAAAGGATATAGACATTATTTGAAGCAAGGATTGTTGCCACTTCCTTCCAAAACACCATCTGCAGAATCTAGTAATGGGTCTCAGATGCTCATATGGAATCAATATGCCTGCTACCAAAACAATTAAGAATTATTCTCAGGAAGGATGAGATGAAAAGAAACACATAGGTGTGCTGATTTTTGATGAAGTTAAGCTCCAAGAAGAAGTGCATTTTAATAGCACTTTGTTCAGTGTTGATGGGTTCATCAATATAGGGGAATACACTCCAGAAGACTCCTATGAATAAACATGTAAATCATGTTCTGCTGTTTACGTTTGTAGCTCTACTGCATAACTGGATCCAACCTGTTGCTGTGTATGCTACTTGCAATGCAAGTACTGATGACTTCATCTCACAGAAATTGATTCAAGACCAAGACAGAACAAGAATTACTGCATTCACTTCTGATGGCAGTCAGCCAAATAAATAGGTCTGGCAACGTCTAGGAATTAGTGACATAAAAAATAGCTACCTGCTCTGTATCAAATCCAGTTGAAGAAACAAGAACAATTTGGGCAGTTTCAGATGATGGGATAAGATGAATAAGGACCCACAAAAGTTCATCTCATGGAAGGTAAGTAAAACGTGATGGTGCCAAGCAGTGTCATATGCCTCATGCAATAAGTGGTTGGCATTTAGAAAAATGCCTGCCAGATTGCTGTTTTGAAACCAACCAGATGGTCAGTTGTGTATCCTGTCCATAAACCCACACTGACAGGCAACAAAAGGCTCCGTGATTTTAGATCCCATCATATTTGCCAGGTTACCATCCTCTCAAACAGTTTCTGAGCCTGTTGGTGAGGTTAATCAGACACTAGTTGTCAACAGACTTGGGGTTTCATCTGGTTTAAGGATTGGGATGATGATAGTATCTTCCCACTATAATGGGACTTGCACTGTGAAGTGTCTTCCCACTGTGAAGGGACTTGCACTGTGAAGGGAGAACACTTTCTGGTCAAATACAGTTGAAGTCCATGAGTAGACAGGATTTTTGAGTGTCATCCACATGGTGAATTGTCTGATGATGTTGCTCTAGCAGTCCAAGAAGCATCTTTTGAACATATTGAAGAGAAGCTCTCCGATGCTCTAGAAATTCTAAGTGGCTATTACCAAGACAACCAGCTGAAGCCAAATCCAGCAAAAACACAGATTTGTGCGTTCCATCTTAGAAATAGACATGCAGCAAGGAAATTGCAGGTGTTCTGGGAAGGTAAGTAATTAGAACACTGCTTCACCCCCAAATATCTTGGAGTAACTCTTAATCAAGCACTTACCTACAGAATACATTGCCTGAACACCAAATGGAAGGTATCTGCAAAGGCCACATGGAGTGGCCGCGCGGTTAGAGGCACCATGTCACTAATAGTGCGGTCCCTCCCGCCAGAGGTTTGAGTCCTCCCTCGAGTATGGGTGTGAGTGTTGTCCTTAGCATTACTTTAGTGTAAGTAATGAGCAAATATAGGGACTCACGACCTCAGCAGTTTGGTCCCTTAGGAGTTCACATGCATTTGAACATTTGTCCCTGCAAGGAACAACATTTTCTGGAAATTATTGGGTACAACCTGGGGGATGCATCCTTGCATCTTAAGAACTTCTGCTGTAGCTCTTTGTTATTCAGCTGCAGAATATGCTTGCCCTGTCTGGTGCAGATCTAGTCATGCTAAACAAGTATATATCAAACTTCCTGGCAGATTAAAACTGTGTGCCCGACTGAGACTCGAACTCGGGACCTTTGCCTTTCGCGGGCAAGTGCTCTACCAACTGAGCTACCGAAGCACGACTCACACCCGGTACTCACAGCTTTACTTCTGCCAGTACCTCGTCTCCTACGTTCCAAACTTTACAGAAGTTCTCCTGCAAACCTTGCAGAACTAGCATTCCTGAAAGAAAGGATATTGTGGAGACATGGCTTAGCCACACCCTGGGGGATGTTTCCAGAATGAGATTTTCACTCTAAATGGCTCTGAACACTATGGGGCTAAACATCTGTGGTCATCAGTCCCCTAGAACTTAGAACTACTTAAACCTAACTAACCTAAGGACATCACACACATGCATGCCCGAGGCAGGATTCGAACCTGCGACCGTAGCGGTCACGCGGCTCCAGACTGACGCGCCTAGAACCGCACGGCCACACTGGCCAGCAGATTTTCACTCTGCAGCGGAGTGTGCGCTGATATGAAACTTCCTGGCAGATTAAAACTATGTGCCCGACCGAGACTCGAACTCGGGACCTTTGCCTTTCGCGGGCAAGTGCTCTACCAACTGAGCTACCAAAGCACGACTCACGCCCAGTACTCACGGCTTTACTTCTGCCAGTACCTCATCTCCTACCTTCCAAACTTTACAGAAGCTCTCCTGCGAACCTGGCAGAACTAGCACTCCTGAAAGAAAGGATATTGTGGAGACATGGCCTAGCCACAGCCTGGGGATGTTTCCAGAATGAGATTTGCAGGAGAGCTTCTGTAAAGTTTGGAAGGTAGGAGAAGAGGTACTGGCAGAAGTAAAGCTGTGAGTACCGGGCGTGAGTCGTGCTTCGGTAGCTCAGTTGGTAGAGCACTTGCCCGTGAAAGGCAAAGGTGCCGAGTTCGAGTCTTGGTCGGGCACACAGTTTTAATCTGCCAGGAAGTTTCATATCAGCGCACACTCCGCTGCAGAGTGAAAATCTCATGCTAGAAGTATATATCACCTTGAATGAAACCTGCAGACTCAGTACAGGATGTTGAGATCTACAGCACTTGATAAAGTTTATAGTCTAGCAGGCATCCCACCTCCAGGTACCCATTGTGAATGTGCATACAAACTGGAAACAGCTAAGGCACTGAACGTGAAGACCCACACACTACACGGGTATCAGCCAGCAGTACCAAGGCTCAAGTCAAGGAAAAGCTTTCTCCATTCAACTGAAAGCCTCACTGAACTACCTTCGAACTTCAGGATCAACTCATGGCATTCCAGAACCAGCCACCTTGCAGGGTGGATGATCCCAACTGAACACCTCCCATCAGGTCATGAAGAAAGCTGGTCAATATGGAAGACCCTAAACAGGCTGCATTCTGGAGTTGGAAGAATGAAGTCCAACTTGAAAAAGTGAGGATTTGCATGCAACTCCACAGCATGTGAATGTGGTGCAGAACAGATGAGTCATCATCTTGTCTGCAGCCTATTCCCAATGTCATGCATGCCACAGAATTCCATCGATGTCACCAAGGATGCATAGGAGGTTGCTACATGCTGGTCACAAAACATTAAATTGTAATTGTAATGCTTATAGTACCATGGTTTGGAACATTTCATATAACTTGTAAGCTATAGAGTGAGTTTCTGACATGATTAAATAAAAAAATTGTCTGATTATGAATCAGATCAGTGCCTGGGGCTGTATGATGAGTCAAGAGCCTGAAGCACTTCCCAGACAGTATAAGGTTCATTAGATAACCAGCATGACAGATAGTGTAAGACAGAAAGATATCCAATGTAAGCATTCACAAGGTACCCACATAAGAAGAGGTCACAGATGCTGTTGGAAAGTAGGTTACAAGGTTTTCAACAAGGACCAAAGCATTGGAACAAGTAACACCATAAAGAAAGAGACTGGGAACACGTGTTGATATTTGACAGCCCTGGAGACTATGAAGCTTGACTCACACCTAGTATTAAGAGGCATATGTTCCCAATGAGAAAACGTAGGGCTCCAGCATTCTTCCTCACTTTGTTTACTTGCATAGTGAGCCACAGATGAAGAGCCGTTTGCAAGTAAAGAAGGTGGTCAGTGAAGAATGTCGCTTGAGACATTTAAAGGCCCTTCAATGATCCTGAAAAGTTGTTGTAACGTCTTTGGGGTCTATAATGACACCATTCAGTGGCAGGGGGGGGGGGGGGGGGGGGAGGGGGCTGTATAATGTGGAACAGCAGTTCCTGTGGTGTAGGTGATCTCACCCACGCCAGGGACGTTCGACACCATGTCATCAATGCAAACTGACAGAGAGAAGGTGAAGGTAACAGAAGAGGTACACAAATACTATTTGACCCTCTGAAGAGCTCAACAGGTTAATCAGTCCATCACGTGGTGATGAGGGAGTGAGAGGACCTTCGTAAAGTGCTTACTGTCACAAAGATTGTCACATATCAACCATTGCAGTGATGCCACAAGACTGTGAGAAGAGATCCTAAGGTTGACAGAAATGGGGTATCCAATGCCTCTGGGATCACCGAAGTATGTTTCTCCTGATATTGTCTCTTACACAACTTTTGGCCATTGAGATCCTTGAGAGGGTTTATTTGTTCTGGGTGTAGGATTGGAAAAGAGTGGACAGCCCTGGGAGCCAAATGGTGTGGCTCTCCAATCCACTGACCAGTGTTGGGACACTGATTTGTGGATTTCTGGCAAGAGGGTTTCCTAAACGGAGTATTTTCACTGGTGATGGCAGAGGAGAAAGTTACTTCTTTTGCTGGGTATAGCTCTATAAAACTACTTGCAGTGTCTAATGCAACTCGTATGCAACAACTTTACAGTACCGTAAATAATTAGCATTGTCTCACAGAGTATTATTTCATTACTGTATATCATCATAGATTGCTAGTCATTTCATTTACTGATTAATCCATCAGATATTATTGTGAACCATTGTTACGATCTATCTCATGGTATCTGAGTGGTTTTACCTTATTACTTTTCGTGATAAATTCAGAAAAATTTACTATATAATTATTCTTGTTTATGACCTTTGCACTAGTATTTAGTTTTAGTGATCCAGTGTGGCCTCTTACTTTTATTTTTGCAAAGTTGATATTCCAAAACTTCATTTGTAACATTACATTTCTGAATCTTTCTCTTCATCATAAATTGTTTTCTCCACAGTCCGATCACTTGAACAACTTGATAGTAAGAATTTTCCTTCTTATCTCTTACAAAGAGTTAGTTACTTTATTGTTTAATGAAAACATAGTCTTCAAGGACGTGATTTTGTGGTATTGTGGCTGCATCAGCTACATGTGCCTATCGCATGCAAAAAAAAAGTAAAGCACTTCTGACATTAAGTATACTAATTAATAGAATGGAACAAGTAGTTTTGGTTGCAGATGAGACACTGTCATTTTGTGCTGCTCTGTAGTTAAGGTATTAATTGGAGTTTAACCATTAATTTCATCCACATTATGAAGTGGCCTTTACAAATGTCTGCTTGTGTCTGTATATGTGTGGTTGGATATGGGTGTGTGTGCGAGTGTATACCTGTCCTTTTTTCCCCCTAAGGTAAGTCTTTCCGCTCCTGGGATTGGAATGACTCCTTACCCTCTCCCTTAAAACCCACATCCTTTCGTCTTTCCCTCTCCTTCCCTCTTTCCTGATGAAGCAACCGTTGGTTGCGAAAGCTTGAAATTTTGTGTGTGTGTTTGTGTGTTTTTTTATTGTGCCTATCTACCAGTGCTTTCCCGTTTGGTAAGTCATGGAATCTTTGTTTTTAATATATTATGAAGTGAACAAGTGTATGAATGCCACTTCATGTTCATATTACAGAAGTATCCCTTTTCATATAGTATAATTCATTAAAACTGAAAAGTTCATAAGGTGGGAAAACACAGACTCTGATATAAATTAATTTACAATAAATGTGGGATGAAGGTTGTCTGGGTATATCTTTGGCACTCCCACTTCATTTAAAAGACTAAGTGTTATAGTACTTCCTATTTATCTACAGAAATTAAAGCAGGTTTGATTACAGTGTGACAAGTAGGCCACACTTCTCTTTGTGTGTCGGCAGTTGTCAATACAGCTGTAACAGACCCATTATGTAGACACATATCTGTGTAATTTAATTTAGTTAATAGTTTGGTATTGGTGTGTGGGTGGTGACTCTGAATTGCCTTGTACTGATACAACTGCAGTGGGATAGGAGAAGTGATTTCTAGTGAGACTCTTCACAGGGATATGTAGGTTTCTTTTTAAAAGACATGAGGTTCAAGAACAACAGGCAAAGACTTGTGGTCTTCAAGCTGAGATAGTATCAGAAGTGACTGGGATAAGCTAGGTATCACAACTCTCACACAAATGTGGGCTAATCTTGGATGAACAGAGCAGTCAGGGGAGCACTGAATTTCTACTGACATTGGTTGTCACTCACATTGAAGCTGTGCACATTGCTGCTATTGGGAGACAGAAATAAACAAGAAAAAACTGTAACAGGAAGGGAAAAGATACATCAGCTGAACTGACAGCTGAAAATGTAAGGGAGAGCATGGTCAAAAATGGTATAATTTCTTTGATTACAGGTGTGAGAGACTAAATACCTCATTCAGACAGACTGCTTTAAAAGTATTCTTTATAAATGAACCATACCACACATAAGAGTCTTGCACCTAGGTAGCTCACAACTCTTTTATGTGTATATGTGTGATGAGCATGGACCCACAAACCATTGCAGGACCTTTTCATTACCTGTGGTGAAGTTTTACTCTGACTATATATTTTCTCTGACTTATTCTCTAACACCGAAACTCTTCTGCTAACCTAGCCATGATGTCACGCGGGATAGGTCACCCACCATCCAGCAACATAGCTAGTCCGGATGGGAGGGGGAGTCTCATCGAGTATCCGTATGGTGGTAGCCCTCCTGACCACACATGGATCACACTACTGATACCCAAGCCTTCACCTCCCACTTACACAAAGTAGTAGATGCCTGCCATTTTGGGGTATTGAGACTTTGGGCACTGACCATTGTGCCAGGTGGCCTTTGCTCTGACATGGTGGCATGCATTGTGAGAGCCTTCGTTCAGAGTATTTGTGGAATTGTGGTGAACGTTTTGTGTCATGTAATGACCAAAGTTGTCAGCTGGTGGCCATGAATCCTCTGCAGACGTTTTGAACAGATTGCAATTTAGTGCTTATTATTGTGACCCTAGAAACTTTTTCTCCTGGGCTACACCATGGGAGGAAAACATAACCTAGTGACTTGTCAACAGTTATTCCCCTATGTTTCCGGTTTGCATCTGAACAGATGGA
Organism: Schistocerca serialis cubense; assembly: GCF_023864345.2. NCBI lineage: Eukaryota > Metazoa > Arthropoda > Insecta > Orthoptera > Acrididae > Schistocerca > Schistocerca serialis. Next base: position 44,066,422 of record NC_064648.1, read on the forward strand.
TTATACTTTCTCTCCATTAAATCAGTGTTTTTTTTTTGTTGAGATTATTGAAAAAGTTACTGTCAAACTATGTTCCCTTTGCAAACTGCTGTGTGATTAAATCTTAATTAAGATGGTAAATGCTACCCATTCCCAGGCATTCTTTTCTTGTAAACAAGTTGGTTATGTACATGTTACCATCACACTACATAAGAACATCAAAATGGTACAAGAATTAATTTTTCAGTGAGAACTAACCCTTCATACAGATGAAGGACTGCATGAACAATTGGAGAGATGAGGGTTTCACTTTGTTTATCGTGCACGTTGAGGCCCACCAAAACAAAGCAAACACCAGCACATTTTCCTGACTTTTGAAAGGGATTCACCTTCAGGAAAGGTAAAAAAAAATTTTTGTTTTACTGATGCAAAGTGAAGCTGGATTCCCATCCCACATTCGACATTTTTAAAGGGTGGCACTTGGGGCTGATGCCTTCCCAGTGTACATGTGATCCTATTTGGGCAGATTGTGGTCATCCACATTATGAAAATTTATTGCGAGATCACTACCCCGTCTGTGTCAGTTGTGGGAACGACTACCCTCCTCAGTTGCAGAATTGTGGTAACTTAGTCAACAAACACAAAAGTGAAGAACTAAAGCTCACAGATGCTTTCATATTTAGAAGCCCTGGAAAAGTATGATTGCCTCAGTTCAATCTCAGTGATGATATTGACCCTTGTCACTACTGTGACCAAGTTGTCAGTAGTTACAGGAGTATTTATTACATAGACATCAAGACATCCGGTAGCACACAGATAAACTTGACCATAGGGGAGATAGGCCCTCCCTTCTCAAGGTTCTTGCAGCACAGTTAATTTTGGGAAATACTCCTCCCACCCAGCAAAAGAAGTAAATTTCTCCTCTGTCATTCACCAGTGAAAATACTCCCTTTAGGAAACCCCCTCACCAGAAATCCACAAATCAGTGTCCTGACACTAGCCAGTGGATTGGAGAGCCACACCATGTGGATCCCAGGACTGTCCACTCTTTTCCCAATCCTACAACCAGAGCGAATGCCCTTAGAATCCTATCATCAGGGTGTAACATGCAGTTTTCTTAGTTACATATTATTTATATGTACACTCAATTGTTAGCTTTGGCATTCTTTTTTGGGGAACAAATGCACAAAATATGATCACAATTTTCAAACTCCAGAAAAGATGCTGCACACAGTATCACAGTATAAGAATAATAACCAAAAATACTAGTTAAGGTCATTGTAAAGATCTGTTCAAACACTGGGGATTTTAACTGCTCCAAGTGAAGACATTTACCAGTCAGTTATACACATCAAAAATAAGATTGATAATTACTGCACAAACACCTCTGTCCATGACCATGCAACAAGACATAGACTCAACTTACATTTACCAAGAAAAAATAAACATAAAACTCAAAACAGCATTTTCTACCAAGGAATAAAACTGTGCAATAAATCACCAAAAGAGATTAAAGAAATTGCAGAAATACACTTATTTAATAAGGCAGCTAAAAGTGCCTGTTATGCGATATATTTTATACATTGAAGGATTACTTAGACAAAACAGAGTAGGGGTTTCATAAAAAAATGTTGTAGAAATAAATAATAATAATAATAATAATAATGATGATTTAAAAAATCCAACATTCCAGATAACACCTTCACTTTACATTTTTTTCTTATTTTTTCTTCAAGAAATACTTACCCCTAAGCTATGCATAGCACCACTCTAACACCTCTTCCTCTTTCTGAGCTCAACATCTTACTCATTATGGAGGGATGCTGACTCAGTTTCTCAGGATAGCAAATGGCAAGTTGTGGTACAGAAAATTGCCCAGAGATCACCAGTGTGTGTGTGTGTGTGTGTGTGTGTGTGTGTGTGTGTGTGTGTGTGTGTGTGTGTGTGTGGTGAGGGAAGTGTAATGAAACAATGTGTGTATACTGTGTGCAGTGAGTGATAGTGAAATATGAGTGAACAGTGTGGTATTACATTATTTAATACGTTATTTGTAAAAAACATATTGTATACCAGGAGTAAATCTAATGATTATGTCTAACTAGAGGTCTGTAAATATATGTGTATATGAATTCACTTATTTTAAATTGGTCTAAACTTGTAAATACTTTTACATGTCCTATATACTTGTAAAAAGAGCTCTATGGATGAATAAAGCTACTACTACTACTACTCTACTACCGCCACCACCACCACCACCACCACCACCACCACCAACACTACTACTACCCAGGTGTAGATCTCTTTGTCCGAAGCAAAACAAATGCCATGGATGTCTTTCTTTGAGGCTCAAAAAATATGGAAATCACATGGGGAGAGATCAGTAATGAATGGCAGATGTGCAAGAGCTACCCAGCAAAATTTCTGCAGCATACTCAAAACAACTTAGGTCATATGTGGAGGGGGCAATACGTTGAAAGGCTGTTTCTACGGTAGTTTTGCTGGGAAGCCTTTGCACATCCTTCATAGAGTTGCAATCTTACCAACATGATTTCCATATTTTTGAAGCCCTGAAGAAAGACATTTTTTGCCGTCAATTTGCTCCGCTAACATTTTTCTGTGATGGTATCAGTCATCTTGTCTCACAGTCAGATAATGTATTAACAGTTATCATGATTACTTTTTAAATCATAAACAATTTTCTTACTTTTTTGCCATCTATCTCATTTTCCTTCGACTAGCTCTAACGTAACACCTTAAAACTGAGATACAAAACTGTAGACATCCTTACAATTATGTACATCATGAAACTGTCCTATGAGCTTGCAGGTATTGCCATCAACAAGTGTCACAGTATCACTTTTGAGTCTTGATTTTACTGAAGCTGTTGTGTGATCAATGTACGTGCTTCCCATAGACCTAATGAACACAAAAAAGAAATAAACAGAAGTTTGCACTCGCATCACATTACACTACATCTACCAAAAGAACAAGATCAAAGTAAATTTAAGAGTAAAATACAAGGTGACACAAAAGTCTGTTAACATTTTAAAATGCACTAATACACAGAATAAAGAAGGTAGAGAGGTACAACTTGTTACACGTCTGAAATGACATGGAGTTTCATTGAAATCAATAATGAGTGCAAAAACCCACCAACAAGTCAATGACACTGGAAACTCAATGGCATGATGGGGAAGTCATAATGTGGTGTGGATTTACCACATCACTCATGATTGGGCTTTTTTTCTTTGAGGAAATGCATAGTACTGCATTTTGAATTGTCAGCATGGCAGGTGTGAAGTATGCCAATATGTTACAGGATCGCACCATCCTTAGCCTGGCTGATAAACACCTGCTGGAAGGTATGACTTTTATGCAGGATGGCACTGAAGCCCACATTGCTACATGTGTGAAAGATCTCTTACGCACATCATTAGGTGAGGATTGTGTGCTGAGTTGATACTTCCATCATGTTTGGCCTCAATACATGTGATTATTGGTTGTAGGTTTACCTGAAGTCAGAAGTCTACAGTGATCATCTGACATTACGGATGCTAAAAAGATGACATCTGATGGCAATTTCTAACATATCTATTGATATGCAGCATAATGCTGTTCACAACATTGTCCCTTGACTGCAAGTATTATTGATGAACGACATCTGACATGTTGAGCATGTCTTAAGCAAAGAACATCATCTTGCTAAAAATCAATTTTTATGTTAATTTTTGTTTTTGTATCCTATGAAGCACCTGGTTATGTGTGCACCTTCTTGAGCAGATATTAATAGTGACCACAACTTACTTATGGCAGAAATAGAAATAAGAATGAAAAAACTGAAAAAGGCGACAATGGTGAAGAAATCGGATCTAGAGAAGATAAGGTCCAACAAAGAACAAATTACAGAAATGCTGTCTCGGGACTTTCTAAACACATTACGAGACAAAGAAGCACCTGATAATGCCAACGAGTACTGGAATATGCTGAAAGAAGGAATCATTAAAGCAGGACAGCAAAATATAGGATATGTAAAAGGGAAAAGGTCAAAAAAACCATGGGTCACACAAGAAATGATTTCCAAGATGGAGGAGAGAAGAAAATTGAAAAACAAGAACACTGAAGATGCAAGAAAGATATACCGAAGGTTAAATAACGAACTGTGAAGAGAAACAGAGCAGGCTAGGAAAAAATGGCTAAAAGAGGAATGTGATGAAATTGAAGAACTGGACAGGAAAGGAAGATACGACTTACTATACAACAGAGTAAAGACTATGACATGGGAACAAAACAGAGCAGGAAGTGCTACTATGGAAATTTTGAGTAAAGACGAAGAGGTAGTGTATAAAGATCGTGACGATGTCCTCCAGAGATGGGAAGAATATATAAAAGAGCTATATGACACAAATAGCAAACCAGAAACTCTGGAACTTGAATCACACAACAGTGTAAGTGATGAAGAGAAAGGACCGACCATCATAATGGAAGAAGTAAAGTCTGCTATTGCTGCAATGAAAAATGGCAAAGCAGTAGGTACAGATACAATACCGGGAGAAATACTAAAATGCTTGAACCACAATGGAATAAGAGAAATATTGAGGTTATGTAATAAAATATATGACAGTGGTGAATGGCCTGAGGACTTTTTGACAACAGTAATGATTCCATTGCCGAAAAAACAAGGAACCAAGAAATGCAGCGAGCACAGGACAATCAGCCTCATTTCACATGCAGCCAAAGTGATGTTAAGAATAATTAATAAAAGACTTGAAAAAGTAATAGAGGAGAATCTCGGCGAGGAGCAGTTTGGCTTTAGACGGAATACGGGCACCAGAGATGCAATAGGGCTCCTACGAATCTTAGGAGAAAGGTTTATTGAAAAAGGAAGAGACCTATATATGTGCTTCATCGATTTAGAAAAGGCATTTGACAATGTGGTTTGGGACAAGCTGGCGACTATTATGAGGGAAAAGAGAGTGGACTGGAAAACCAGAAGACTTATAAACTCATTGTACCTTAATCAAAAAGTTTCAGTTAAAGTGAGAGGAGAAAGTACAAACTGGATCAGACTAGGGAAAGGAGTAAGACAAGGATGCTGTTTATCACCTACTCTTTTCAACCTGTACTTGGAAAATATGATTGACCAATGCTCATTAGATGACAAAGGAGTAGAAATTGGAGGAAGAAGAGTAGGGTGCTTGAGATTTGCTGATGACATGGTCCTTTTAGCCACAGGGGAAAAAGAATTACAGGATTTGGTGGACACCATTGCAACTAACGGAAAAAAATATGGAATGAAAATTAACACAAATAAAACAAAAGTATTGGCAATAGGAGGAAATAAGGAACTAAAAATTGTGCTGAATGGAGAAAAACTAGAACAGGTGCAAAATTTTAAGTATCTTGGAAGCAGGATAGACACCGACTGGAAGTGCACCACAGAAATTAAAACAAGGATAGCAATGGCAAAAGAGGCGTTTTATAAGAAAAGGAGAATCTTCTGCAGCGGTATGGACAGAGAACTCAGAAAGAGACTCATAAAATGTCTTGTATGGAGTGTTCTTCTATATGGTGCTGAAACATGGACTATGAGGAAAAAAGACAGAGAAAGGCTGGAGGCTTTTGAGATATGGACATGGCGGAAGATGGAAGGAATAAGTTGGATGGACAGAGTAAAAAATGAAGAGGTACTGAGAAGAGTGGGAGAGAAAAGGCAGTTACTAGATGTAATAAAGAGAAGAAAAAGAAATTGGATTGGGCATATATTAAGAAAAAATGACGGACTGATAAAAACAGTTTTAGAAGGTTATGTAGAAGGGAAAAGGAAGCGAGGAAGGAAGAGATTCCAGATACTGGATGACATGATGGACGGTACAACATACAGCAGCCTTAAGAAGGAAGCAATGGATCGCAGAAAATGGAGAGGCAAAGGACCTGCTAATATAGCAGATAACTGACGATGATGATCCTATGAAGCACCATCTGTTGGTCTTTTGCGAACTTCTTTCTGGTTTCATAAACCCCATGTCATTTTAAGTATGTGTGTCAATTTTTACCTCACTACCTACGTTAATTGGTAAAATATTGAATTTCAAATGTTATCAGGCTTTTGGGTCACCCTCTACACTTTAGGGCAAGAAAAACAATGCGCTACGTAATAGTTAGGTAAACTGTTCACAAACTGATATCTATGCAGGTATCGACAGATGGTTGGTTGGTTGACTGGGAGAGGGGACTAAACAGCGATATGATCGGTCCCACGATATAAGGTGGTAGGAAAAAAACCAAGGAAGAAACAACACAAACACCACAGTCCAGTCACGGGGAAGGAAAAACGGGCTAACAAAGAGGTAGAAGGAACATTGGGGCAGCAGGGAGAGGAAAAAAACAGGGGAGAGTAGGGTGATCCAGAAATGCTACGCGCATTGGGGCACCAGCACCTCCATCGATCAGTCCCAAACTGCATATTATATACCACGATCACAACATTATGGGGACAACACCGGAGGAAGAAGACACATGAAAATGGGAAAAAACTGCACAAAACGTAGCGGAAATGCTGGAAAGAATCTAGCTGGTGTGGAGGCAAGGCCATGGCCTCCATAACCAACGCCAACGCCAAGGGACTCCAATTCCAGACAAAAATTCAAGAACTTAAACCTGAGAGGACAAAGCGCTTTCGCAAAGAAAACTGAGGACAGACTAAGCATCCCAGGATTGGCTGCTGGCACCTCGCAGTGGCACATTTAGTGCAAAGGACCAAAAGGCAGGGGCAGTCCAGCCAAATATGTACCACCATGAGGGGAGCAAAATATGTATCACCATAAGGGGAGGCCCACTACAGGGATGGGGTGGGGGATCATTGTGTAGTAAAAAACCATGTGTCAACTTAGTATGGCCCACACAAAGATGGCAGAAAATGGTAGATTCCTACCGGGAAAGACAGAGGTAAGAATGCCATGTAGTGGGAGTTTTGTCAATTGAACAAAGTTTATTACACAAAAAAAGCAAAACTGTAAACTTTGGTGGTCGACAGTTGGATGTATGATGCTGCAATGAAATTTCACCACACAGTTGGCAAGGTTAGTAAACTGGGGATATGTTGATACCAAGACATACAGTCATTGCACATTCCATTCAGTGTACTCAGTTTGACAGTAGCTATTCCTTACAGAGTGCCACATGAACAATATACACAGATGACAGCGCATAGTTGGATTCAAAAAAGACAGTTGGAGTAGCCAGTGAATCACTCACAATGAATACGAGTGATGTCAAAATTCGACTATGTTGGCAGGAATGGGTTAACCGTGGCTGAACACAGCATTGGGATGGAAACAGCTGACCTAGAGAGACAACAGAATGTGAGGACTCAGCAATCATTACAGAGGCACTCAGAGCCCCTGACTCACCATCACTATTAATCTGATGAGCAACTGATGCTTCAGTGACCACAAGGACCATTAATAGGTGAATCTCAGAAAAGGGTCTGAGCTCTCAGTGCCACTTGTGCTGACCACCATTGATCCCTGTACAACAACAAGCCTGTCTACAGTGGTTTCGGGCATATACGACCTGCAATCTCACTGATTGGAGTAGAATTGTCTTCAATGATGAATCCAACTTTAAATTGAACCCCAATGACCAGCAAAGAGGTATCTGGAGTAGCCCTGGACAGTGGTGGGATACCAACCCAAATGTCACCTGTCATATGGCCACACAACCAATTGTGATTGTCTGGGGTGCCATGTCATTTCACAGCAGGACCTGTTGGGTTGTCATTGGGGGATTTTGTTGCCCTTGATGGGACACCATCCTGAGCTTACATTTCAACAAGATAATCCCTTCTCACAGGAAGAGTCTCTATTGCTTTGGCTAGCATGGTCACCGGATCTCTCACCAATTGAAAACCTTTGGAGCATTATGGGCAGGGCCCCCAACTAGCTTTGGATTTTGATAATCCAATGCACCAGTTGCACAGAATTTGGCACCATACCCCTCTGGAGTCTCCCTCCATGAACTATGGACCTTGCCATTGATGGTGAGGCTTACGTCCCTCAGCGATACAGATAGCTGTACCGCAGGTGCAACCACAACGGAGGAGTATCTGTTGAGAGGCCAGACAAATGCGTGGTTCCTGAAGAGGGGCAGCAGCCTTTTCAGTAGTTGCAGGAGCAAAAGTCTGGATGATTGACTGATCTGGGCTTGTAACACTGACCAAAACAGCCTTGCTGTGCTGGTACTGTGAACGGCTGAAAGCAAGAGGAAACTATAGCCGTAGTTTTTCCCGAGGGCATGCAGCTTTACTGTATGGTTAAATGATGATGGCGTCCTCTTGGGTAAAATATTCTGGAGGTAAAATAGTCCCCCATTCGGATCTCCGGGCAGGGACTACTCAAGAGGATGTCGTTATCAGGAGAAAGAAAACTGGCATTCTACGGATCGGAGCGTGGAATGTCAGATCCCTTAATTGGGCAGGTAGGTTAGAAAATTTAAAAAGGGAAATGGATAGGTTAAAGTTAGATATAGTGGGAATTAGTGAAGTTTGGTGGCAGGAGGAACAAGACTTTTTGTCCGGTGGGTACAGGGTTTTAATAGAAAATCAAATAGGTGTAATGCAGAAGTAGGTTTAATAATGAATAACAAAAAACAAAATAGGAATGCAGGTAAGCTATTACAAACAGCATAGTGAACGCATTATTGTGGCCAAGATAGATAGAAAGTTTACGCCTACCACAGTATCACAAGTTTATATGCCAACTAACTCCACAGATGACGAAGAGATTGATGAAATGTATGATGAGATAAAAGCAATTATTCAGATAGTCAAGATCATAGCTAACACTTGGTTCAAGAATCATAAAAGAAGGAAGAAGCCTGGAGATACTGAAAGGTTTCAGACAGATTATATAATGGTAAGACAGAGATTTAGGAACCAGGTTTTCAATTGTAAGACATTTCCAGGGGTGGATGTAGACTCTGACCACAATCTATCGGTTATGAACTGTAGATTAAAACTGAAGAAACTGCAAAAAGCTGGGAATTTAAGGAGATGGGACCTGGATAAACTGACAGAAGCAGAGGTTGCAGAGAGTTTCAGTGAGAGCATTAGGGAACGATTGACAAGAATGTAGGAAAGAATAGGTAGCTTTGAGAGATGAAAAAGTGAAGGCAGCAGAGAATCAAGTAGGTAAAAGGGCGAGGGCTAATAGAAATCCTAGGGTAACAGAAGAGATATGAATTTAATTGATGAAAGGAGAAAATACAAAAATGCAGTAAATGAAGCAGGCAAAAAAGAAATACAAATGTCTCAAAAATAAGATCGACAGGAGGTCCAAAATGGCTAAACAGGGATGGCCAGAGGACAAATGTACGGATGTGGAGCATAAATGATTAGGGGTAAGATAGATACTGCTTACAGGAAAATTAAAAAGACCTTTGGAGAAAAGAGAACCACTTGCATGAATATCAAGAGTTCAGATGGAAACTCAGTTCTACTCAAAGAAGAGAGAGCAGAAAGGTGGAAGGAGTATACAGATGGTCTTTACAAGGGTGATGTTCTTGAGGTCAATATTATGGAAATGGAAGAGGATGTAGATGAAGACGAAATGGGAGATATGATACTGTGTGAAGAGTTTGACAGAGCACTACAAGACCTAAGCCGAAACAAGGCCCCGGGAGTAGACAACATTCCATTAGAACTACTGACAGCCTTGGGAGAGCCAGTCCTGACAAAACTCTTCCATCTGGTGAGCAAAATGTAAGAGATAAACAAAATACCCTCAGATTTCAAGAAGAATATAATAATTCCAAGCCCAAAGAAAGCAGGTGTTGACAGATGTGAAAATTACCAAATTATCAGTTAAATAATCCATGGCTGCAAAATACTAACACAAATTCTTTACAGACGAATGGAAAAACTGGTAGAGGCTGACCTCGGGGATGATCAGTTTCGATTCTGTAGAAATGTTGGAACACGTGAGGCAATACTGACCCTACGTACTATCTTAGAAAATAGATTAAGGAAAGGCAAACCTACGTTTGTAGCATTTGTAGACTTAGAGAAAACTTTTGACAATATTGACTGGAATACTCTCTTTCAAATTTTGAAGGTGGCAGGGATAAAATACAGGGAGTGAAAGGCTATTTACAATTTGCACAGAAACCAGATGGCAGTTATAAGAGTCGAGGGACATGAAAGGGAAGCAGGGGTTGGGAAGGGAGTGAGACAGGTTTGTAGCCGATCCCCGATGTTATTCAATCTGTGTATTGAGCAAGCAGTAAAGGAAACAAAAGAAAAATTTGGAGTAGGAATTAAAATCCATGGAGAAGAAATAAAAACTTTGAGGTTTGCCAATGACATTGTAATTCTGTCAGAGACAGCAAAGGGCTTGGAAGAGCAGCTGAACAGAATTGACAGTGTCTTGAAAGGAGGATATAAGATGAGCATCAACAAAAGCAAAACAAGGATAATGGAATGTGGTCGAATTAAATCAGGTGATGCTGTGGGAATTAGATTAGGAAATGAGGAGCTTAAGGTAGTAAATGAGTTTTGCTATTTGGGGAGCAAAATAACTGATGGTAGAGTAGAGATGTTGAAATAGAGATGATATAAAATGTTGACTGGCACTGGCAAGGAAAGCGTTTCTGAAAAAGAGAAATTTCTTAATATAGAGTACAGATTTAAGTGTCAGGAAATTGTTTCTGAAAGTATTTGTATGGAGTGTAGCCATGTATGGAAGTGAAACGTGGATGATAAATAGTTGATACGAGAAGAGAATAGATGCATTCGAAATGTGGTGCTACAGAAGAATGCTGAAGGTTAGATGGATAGATCACATAACTAATGAGGAGATATTGAATAGAATTGGGGAGAAGAGAAATTTGTGGCACAACACGACTAGAAGAAGGGATCACTTGGTAGGGCACATTCTGAGGCATCAAGCGATCACCAATTTAGTATTGGAGAGCAGCGTGGAGGGTAAAAATCATAGAGGGAGACCAAGAGATGAATAACTAAACAGATTCAGAAGGATGCAGGTTGCAGTAGGTACAGGGAGATGAAGAAGCTTGCACAGGATAGAGTAGCATGGAGAGCTGCTTCAAACCAGTCTCTGGGGTGAAGACAACAACAACAACAACAACAACCGCTCTGGAGGACATCCAACAACTCTATCAATCAGCGCCAACCCAAATAACTGCTTGTATAAGGGCCACTGGTGGAACACCTTGTTACTGACTTGCTCAGTTTGTGAAGCTCTTTATCTTGAATAAATCATCCAATTTTTTCTGAAATTGTACTCATTTGTTCATCTGTACATGAATATCACATCTACCAATTTCCATCCCATTAGGATAATTCTTTCATAGTGCATTGATTCTTTCTGTCTTAGAGTGTACTTCATAGATACTTAATAGTTACAAAACTAAGTTTGAAAATCTGATCACTTTCAAATTCCCCATTTCACAATATGCAGATAGTGGAAACAACGAGCTCTGACATGTATGTTCTGCAGGAGCCCCTAACATCTCTTTCAACTTCAATGTTGACAGTGAGGCAGATCCATTAAGCACTAGTCAACCCTCCTAATCTATCAGTTCCTTACAGCTGTTGTTGTAGTTGGGCAAAAATGGTACATGACATCACAATTACAAGAGTGGTTGTTGACAGCATGTCCTTTGCTTTGTGTATGTACCACGAAGTGGGAGATTTAAACTGATCCAAACTTTACAATTTTATATTACATCCAACTCTGCCTGCTGTATGTGAAGTTGAGTGAGTCACATGTATAAGAAATAGAACAGGACACAAAATTAAACCGTATATGACATTCTGAGGTTTGCCCTGTGACTGCTCCACACTGGGATCCTAAACAAAAATTTATTTACTAATTCTCCTCTACAATCCTTAGAAGCCTGTAATAGAAATTGTGAAACACTCTGTATACCTGTCTTGCAAGTGCAGTCAGAATGCCTAACTTGTGGGAGGGGCCTCTAAAGATGGCTATAGGTGAAAACTACACATTTCTTTCACTGCCTACTGTTTCACAATCAATACTGTTTACACTGGCAATGAGTTACCACACAAACTCATGCTACATGCCATTAATAACATTACATAAAACAAGATACAGACTTGTTTCTCTCACAAATTAGCAATTATGCAAGTAGCAACAGCTGCTGAATTTAGCTGATTGAGGGGCTCGCTAATATGTTTCGTCCACTGCAAATATGCGACAACAAGCTCAACCAAAAACTTGAGCATTTTAGCCTATTCATTGGCTCCTGTTAATGTTCTTCATTAATTACTGCTGTTAAGTCCCTTTGTTGCATATAAGTGAATATTATGTTTTTCATTTGTTTTCTTTTTTAAAACTAAGACACATGTCATTTAACATTCTTAACAACTTCACCTGCTTCTGTCTCTACAACATGGTTAATTGTAACTGCTGTGCCACACACCAAAAGAACTTACTATGCTTGATGAATGTGATGTTGAGTCATCCACCTGTATAAGAAAGAGAAGAGGATGCAAAATTAAACAGTATGTGACTTTCTGTGATTCGCCCCATGACAATTTTTTTTGTCATTCTAGTATCTGCTTCTTTTTATTAAATATGTGCAAACATATTATTCATCACCGATTCTTTCCACAAAAAATAGTGTGTTGATCGACATCATCAAATGCCCTGGACAGATGATACAAAATATTAATAGGTGATATTGCCACGAGCTTTGCCATAGGCAGTGTGAAGTTATAGCTAGCATCCCCGCTAGCCTTCTGCAGATCACCAATTCCAATCCAATTACCACTAAATATTTATTATGTAGTATTCATAATTTCTACAAGGTTCTTGAAATATATTGTGTCTGTTATGTTCACATATAATGAAATAGTTTATGTTTGTATAAACAACAGCACTCTCCGTATCAGTGTGTTGGTACTTATAGATGGCCGTGCTTTCTGATTTGGACTCAACTGTGATTTTTACATGACCCTGTTTGGTGGAGATGTTGGTTATTTCAAAACATCTGTATCTTCTAGCTCCAATTAGACAACATAAAAGGTGTTGTCTTGATGAACAAATCAACAGTAAGTGAACAGCACATCAGACATCCTCCAGTGCCTACTGAAGACAATGGTCAGGACCCAACAAAATGGCTGAAAGGATTCAACTAATGTTTGCCATTCATATACTTTCATGTGGGTGGCATAGCCCAACTACAATTCAGGAACAACAAAGAGCAGCTCATTGGTTGGGACAAATTCCAGGCCTAACTGAAGAAAACATTCCATAATAATCAGCAGCAGGTCCACTTAGTGGAAGAATAATTGAAGAATGGGGCCCAATTCATGGAGAAATGACTCAATTGTACATAAAAAATATTTTGGCTTTATGCCACACAGTGGAAGCGAATATGACAGAAGCTAACAAAACAGATTATGTATTGAGCTTTTCTGGTAAAGGATGTCACAACAATCAACGATTTCATCTAATGTTACCAGTGCATGAAGAAAACGCACAAGACAAGTCTTGGATGAAAGAAGTATGATCGCCATCTCAATGTGGTCCCCATGGCAGTTGTGGAAGCCCATCATGACCTCACCTCTCTGACACACCAGGTAATGATACATACAGCAGTTTATGGCACCCAGGAATGTTGCATAAAGTGCACGAGGGATAGCAGCTATGAACATGAACCCCATACTTCAAAAAAAGAATGTTGACAAAGAGATGTACCAATCCTTAGCCCCAATCTCGGGCACTACTTGAATGCACCATGAAGAATGGACTCTACCAACTTGGATTATGGCATATCCTTCAAATGAAAACCCAGCATTTCTACAATCTCGAGTACAACCAACTCCTCTGCCAAGTACAATGCCCTGTAGAAGAGACATCTGGTGGTCAGAGAACAACACACTGGTATGTCTTCACTGTGGGCACCCTGGAGTCATTGTATGCTAGTGCAGAGAAATAAGACTAGCTTATGATGATTATTGTGCCTTGATACGTCAAGTATCAAAAGAGTTCTATTCACACTAGTCAACTGCAGATGGTTAGAGTCAACTTGTGAGATGATGCCAGTTGTTGTACACGGGGAAAAGTCACCCATCAGATGCTGACAGCTGTTCCCTTTTGCCATACACAGGTACCAGCCACTCACCTAGAATGTGATCTCATAAAAGCTAAGTAAGGCAACCATCTATGGAGGTGAGGCTGTCACGGACAAAAATCCTCCTTGGTTGGCAATCATCACAGTGTAAGGAAACCACAGTGACATAGTCACTGACGACCAACCTGTCTGGGCACTGTTTGACTCCAAGGCTTCTTTTTCTGCAATGTTGAATGCTTGTTATCATCAGCAACAGAGGACAATATTCCATGATACAAAAGCAATTGTGCTGATGGTTGCAAGTGGGACATACATCCACATGATGTACTGCAAGAATAACTATCATGTAAGAACAACAGCCCTTTGAAATTTTTTGTTTTAACATAACGTAATCACAATGCTGTTTTCAGATAGGAATTCTTGCAGACATCACACGCAGTCAGACTGTGCAAAATCAAAGTTCCACATACACAAAGCTATTCCAACAAGCTCTGGGTGGTTATTTGCTACTGAAGATGACATCCCATGTCATCTAACTGATGAGCTCCATTCCTCAGTCAAGATACTCAGTCAAACTGTGAAGCTCTTGTCAACTACAGAAAGATACTCAGGCCCAAAAAATAAATACGCATACATCACTAATTGTCACAAGCAAATACAGCTGTTCCCTAAATGTAATTGCATTGGAGCAGCTAAACTAGACCAGAGTTGGCAGCTGAATGCCACTGGTGGAGAATTGTGCTCTGCTACCACTACAGATGATGAAGTGGACGATGTTATTATCAGACAGCTAATAAGATCTGCCCTGATGGAGGAAAAAGTCTGTGTGTGTAGCCATTCCATGCCCATTTCTGGGTGCATTCAAACTTGAGTGCAGAAGTGAGAGATCATGTGGACCATATTAAAATGGGGCAGAATCCATGAATTAGTTACCACGTGTATGAGATCACTGGCTGAGTGACGCACAACTCATGAGGAAGTGGAGAAAGTGCCACAAGACGTCAGTATTTAACTTTGAGGTAGCACTTTATATCCTTCCTGCAGTTCTCATGAGGGGTGAGGATGGCGCGTGGTGTTACTGCATCGACTACTGACACTGAAAAAAAGTCCGAAAAATTAGATAAACCCATTGCTGCATACTATACTCTAGACTGCTTGAAAGTAGCAAAGTATTTTTTTAACGATGATCATGCAGACAGGCTGCTGTCAAAATTGAGATTGATGAGGCTGATAGTGAAAAGACTGCCTTCATAGTTCCTGATGGCCCCTCTGAGTTTGAAGACGTGTCACTTGCACTGTGTTTATGTTTCTGTTCGACCTGCAGGGTTCCACCTGAGTCTGAAAAAGTGCCCATTCACCACCCAAAAAATAAAAATCTTGGGGCACCAAGTGAATGGCAACTGAGTCCCATCCTGATCCCAGTGCTTCATAAAGGGCCTGTGCAGCAAGGCATGACCCTCGCCAGAATTGCTATGCAGAGACACTAAATTTTCCTGGAATGATGTGGGAGGAAGACGTTTCCTTGCTGATAAGGAGACGCTAACATCTACATTGGTAATACTGTATGACAAAAATATTGAGGCAAACACTGGCAGTTATGGGACGTTGGCAGATACAGTCGAACAAAGATTGGGATACATATTGCCCATCATGACATCTGTGTATGACCAAGCAATGCAAGGTTTCACACTATTCTTTCTGCTCCACAGTCACAAAGCCGAAATTACAACAGATACATTGTTATAATTTCAGCAGACACATTGTTACAACCCCCCGCCCACTCCATGAACCATGGACCTTGCCGTTGGTGGCGAGGCTTGCGTGCCTCAGCGATACAGATAGCCGTACCATAGGTACGACCACAACGGAGGGGTATCAGTTGAGAGGCCAGACAAACGTGTGGTTCCTGAAGAGGGGCAGCAGCCTTTTCAGTAGTTGCAAGGGCAACAGTCTCGATGATTGACTGATCTGGCCTTGTAACAATAACCAAAACGGCATTGCTGTGCTGGTACTGTGAACGGCTGAAAGCAAGGGGAAATTACGGCCGTAATTTTTCCCGAGGGCTTGCAGCTTTAGTGTATGATTAAATGATGATGGCGTCCTCTTGGGTAAAATATTACGGAGGTAAAATAGTCCCCCATTCGGATCTCCGGGCAGGGACTACTCAAGAGGATGTCGTTATCAGGAGAAAGAAAACTGGCATTCTACGGATCGGAGCGTGGAATGTCAGATCCCTTAATTGGGCAGGTAGGTTAGAAAATTTAAAAAGGGAAATGGATAGGTTAAAGTTAGATATAGTGGGAATTTGTGAAGTTCGGTGGCAGGAGGAACAAGACTTCTGGTCAGGTGACTACAGGGTTATGAACACAAAGTCAAATAGGGGTAATGCAGGAGTAGGTTTAATAATGAATAGGAAAATAGGAATGCGGGTAAGCTACTACAAACAGCATAGTGAACGCATTATTGTGGCCAAGATAGATACGAAGCCCACACCTACTACGGTAGTACAAGTTTATATGCCAACTAGCTCTGCAGATGATGAAGGAATTGAAGAAATGTATGATGAAATAAAGGAAATTATCCAGATAGTGAAGGGAGACGAAAATTTAATAGTCATGGGTGACTGGAATTCGAGTGTAGGAAAAGGGAGAGAAGGAAACGTAATAGGTGAATATGGATTGGGGCTAAGTAATGAAAGAGGAAGCTGCCTGGTAGAATTTTGTACAGAGCACAACTTAATCATAGCTAACACTTGGTTTAAGAATCATGATAGAAGGTTGTATACATGGAAGAACCCAGGAGATACTAAAAGGTATTAGATAGATTATATAATGGTAAGACAGAGATTTAGGAACCAGGTTTTAAATTGTAAGACATTTCCAGGGGCAGATGTGGACTCTAACCACAATCTATTGGATATGACCAGTAGATTAAAACTGAAGAAACTGCAAAAAGGTGGGATTTTAAGGAGATGGGACCTGGATAAACTGAAAGAACCAGAGGTTGTACAGAGTTTCAGGGAGAGCATAAGGGAACAATTGACAGGAATGAGGGAAAGAAATACAGTAGAAGAAGAATGGGTAGCTTTGAGGGATGAAGTAGTGAAGGCAGCGGAGCATCAAGTAGGTAAAAAGACGGGGGCTAGTAGAAATCCTTGGGTAACAGAAGAAATATTGAATTTCATTGATGAAAGGAGAAAATATAAAAATGCAGTAAATGAAGCAGGCAAAAAGGAATACAAACGTCTTAAAAATGAGATCGACAGGAAGTGCAAAATGGCTAAGCAGGGATGGCTAGAGGACAAATGTAAGGATGTAGAGGCTTATCTCACTAGGGGTAAGATAGATACTGCCTACAGGAAAATTAAAGAGACCTTTGGAGATAAGAGAACCACTTGTATGAACATCAAGAGCCCAGATGGAAACCCAGTTCTAAGCAAAGAAGGGAAAGCAGAAATGTGGAAGGAGTATATAGAGGGTCTATACAAGGGCGATGCACTTGAGGAGAATATTATGGAAATGGAAGAGGATGTAGATGAAGATGAAGATGAAATGGGAGATACGATACTGCGTGAAGAGTTTGACAGAGCACTGAAAGACCTGAGTCGAAACAAGTACCCCCGGAGTAGACAACATTCCATTGGAACTACTGACAGCCTTGGGAGAGCCAGTCCTGACAAAACTCTACCATCTGGTGAGCAAGATGTATGAAACAGGCGAAATACCCACAGACTTCAAGAAGAATATAATAATTCCAATCCCACAGAAAGCAGGTGTTGACAGATGTGAAAATTACTGAACAAACAGTTTAATAAGCCACAGCTGCAAAATAATAACACGAATTCTTTACAGACGAATGGAAAAACTAGTAGAAGCTGTCCGCGGGGAAGATCAGTTTGGATTCCGTAGAAATACTGGAACACGTGAGGCAATACTGACCTTAGGACTTATCTTAGAAGAAAGATTAAGGAAAGGCAAACCTACGTTTCTAGCATTTGTAGACTTAGAGAAAACTTTTGACAATATTGACTGGAATACTCTCTTTCAAATTCTAAAGGTGGCAGGCATAAAATACAGGGAGCGAAAGGCTATTTACAATTTGTACAGAAAACAGATGGCAGTTATAAGAGTCGAGGAACATGAAAGGGAAGCAGTTGTTGAGAAGGGAGTAAGACAGGGTTGTAGCCTCTCCCTGATGTTATTCAATCTGTATATTGAGCACGCAGTAAAGGAAACAAAAGAAAAATTCGGAGTAGGTATTAAAATTCAAGGAGAAGAAATAAAAACGTTGAGGTTCGCCGATGACATTGTAATTCTGTCAGAGACAGCAAAGGACTTGGAAGAGCAGTTGGACGGAATGGATGGTGTCTTGAAGGGAGGATATAAGATGAACATCAACAAAAGCAAAACGGGGATAATGGAATGTAGTCAACTTAAGTCGGGTGATGTTGAGGGTTTTAGATTAGGAAATGAGGCACTTAAAGTAGTAAAGGAGTTTTGCTATTTGGGGAGCAAAATAACTGATGATGGTCGAAGTAGAGAGGATATAAAATGTAGACTGGCAATTGCAAGGAAAGCGTTTCTGAAGAAGAGAAATTTGTTAACATCGAATATAGATTTAAGTGTCAGGAAGTTATTTCTGAAAGTATTTGTATGGAGTGTAGCCATGTATGGAAGTGAAACATGGACGATAAATAGTTTGGACAAGAAGAGAATAGAAGCTTTCAAAATGTGGTACTACAGAAGAATGCTGAAGATTAGATGGGTAGATCACATAAATAATGAGAAGGTATTGAACAGAATTGGGGAGAAGAGGAGTTTGTGGCACAACTTGACTAGAAGAAGGCATCGGTTGGTAGGACATGTTCTGAGGCATCAAGGGATCACCAATTCAGTATTGGAGGGCAGCGTGGAGGGTAAAAATCATAGAGGGAGACCAAGAGATGAATGCACTAAGCAGATTCAGAGGGATGTAGGTTGCAGTAGGTACTGGGAGATGAAGAAGCTTGCACAGGATAGAGTAGCATGGAGAGCTGCAACAAACCAGTCTCAGGACTGAAGACCACAGCAACAACAACAATGTTACAGTTTTGACTGGCTGATACTCAGGAAGACTATGTGAGACACATCATCACCAAGACTGAAGAAGCTAAACAGCTGGCTCGCATATGGATCCTGGAAGCCCAGGAGAAGGACCAAGAGCTGCATAATGCGAAAGTGTAGCTATCAGAAAAGTTAGTAAAATGCTAATGTGGTTTCTATTGTAACCTCCATCTCTTCTCAGAAATCACATACAAAGTAGAGGATTATGATCCTTCACCAAGAAGTCAAAAGTACAGAGATCTCATCAATGTCATCCTTATGAAGCCCTGCTACACTCCTGAGGCAAAGACTGACACTGGGGCTTCTCTTTCAAGGACACTGAAGGCCCACCAATGACTGTGAAGCTTATTATAAGTTTCTTTTATTTATTTATCTGGCCTTCAATGTGAGTAAACTACTTAGAAATTAAGAGTTAAAAGAAAAATTGGAATTTCCTTAACTTGAATGTGAACGTATTTCATTAAAAAAACTAAACATTGTTTTGACGGAAGGTCTACCTTTCATGCTCATGGAAGGAAAGAGAACATGACAGCAAATTATGACATGAAGATCTCTGAATTGCTGCCAAATGGAAGACCACTGACAAGATCTAGATCCAGGATGTTGTATTCAGCTCTAGTGAGAAGTTCTGAAATGGGCTGGCATCTGTTTCATCATGAGATGGAGCAATGACAGAATATGTGCTGCATGGAAGTGCAGTACCAATCAGCACCATTGGCTGGCATGCTGCAAATTATCAGTTCAAATCTAATCACCAGCAAATATTTCTTATTTACTATATATCATTTTTGGAAGGTTCTCAAAGTTTATCATGTTCATAACGTTTTCAAACTCTGGAATATATGATGGTTACATAAACAGCAACACTCTCCATTCAGGATCCAATTCTGTACTCTCTAAATGTTGGTGTCTGTAATAAATGTACTGTAAGTGTTAAGTATTGTACTTCACTGATGATCCTGTATCTGCTTTGGACTCAGCTGTGGTTATGTCAACACTTATTTTTTTATTTAATGCTTGTAATATAAGTGATGAAGTCAAGAAAGATCTGGGCATTTTAGTTGGATGGAGACAGACAACATTCACCTAAATGTGCCAGTCCATGCAGATTGAGAACTTCTCACACCTTTGGCTCCCACTCCAGCTACCACCTTGGACTACATGGACATACGCCACCTACTGCCAAAGTAGACATAAGTCGGACCACTGCAGCAAGTATAATGCACACCGACATTCAAAGGCATCGCCGCAACTACCGGTACACAAGATGGCTTCAAGGGGTAGCCCGATCACCGACTGCCGGCACCTGGTTCACTGTGCTATGTGCAGAGGTCTCAAGGCTTTCAATTGTCAGTGATTTTGAGATGTGTAACTACCTCCACCGTATTATTGCTAGTGTCACATTGTAAAACAGTAAAGTGTATCTTTCTGTTCCTAGTTAGAGCAGTAGCTTGAGTGATTTCTCTATTGAATTAATATCATATGTACATCTTTTTGTGGTCCTCTTCATTTATTTAACTATCCTAATCAGACTTGGCTTTGAGGGTTTTACTTACACCAGGCCAGTGCTTACTTATTTCTTTGTTCAAAAAGTATCATATTAACAAGTACAAAGGAGAAGAATGGGTAGCTTTGAGAAATGAATTAGTGAAGGCATCAGAGGATCAAGTAGGTAAAAAGGCAAGGGCTCATAAAAATCATTGGGGAACACAAGGGATACTGAATTTAATCGATGAAAGGAGAAAATATAAAAATGCAATAAATGAATCAGGTGAAAGGGAATACAAACATCTAAAAAAACGAGATCGACAGGAAGTGCAAAATGGTTATGCAGGAATGGAAAGAGGACAAATGTAAGAATGTGGAAGCATATATCACTACGAGTTAGATATTGCCTACAGGAAAAATAAAGACACGTTTGGAGAAAAGAGAACCTCCTGTATGAATATCAAGAGCTCAGATGGAAAACCAGTCCTAATCAAAGAAAGGAAAGCAAAAAGATGGAAGGAGTATACAGAGGGTCTATGCAAGGGACATGTACTTGAGGGCAATGTTATGGAAGCGGAAGAGGATGCAGAGGAAGATGAAAAGGGAGATATGATACTGCATGATGAATTTGACAAAGCACTGAAAGACTTAAATCTAAACAAGGCCCTGGGAGTACACAACATTCCGTTAGAGCTACAGATTGCCTTGAGAGAGCCATCCATGACAAAACTTTTCCATCTGGTGAGCAAGATCTATGAGACAGGCAAAATACCCTCAGACTTCAAGAAGAATTTAGTAATCCCAATTCCAAAGAAAACAGGTGCTGACAGGTGTGAAAATTACCAAACTATCAATTTAATAAGTCACCGCTGTAAAATACTAACACGAATCCTTTACAGACAAATGGAAAAACTGTTGGAAGAAACCCTTAGGGAAGATCAGTTCCGATTTCAGAGAAACGTAGGGACACACGAGGCAATACTGACCCTACAACTTCTCATTGAAAATAAGCTAAGGAAAGGCAAACCTATGTTTATAGCATTTGTAGACTCAGAGAAAGCTTTTGTCAATGTTGACTGGAATAATCTCTTTCAAATTCTAAAGGTGGCAGGGATAAAATACAAGGAGCAAAAGGCTACTTACAATTTGTACAGAAACCAGATTGCAGTTATAAGATTCAAGGGGCACAAAGGGGAAGCATTAGTTGAGAAGGGAGACAGACATGGTTGTAGTCTGTCTCCAAGATTATTCAATCTGTATACTGAGCAAGCAGCAAAGAAGACAAACGAAAACTTTGGAAGAGGAATAGGGAGAAGAAATAGAAACTTTGAAGTTTGCCAATGGCCTATGCCAATTCTGTCAGAGACTGCAAAGGACTTGGAAGGGCAGCTTAATGGAATGGACAGTATCTTCAAAGGAGGACATAAGATAAATAGCAAATGAGTTTTGCTATTTGGGAAGCAAAATCAGTGGTGATGTTCAAAGTAAGGAGGATATAGAATGTAGACTGGCAATGGCAAAAAAAAGCAGTTCTGAAGAAGAGAAATCCGTTGACATCAAGCATAGATTTAAGTGTCAGGAAGCCCTTTCTGAAAGCATTTGTAAGGAGTGTAGCTTTGTATGGAAGTGAAACATGGGTGATAAACAGTTTAGGCAAGAAGACACTAGAAGCTTTTGAAAAGTGGTGCTACTTCAGAAGAATGCTGAAGATTAGATGGGTAGATCACGTACTGGATGAAATTGGAGATAAGAGAAATTTGTGGTACATACTAATTAAAAGAAGGGATCAGTTAGCAGGACACATTCAGGGGCATCAAGTGATCAAAATGGCTCTGAGCACTATGGGACATAACTTCTGAGGTCATCAGTCATCAAGGGCTGACCAATTAGTACTGGAGGGAAGTGTGTGTGTGTGTGTGTGTGTGTGTGTGTGTGTGTGTGTGTGTGTGTGTGTGTGTGTGATTAAGGGGAATAAAATCATTGAGAGAGACCAAAAGATGAATACACTAAGCAGATTCAGAGGGATGTAGGTTGATGAAGAGATGTAGGTTAATGAGTAGATGAAGAAGCTTGCACAGGATACAGTAGCATGGAGAGCTGCATCAAACCAGTCTTTGGACTGAAGACCACAACAACAACAAAGAAGGTAGGTCTGAAAAGTCCCAGATGCTAAATATCCAATGTCTTCTTTAGTACTTGCATATACATAGTGTCTACTTGTTCCTGTTTCAGGGGTTAACAAATTCTTGTTAACCTTTGAAGTCACATATTGCCAGTATACATATTCTTGAATAATTGGGTGAAAGCAAACAGGATGGGAAAGAGATAGGAAGGAAGTACTGACTTTCGGCCACATAGGGCATTGCAGCTATGCGATGGTGAGAGTTGAAAATTTGTGGTGCCACACTCTGACTCGAACCCTGATGCTCCGCTTCTCTAGAACAGTTGCCTTCACCGCCTTGTTCATCTGGGCATTCTTTCTGTCAGACCAAATTCCCAACTTCCCACCCATTACCCTCCTACTCGCAGATCTCTGCTTCCCACAGGAGTTCTTCAAATGTTGGTTATGCATTTGCACCAAAACTTTTTCCACATTACTTTTTAAATAGTGGCATCTGATTACTTCATGCAACCCTAACATACAATCGGACTCCTTTTTGTGGAGACATTAAGATCATGATCACATTAATTACATTGTGGACTGCACATCACCACAATTATGTGTGATCTTTCTCAACAGTGAAACTAGTCAGAAAAATGGCTTCAAGTAAGAAGAACAACAAGCATCTGCAAAGATGCAGCCTGCTCATGTTATATTATATACCTGGATCTATGGGCATAAGTTAAATAAAAATAAATAAATAACATGTACATTAAAAATGGTCTTTCTCAGATGTATCTATACCTGACTCCTTTGAAGCAGAGTTTTCTCCCATTCAAGATGGGCAGCCACTTCTCCAGCAATATTTCACTAACCTGAAATAGAATGGGTCTGTGTAAAAGTTATATGACAAAAAATAAAATTTACAAAACTCGTGCAATATTACACATTTGCCATTTGAGAATCAAAGTCTAATATCTTCCCAAAGACATTAGAGATTAAGTAACAGCATAGTAGGAGGTTCATGAAAAGTGACTAACACATCTCAGAATGATTGACGGAAACATTAGAAAATCTTAAAGTGAGTGTCACATGGACTTTGTATCTTATTTCAGTTTGCTGTTTAAGTGGGTAAAGAAGACTCAATGAATCAGCAAGCATTCACAAATTTTACATGGAAACCATAGGTGAGCACATTCATAAGGTGTCATTACTCATTTGGCAGGCAATTCAAAACATTGCTACCCACTGACTGGATATTTGAGCACAGCCTACATGGTTGTCAGATCTCCTATGATAATGTCTCAAGGTCAATTGTTAGACTCAAAAATCGATGGGAATTTATTCCCATTTGCTGAGGAAATGATAACAGCTACATTAACCTTCCCCTAACTTCTCCCATTTCCACACCAACTGTGAGAGTCTTGTCATTTGTGTTCTGTTCAATGAAGGTTTAGCATCATAAAGTGTCATCAGAGATCAGCCACCGACATCCCCCCCCCCCCCCCCAAGACAAAATAAAAAGGATGAGAATTAATCCATCTCTGCTCCACCCCGTCTAAGAGTGTGTGTGTGTGTGTGTGTGTGTGTGTGTGTGAGTGTGTGTGTGTGTGTGTGTGTGTGTGTGTGTGTGTGTGTGTGTGTGTGTGAGAGAGAGAGAGAGAGAGAGAGAGAGAGAGAGAGAGAGAGAGAGAGAGAGTGTGAGAGAGAGAGAGAGATTTCATTATACTTCTTTTTTTCCCTTTTTTCAGATATATTGTGGCAGCAGCAACATCTATGTGAGTTATCTTTTGGCTTTGAGTCTAAATTACCGCAACAGCATCCCACAACAGGCCTATCTGAAATACCGGTTCAGGAGTTGCCGCTGTTTGTTTCTTCAACCCACTGAGCCACAGTTAAATGGTCCCAGTGTACTACTACTCTTTGCCTTTATGCATAATTTCATTGTCAGTAGATCCAACTGTGCAAATACAAGCAGACTGTGACTGCCATGTAGTAAAGGAAACTGAGAATGTTATACACAGTGCTAAAGTGCAGTTTACACATATGGAGTAGGATAAGTTGTCATTCAATGCCATACACTGATGCTCAGATGCTCGTATCATGATGGAGTATTACCCATCTTACTCCCCCCCCCCCCCCCCCCCAGGATATTGGCTTCTCAGGTGTGAAGCTATCCATCATATGAATGAACAAGGATGCAGCACTCAAGGTAACAGCTGGAGACTTTTCCATTTATTGACATCGTTCAAGACTTATCAACTCACTGGCCTATGCGGTGCATTACAGATTGTGTTTGACAGACTGAACTAGTGGCAACCATATGACAAAGCTGTATTCAGTGAGCCTGTGTGTTACATATATGTACATAATGTACATGTAGATGACTTAACAGTGTATAAATTCATGTGTCCATGCAGTGCAAAACTGACTGCTATCATGCCATACATATTAAATCCATAAACAAAATTTACAGATGGCATATAAGTTTTATATTGGACCCATCTGTCTGAACACTCTGGAGACGGAATTCAGGATGAGTGTCTGAACACTGTAGAGACGGAATTCAGGATGAGTAAGGAACAATTTGGAAACTACAGCACAGCTGTTGATGTAGTGGGGTAAAAGTGTTTTAAGAAAAAAAAAGAAAAGGAAAAAAAAAAGGACGATGATTTGCTGCACACAATGTAATACAATGAATAATATTATTATCTTACAAAACTGTTTATTTTTTCACAATCCCATCCTGTAACTTAATGTGATTTAAGCATTTATAAAGACATGCAGTCACTTTAGTTCCACAAGTAAGGTGTTCGATCCTTCAACACAAGTTCGTACAGAAAGAGTGTCATTACCATCCTTCCACCAACTTGCTAAGCTTTAACAACTGGACTTTTTTGCATTTTTATACCAAAAACAAAGCTCACATATATTAAACACTTTTTAGTGTTTTAAAGTTGCATATGCTGCTGCTAATGTTACATATTTACAGCAGTTGATAAACAGTTCACCTGTTTGTGTAACAACTCACAAAGGATGAAAATGTCTCAATGGGTAGTATTACTCCTTGCCTCAAGATGACCATCAAGTAAGTATTAGTGGCAATAATTAGTCAGAATGTTGTCAGTTGAGACAAAGTCATCACAGCCACCTGACATAAAAATTATGCTGTTTAATTCTAAGTATAGTTAAGTAATGGCAGGAAAATGGATCAGTGTGGGAATGAAGTCAAATCACGAACTCTACTCATTGTTGGCTTGCAAAAACCTGAGTATTGTGATAGGAGACTCATATTATCATACCAACTGAACCACCAAAATTATCATGTTCATCTTCATGTTCCTGAATGCATGAGTCCGCACCTCTCACCATATGAGGGTATATCCATAACCACCACTCAACCGAACACGTTCTGATATGAGAGGAGCACCTGATCCCACTCTTCATCGGTCCAGTCCCTACGTGACCACTGAAGGGGATGGACATGCTGCAAATGCACTCCTGAGTGTCTGAGCTGTGACTTAATGATGCATGTGCAGATGTGTGTGGCACCCTATGGCCAATACGAACTACTACTATGCATTGAACATGTATCTTCTGTGGGCTCAAAACTTCATCATTTGCGTGTTTTGTTCACAGTTTCTGTACTTTCCAAGGAACAACCAATTACCCAAAATGTTATTTGCTCATGTGAAGACATTCTTGGAAACGTTAAAGGATGGGTGGGAGTCAATGGTACATATGCAGGACACTAAATCATTCAGGACAGTGAAATTGTAAACCTCGTAACTGAAAGTTGACACTTCCAGCATCTCGTCAATTAGTGACCCGTAAAATGAAGATAAGAAATATGCTGTTTTCTTCTGAAACAATTACATTTTTAGATTCTGCATTGTGACAGTTTCAAGCTCAAAATCAATGTGAGCAATATCATGTACCTGTCCTGCTCGTAAGCAGCTAAGCTTGTTTAGAGAGGTCACAATTAAAGATTTTTGTGTTAATTCTATACATATGTACTGCACATGTAAAATGGACACACATTACATATTTTTTGTTTACTAGGCTGTAGAACATACATTCCTATTGCAAATGCCTGTGTAATAACAACAACAACAACAATAATAATAATAATAATAATAATAATAATAATAATAATAATAATAGACATTCATTTCATTAAGAATGTAAGTAGTTTTTATTGTTAAATTTGTAAATAAAAGTATACAGGTCAATCAACCGAATAAATCGGTTTTCTGAACACATACAGACAGGCGTGTGTCACCCTGTGGCCAATATATGCTGCACAAAAATAGAATATGCAATTCCTACATATGCTACGACTTTTTCCCTGTTCTTCTTGGAGGTTATTTGTGCTTTTCTAAGAATTTGCACTGAATACACATTGAAGTAGTATGTGTATGCATTCAAGAGACTGCAACCATCACAGGTGGACAGTCTTAAGTGGCATTTTCCCTGAATAATCACATCTATTAACGATTAAGTGTGCCCTACAAATAAAACTGTTGGACAAGTGTGTGTGAATTTCTTTGCACCATATTTTAGCAAGGGAGTGACCGAACAAAAATTAGACCAACATGGGGTTTTTAAATAAGTGTATCAAGACTGTACTTACCATTTCATTGGAATTGCTGATAACATTTGCACTATATTGAGGGCCCAGCACAGTCAAATATCACAGACACTGACTATAAGCGCCTTTCCAAGTGTCACTACAGTGGACTGACGCACCAGACCACCGTGCCACAAGGGGTGACAGCCAAGTCAGTGGCGCTTGCTGAGACAGCAATGTCAAGTCAGCAACACTGGCCCATTCAGTGACAGTTGGGTGAGCTGTGCTTGCCCAGAAAGTGACAGTTGAGCAAGCAGGGCTTGCTCAGAAAGTGACAATCGAGTCAGTGTACTTGCTCAGACAGTAACAGTCAAGTGAGTGGTGCTTGCCGAGTCAGTAACAACTGGCGGGAGACAACATTACTGCCTGAAGCCAGACATCGCAATTGCCACAAAATGCTAGATGGTGTGGTCTTGTGTCCAAAGAACACCAATGTCAGTGGTTCTGTAAAGGTGGCACGGGTTAAGTCACAAATGCACGTATTAAACACTACTGGAAAGGGGCTAATGGAGGATGACTATGTCTCCAAGCCAGAAAAACTCAGCAACAGACTCCATTTCAAAACTGGTACAGAATTTAAGGCAGAACATGTCTCACCTATGCTGCTGACTACTTGAAGAGTAAACTGTATCCCTTTGCCTTCCAACTCATAACACTTGAGGCCAAGGTAGGACTCCTTCAGATTATTCCAGGTGTGTACTTTACCACTAGTCTGAGACCCACCCACAAAGTATAAATGAAAAATATTATCATATACTACTTGTATTTTGGAAAGCAAGAATAAGGATTTTCATGCCATATATCCCCGTATTTGAAGTTCACTGCCAGATTCAGATTCAGATTCAGATTCTTTATTCACCATTGACCACCTGAGATGGAATAGGCAATTTACATGGATATCATACAACACTTTCCTTGAATAGTCCCTTAAAGCTAAATGACCATTGCAAATAGTGCCCATATATGACAACACACACCATAACGTAAGATAAATACATGAGAACAGATGACTGCAACAGGAACTCCAAAAGGTGTCAGACCCACCTGATTCAGGTACTTAAAGAAAAGACACAAAATGAGAAAGAAAAGTAGGAATTAATTGTGATGAACCATGAAACAGAGATTGTGACAAATGAACTCTTAGACAAAATAGACAAACAGGTGCAAGACCCCGTGACACCTGCAGTCACCTTTACTAGTGAACCAAAAACTAAAGAGCTACAAGTATAGAGCAGGCAAAAGCTAAACAGGCAACAACTATGTCCCTCAAATCAACAACTAACCAGGAGATGAAAGCAATTAGACAATGATAAAAATGTCTTAGAAAGAAAAATTATACACCAGCTCGATTAGAGCAACCACAATAGCACTCACAGTAGAAACCGCTATACAGAACAACTGCCACAAATTTATTGAAAAAGTCAAAGACGAACACCATCACTGGTGAAAGGCCCAGAAAACGAAAACCACTTGTAGCTGTCTACTACATACTAGACACACTGACTGATGGAGAACTTTTAGAAAGCCTCTTTAACAATGAAATTTCCTGAGTGACACCACATGTGAGGAGTTTGACAGGGTCATGAAAATTAGATTACAGGCAGGACCAAAGTCATGTGGCTACAACCACCAGGTATGCAGACTGAGACACTGGCAATTAAAGTCTACATTGCTGTTAATCAGTGGTTTAACTGCCACGACCTCAGCCACAGCACTAAGGAAGCGAGAGATAACATGCACAAAATATGGACAATCAGGACACAAATGCACAGAGTGCAGCTCAAGTGAGACCATTGTCTGCATATCCTGCAAAAACAGATGCCATACTTGTAAAAGGGCTACAGCAGGGGACTACCAAACATACAAACAACTACGCAACAACTACTTCCGATTAGAAAATATTGATTATGACAGTTAAATTCAACTTAATAAGAGATGTGAATGCAGTAAAGGATACCTCAACCACCAAGAGAAGCTACTGGAGAGCAATATCCTGACAGGCAAATAGGCCTCCTAACATATAACTTCATAGATGATGAGCAGCTTCCCACTCACACAAGTATGCTAACGCTATAGGGCAGTTACATCAATACACCAGAATACACATATGAAATGACATCTGGAGGATATGTTCTCTACAAGGTAGCCAAGAAAATCAAAAAACAAATGTATTACTGCATGGATTTTCAGGCATCACTCATACAACATACAGAGGAGCTCGAGAACGAACTGATGATTACCTCACAAAAGAAAGCACAGAAAGCAGACTGTATAACAAAACCAACCAACCAGACAACTGGAGGACAACAAACAAACCATCACACTGATTACACCAAATCATGAATAAGCATATGGAACTCATAAAAGTGAATATTACATTAAGCCAGTAAAATTCTGTTTCTGGAGGCATTCTTAACCCAGGCAATGAGATAAAAAAAATGCTCACCTGCATTATGGGAATCAAACACCTCAAATGAGACTGACCAAAAAGCTTCATTTGCAGGGCAGGAAACAAACACCTCAAACACCACAATGCCTAGATTAATCAAAGTAGGCAAACTAAATGAGTAAAAATACAAAAGCAACACATGTGATTCATGCAGAAATACAAATACTTATGAAATATCTAATCCCCCAACTATATCAACAGACACCACCATTCACTCATATAAACATGGATGACATAACCAAGAGAAATAGTGTGATGAAAAGAGACACATCAGATGCGTGTAACTGAAACAAATGTAACTGTGTGCATCTCAAAGAAGATGCTTAAAATAATTACCATCATGGCACAATATCACACTCAGCTTTCCATCCCATTATAACACTTGCTTGCTGTGACACAAACCAATGTTACGCTCTGGGAGGATTTTTAATTTTGACTGTGCGTGTGTCTAATGGATGAAGGTATCAGACAGTAATGTTGAGTATATTGTAATTAATAAAAAAACTAAACAGGCTCTTACTTTGGGGATAATGAAAGTAGTAAAGTTCATACGAATGAAACAATAAATGGTCACCAGCCCAATTAGACACATTAAATGTTCAAGAAAATTGAATATTAGTTGTTGTAGTGACTTTCATTATGACTTCCTTTGAATAGCAAACTGGATACACATGAATACAGGGCAATCTAAGTTGTGGGTAGCAGTAATTACCATTAATGCACAAATCAGTAATCCTAGAAAGCAAGATTGTACCCCACTCATAATAACAACAGTTACAATCACTATCATTACATGACTCAGTACTGAGATGTTACTGCAGGAAGCACTGAATTAAAGTTGGACATGGAAATATTTCTGACTTAACTGACATATAAAAACCACAAATAAAATTAAATAATACTACAGTTACACTGTTTATACTCCCATTTGTAGAAATGTTTCAGATTTCTTTACTAGCGATAATATTCTAATTATCTTTATAATATGAAAATATTATGGTGGAGACCCATAAACTGATACTGTATCATTAGTCAAACTCTATGATAATTTCAGTTGCAAGATTCAATACAACTAAATTTAATTCTGAGCTCCACTTGGAATAGTTTATGTTTTCATCCTTCAAATCAAATTTCCCAACACTAAGTTCTATTAACCTAAAATATTGAATATTACATTTACCCAATGAATATCACAATTACCAGTGTACCTACACACACCTATGTGATAATGACATAAGGGAGCAGCTAAGAGTGAACCATACCTATCCCAGCCGAGGTATTTGCGCATTTTTAAACTGGATGTGGATCTCATTCCATGAATTTAAACCACATGAGTCAGACAGACACCAACCTGTACATGTGGGCAAGAAGTATCCCAAGAACATACAGCTTGTCCTGCAGACAGTATATGAACATCAGACACATATTATACCAAAACTACATAACACATAACCACAAACAAGAAATAGGACAAACTTAACATATGAAAAGACAACATCCCCAAAGCTACATGAGAAAACTACATATAAACACAAACCTATTGATGGTGAGGCTATACACGACCTCATGACAGATTTCATAGGGGAGTTGCATAAGAAGAACAAGAAGAAGAAGAAGAAAGCAACAATTCACCTACAACAAAAGAACTTTGGATGATTGATATGACCATATTATACTATAAGTTAGTATGAGATCCACCCCAATAATGTAATCTAAACCTGTTTATAAGATGAAGTATAAGAAAGTGGATGTGTATTGTCACAAAAACGCACTATAGATCAACAGATACATAAACAATAAAATTCTCAACAGATAATTAGGATGAAGATGATGATAATAATAATAATAATAATAATAATAATAATAATAATAATAATAAGCCCGTGGAGGTCCGGGAAAAGAATAGGCCTCCAGTACGTTCAGCCAGTCATAAAAGGTGACAAAAAGAACAAACCACTAATAGGGCTAACCCCCCTTTTAGTGTGATTACTTGGTTCAGGACAGAACTAAAGAAGCCTCGGACAAGCGCCGTCATGGTCCGGCACGACGCTTGAACCCTATTCCCGCCCACAATGGTAATGACACTGCTAGCCAACTGGAAAATGATTTAAATCCAAATAGAGGTGTTTTGCAGGATATGCTTCCTGCAACCACCCTAGACGGAAAACAAAGACAGAGGATGAGATGGTCAGATGAAGTTAATCGACACCTCATGTTCTGTTATTACCAAGCAACAAATCTAGGAACCAACACAACTGTATACAGATCACAAGTATACACAACATTTATTACCAGATACCCAGAATTAAAATTTTTAATAGAACAACGACTAGCTGATCAGATCCGTGTAATAATCAAAAATAACAGGATACCGTAATCAGAATTAGAAAACATCAAACAACAACTACAACAAATACTGGAACAAAATAATGTGCGATCAGAAGAAGAAGAAAATACAGTAATGGACTCAAACATCCCAGAGCAAACAAACAAAGACCAACACGCATCAATTAAACAATCAGAGGAAAATGAAATCTTAAGACAGCCACCAGAACAAGCACAAATAGAACACGAAGTGACACACATGTTAGATATAGAAGAGAAATTTCAGCTGACATATATAGAATACAAAGACACAAATACAGACATTAGACCATTCTTGCATAGACCGCCAAATAACCCACAAGTCGAAACAACAATAAAAACTATCAACACAATCATACACAACAAAACAAAAGAAAACAGAACTATGGAAGAGTTACAACTACTGGTGTATATAGGAGCACTCACTACACTAAATATACATACTAGGCAGAGATCAGAACCAACCAACACACAGAAGAAACCCACAAAACCAGCATGGCAACACAGGCTACAGATCAGAATAGAGAAACTGAGAAAAGACATCGGACAGCTAACACAATTTATAAGAAAAAAAACGAAAAAAGTTAGGTAAAATCTCACAACAAGAAGCGATAGAGCAATTAGATGAAAAGAAGCAGAAATTACAAGCATTGGCCAAACGACTTAGAAGATACAAAAAAAGTGAAAATAGAAGGAAACAAAACCAAACATTCAACACAAACCAAAAGAAATTTTACCAGACAATAGATAACACACACATTAAAGTAGACAATCCACTAAGCATAACAGACATGGAACACTTCCGGTGCAACATATGGTCAAACCCGGTACAACATAACAGGCATGCACGGTGGATACAAGCAGAAACAGACACATACAAGATGATACTGCGGATGCCTGAAGTGATAATTTTGCAACATGAAGTCACCCAAGCAATTAATTCTGCTCACAATTGGAAAGCCCCTGGAAAAGATAAAGTAGCAATTTTATGGCTAAAGAAGTTCACCTCAACACATTCACATCTAACTACATTATTTAACAATATGAATATAATAGAGGGAACCATTCCACGTGGGAAAAATATATCTAAAAACAAAGATGATGTGACTTACTAAACGAAAGTGCTGGCAGGTCGATAGACACACAAACATACACACAAAATTCATGCTTTTGCAACCAACCGTTGCTTCGTCAGGAAAGAGCGAAGGAGAGGGAAAGACGAAAGGATGTGGGTTTTAAGGGAGAGGGTAAGGAGTCATTCCAATCCCGGGAGCGGAAAGACTTACCTTAGGGGCAAAAAAGGACAGGTATACACTCGCACGCACACACACACACATATCCATCCGCACATACACAGACACAAGCAGACATTTGTAAAGGCAAAGAGTTTGGGCAGAGATGTCAGTCGAGGCAGAAGTACAGAGGCAAAGATGTTGATGAAAGACAGGTGAGGTATGAGCGGCAGCAAATTGAAATTAGAAATTAGCGGAGATTGAGGCCTGGCGGATAACGAGAAGAGAGGATATACTGAAGGGCAAGTTCCCACCTCCTGAGTTCTGACAGGTTGGTGTTAGTGGGAAGTTTCCAGATAACCTGGACGGTGTAACACTGTGCCAAGATGTGCTGGCCGTGCACCAAGGCATGTTTAGCCACAGGGTGATCCTCATTACCAACAAACACTGTCTGCCTGTGTCCATTCATGTGAATGGACAGTTTGTTGCTGGTCATTCCCACATAGAAAGCTTCACAGTGTAGGCAGGTCAGTTGGTAAATCACATGGGTGCTTTCACACGTGGCTCTGCCTTTGATCATGTACACCTTCCAGGTTACAGGACTGGAGTAGGTGGTGGTGGGTGGGTGCATGAGACAGGTTTTACACTGGTGGCAGTCAACAGGGTAGGAGCCAGAGGGTAGGGAAGGCGGTTTGCGGATTTCATAGGGATGAACTAAGAGGTTACGAAGGTTAGGTGGATGGTGGAAAGACACTCTTGGAGGAGTGGGGAGGATTTCATGAAGGATGGATCTCATTTCAGGGCGGGATTTGAGGAAGTCGTATCCCTGATGGAGAGCCACATTCAGAGTATGATCCAGTCCCAGAAAGTATCCTGTCACAAGTGGGGCATTTTTGGGATTCTTCTGTGGGAGGTTCTGGGTGTGAGGAGATGAGGAAGTGGCTCTGGTTATTTGCTTCTGTAGCAGGTCGGGGGGGTAGTTGCGGGATGCAAAAGCTGTTTTCAGGTTGTTGGTGTAATGGTTCAGGGATTCCGGACTGGAGCAGATTCGTTTGCCACGAAGCCCTAGGCTATAGGGAAGGGACCGTTTGATGTGGAATGGGTGGCAGCTGTCATAATGGAGGTACTGTTGCTTGTTGGTGGGTTTGATGTGGACAGACGTGTGAAGCTGGCCATTGGACAGGTGGAGGTCAACATCGAGGAAAGAGGCACGGGATTTGGAGTAGGACCAGGTGAATCTGATGGAACCAAAGGAGTTGAGGTTGGAGAGGAAATTCTGGAGTTCTTCTTCACTGTGAGTCCAGATCATGAAAATGTCATCAATAAATCTGTACCAAACTTTGGGTTGGCAGGCCTGGGTAACCAAGAACGCTTCCTCTAAGCGACCCATGAATAGGTTGGCGTACGAGGGGGCCATCCTGGTACCCATGGCTGTTCCCTTTAATTGTTGGTATGTCTGGCCTTCAAAAGCGAAGAAGTTGTGGGTCAGGATGAAGCTGGCTAAGGTAATGAGGAAAGAGGTTTTACGTAGGGTGGCAGGTGATCGGTGTGCAAGGAAGTGCTCCATCGCAGCGAGGCCCTGGACGTGTGGAATATTTGTGTATAAGGAAGTGGCATCAATGGTTACAAGGATGGTTTCCGGGGGTAACAGACTGGGTAAGGATTCCAGGCGTTCGAGAAAGTGGTTGGTGTCTTAGATGACGGATGGGAGACTGCATGTAATGGGTTGAAGGTGTTGATCTACGTAGGCAGAGATACATTCTGTGGGGGCTTGGTAACCAGCTACAATGGGACGGCTGGGATGATTGGGTTTGTGAATTTTAGGAAGAAGGTAGAAGGTAGGGGTGCGGGGTGTTGGTGGGGTCAGGAGGTTGATGGGGTCAGGTGAAAAGTTTTGTAGGGGGCCTAAGGTTCTGAGGATTCCTTGAAGCTCTGCCTGGACATCAGGAATGAGATTACCTTGGCAAACTTTGTAAGTAGTGTTGTCTGAAAGCTGGCGCAGTACCTCAGTCACATACTCCCGACGATCAAGTATCCCGGTCGTGGAACCCTTGTCCTCCGGAAGAATGACGATGGATCAGTCAGCCTTCAGATCACGGATGGCCTGGGCTTCAGCAGTGGTGATGTTGGGAGTAGGATTAAGGTTTTTTAAGAGGGATTGAGAGGCAAAGCTGGAAGTCATAAATTCCTGGAAAGTTTGGAGAGGGTGATTTTGAGGAAGAGGAAGTGGGTCCCACTGTGACGGAGGACAGAACTGTTCCAGGCAGGGTTCATTTTGGATAGCGTCTTGGGGAGTTGGATCATTAGGAGTAGGATTAGGATCATTTTTCTTCGTGGCAAAGTGATACTTCCAGCAGAGAGTACGAGTGTAGGACAGTAAATCTTTGACGAGGGCTGTTTGGTTGAATCTGGGAGTGGGGCTGAAGGTGAGGCCTTTGGATAGGACAGAGGTTTCGGATTGGGAGAGAGGTTTGGAGGAAAGGTTAACTAGTGAATTAGGGTGTTGTGGTTCCAGATTGTGTTGATTGGAATTTTGAGGTTTTGGGGGGAGTGGAGCTGGAAGTGGGAGATTGAGTAGATGGAAGAGACTGGGTCTGTGTGCAATGAGAAGAGGTTGAGGTTTGCTGGAAAGGTTGTGAAGGGTGAGTGACTTGCCTTTCCGTAGGTGGGAAACCAGGAGACTGGATAGTTTTTTGAGGTGGAGGGTAGCATGCTGTTCTAATTTGCAATTTGCCTGTAGGAGGATGCTCTGAACAGCCGGTGTGGATGTGGGAGAGGAAAGACTGAGGACTTTTATTAAGGATAGGAGTTGACGGGTGTGTTCATTGGCTGAGTTGATGTGTAGGTGAAGGATTAGGTGGGTGAGGGCAATGGATTGTTCAGTTTGGAACTGGTATAGCGTCTGATGGAAAGAAGGGTTACAGCCAGTGATGGGAACTTTAAGTGTGAGGCCTTTGGGGGTAATGCCAAATGTCAGACAAGCTTGAGAAAATAAAATATGGGAGTGTAATCTGGCTAGGGCGAAGGCATGTTTGCGGAGGGAATATAAATAAAACTTAATGGCGTCATTGTGGGGATGGTGTGAGGGTGACATGGTATTAGAAGGTGGAAAGTGTAACATGAGGC
The DNA here is from genome assembly GCF_023864345.2 of Schistocerca serialis cubense. NCBI lineage: Eukaryota > Metazoa > Arthropoda > Insecta > Orthoptera > Acrididae > Schistocerca > Schistocerca serialis. The sequence goes on from NC_064648.1 coordinate 44,103,008, forward strand.
TGAAATGAAACTGAAAATAAAAATATAAATATATGGGGAGAGATAAAGGTGAACTGGAAAGCAACTGGAGATCTGGTGTGAAAAAAGGCGAAAAAGTGCTGGTTATAACTGGGCTTGTTGATCCTGTGGTGAACTTGGGTTGGCAGACAACGATGTGCACAAAGGTTAGGTGGTTGTGTTGCCGCCAAAACACGTAAAAGGGTGGAGCAATTCGTGAAAATTTCGAAAAAACTGCGTGCAAATGTATTAAAAGGAGTGGTTTTGTGGTGGCAGATTGTGAAAATGAGGCTAACAATTGTCTGACGAAGAAATAATGACGTTAAAACCTGTGGGAAGCGGCTAAAAAAGATCAGTGATGTGGGAAAAACGGAAATGGAAAAAAAAGGCGAAAGTTATTAGAACTAGCCGAAATGGCTGTTTAATAGCTGAAAGGAACTGTTCGTGAACTGGAAACGGTAGATTTTATAGAAGCGGTAGTGTTGAAAGTGGAAAAAAATTTTTTGGTTATGGTTTGGAAGTGGGTTACGTATTATTGAGTATATATAGGCGGGATAAAATTGTATGGTAGATTCGGTAATGAGGAGAAGGTGAATACAAAGTAAAACTACTTGCAAAAACAGAAAGGGAAAATAAGATGACAGGAAAGATTTCGAAATGCCACAGTGACAATAACAAACGTAATTGTTGGGTTCAAATTAATTATATGAATATAATAGAGGGAAACATTCCACGTGGGAATAATATATCTAAAAACAAAGATGATGTGACTTACCAAACGGAAGTGCTGGCAGGTCGATAGACACACAAACAAACACAAACATACACACAAAATTCAAGCTTTCGCAACCAACCATTGCTTCATCAGGAAAGGTGGAAAGACGAAAGGATGTGGGTTTTAAGGGAGAGGGTAAGGAGTCATTCCAATCCCGGGAGCGGAAAGACTTACCTTAGGGGCAAAAAAGGACAGGTATACACTCGCACACACACACATATCCATCATCTTTGTTTTTAAATATAAATTATTTAACAGTTACATTGCAGACCCATACACATTCCCTAATACACTTACACATGGAATAACTTATCTGAAACCGAACTATCAAGCAGACACAGCAAAACCAGCCAAATATCGCCCCATAACATGCCTACCTACAATATACAAAATATTAACTTCAGTCATTACACAGAAATTAATCACATACAACACAGAACAAAATTATAAGTGAAGAACAAAAAGACTGTTGCAAAGGAGCACAAGGATGTAAAGAGCAACTGATAATAGATGCAGAGGTGACATATTGAGCTAAAACTAAACAAAGGTCACTACACTACGCATACATTGATTACCAAAAAGCTTTTGATAGTGTACCCCACTCATGGTTATTGCAAATATACAAAGTAGATCCTAAATTGATACAGTTCCTAAACATAGTAATGCAAAATTGGAAAACCACACTTAATATACAAACAAATTCAAATAATATCACATCACAGCCAAAACAGATTAAGTGTGGAATATACCAAGGAGACTCATTAAGTCCTTTCTGGTTCTGCCTTGCTCTGAACCCACTATCCAACATGCTAAATAATACAAATTATGGATACAATATTACTGGAACCTACCAACACAAAATCACACATTTGCTATACATGGATAATCTAAAACTACTGGCAGCAACAAATCAACAACTCAACCAATTACTAAAGATAACAGAAGTATTCAGCAATGATATAAATATGGCTTTTGGAACAGACAAAGGTAAGAAAAATAGCATAGTCAAGGGAAAACACACTAAACAAGAAGATTACATATTGGATAACAACAACGACTGCATAGAAGCAATGGAAAAAACAGATGCCTATAAATATCTAGGATACAGACAAAAAAAAGGAATAGATAATACAAATATTAAAGAAGAATTAAAAGAAAAATATAGACAAAGACTAACAAAAATACTGAAAACAAAATTGACAGCAAGAAACAAGACAAAAGCTATAAATACTGTTGTTGTTGTTGTGGTCTTCAGTCCTGAGACTGGTTTGATGCAGCTCTCCATGCTACTCTGTCCTGTGCAAGTTTCTTCATCTCCCAGTACCTACTGCAACCTACATCCTTCTGAATCTGCTTAGTGTATTCATCTCTTGGTCTCCCTCTACGATTTTTACCCTCCATGATGTCCTCCAATGCTAAATTTGTGATCCCTTGATGCCTCAAAACATGTCCTACCAACCGATCCCTTCTTCTAGTCAAGTTGTGCCACAAACTTCTCTTCTCCCCAATCCTATTCAATACCTCCTCATTAGTTACGTGATCTACCCACCTTATATTCAGCATTCTTCTGTAGCACCACATTTCAAAAGCTTCTATTCTCTTCTTGTCCAAACTGGTTATCGTCCATGTTTCACTTCCATAGATGGCTACACTCCATACAAATACTTTCAGAAACGACTTCCTGACACTTAAATCTATACTCGATGTTAACAAATTTCTCTTCTTCAGAAACGATTTCCTTGCCATTGCCAGTCTACATTTTATATCCTCTCTACTTCGACCATCTTCAGTTATTTTACTCCCTAAATAGAAAAACTCCTTTACTACTTTAAGTGTCTCATTTCCTAATCTAATCCCCTCAGCATCACCCGATTTAATTTGACTACATTCCATTATCCTCGTTTTGCTTTTGTTGATGTTCATCTTATATCCTCCTTTCAAGACACTGTCCATTCCGTTCAACTGCTCTTCCAAGTCCTTTGCTGTCTCTGACAGAATTACAATGTCATCGGCGAACCTCAAAGTTTTTACTTCTTCTCCATGAATTTTAATACCTACTCCGAATTTTTCTTTTGTTTCCTTTACTGCTTGCTCAATATACAGATTGAATAACATCGGGCAGAGGCTACAATCCTGTCTCACTCCTTTCCCAACCACTGCTTCCCTTTCATGCCCATTGACTCTTATAACTGCCATCTGGTTTCTGTACAAATTGTAAATAGCCTTCCGCTCCCAGTATTTTACCCCTGCCACCTTCAGAATTTGAAAGAGAGTATTCCAGTTAACGTTGTTAAAAGCTTTCTCTAAGTCTACAAATGCTAGAAACGTAGGTTTCCTTTCCTTAATCTTTCTTCTAAGATAAGTCGTAAGGTTAGTATTGCCTCACGTGTTCCAACATTTCTATGGAATCCAAACTGATCTTCCCCGAGGTCCACTTCTACCAGTTTTTCCATTCGTCTGTAGAGAATTCGCGTTAGTATTTTGCAGCTGTGACTTATTAAACTGATTGTTCGGTAATTTTCACATCTGTCAACACCTGCTCTCTTTGGGATTGGAATTATTATATTCTTCTTGAAGTCTGTGGGTATTTCGCCTGTCTCATACATCTTGCTCACCAGATGGTAGAGTTTTGTCATGACTGGCTCTCCCAAGGCCATCAGTAGTTCTAATGGAATGTTGTCTACTCCTGGGGCCTTGTTTCGACTCAGGTCTTTCAGTGCTCTGTCAAACTCTTCACGCAGTATCTTATCTCCCATTTCATCTTCATCTACATCCTCTTCCATTTCCATAATATTGTCCTCAAGTACATCGCCCTTGTATAAACCCTCTATATACTCCTTCCACCTTTCTGCCTTCCCTTCTTTGCTTAGAACTGGGTTGCCATATGAGCTCTTGATATTCATACAAGTGGTTCTCTTCTCTCCAAAGGTCTCTTTAATTTTCCTGTAGGCAGTATCCATCTTACCCCTAGTGAGACAAGCCTCTACATCCTTACATTTGTCCTCTAGCCATCCCTGCGTAGCCATTTTGCACTTCCTGTCGATCTCATTTTTAAGACGTTTGTATTCCTTTTTGCCTGCTTCATTTACTGCATTTTTATATTTTCTCCTTTCATCAATTAAATTCAATATTTCTTCTGTTACCCAAGGATTTCTATGAGCCCTCGTCTTTTTACCTATTTGATCCTCTGCTGCCTTCACTACTTCATCCCTCAGAGCTACCCATTCTTCTTCTACTGTATTACTTTCCCTCATTCCTGTCAATTGTTCGCTTATGCTCTCGCTGAAACACTCTACAACCTCTGGTTCTTTCAGTTTATCCAGGTCCCATCTCCTTAAATTCCCACCTTTTTGCAGTTTCTTCAGTTTCAATCTGCAGTTCATAACCAATAGATTGTGGTCAGAATCCACATCTGTCCCTGGAAATGTCTTACAATCTAAAACCTGGTTCCTAAATCTCTGTCTTACCATTATATAATCTATCTGATACCTTTTAGTATCTCCAGGATTGTTCCAGGTATACAACCTTCTTTTATGATTCTTGAACCAAGTGTTAGCTATGATTAAGTTATGCTCTGTGCAAAATTCTACAAGGTGGCTTCCTCTTTCATTTCTTCCCCCCAATCCATATTCACCTACTATGTTTCCTTCTCTCCCTTTTCCTACTGACGAGTTCCAGTCACCCATGACTATTAAATTTTCGTCTCCCTTCACTACCTGAATAATTTCTTTTATCTTGTCATACATTTCATCAATATCTTCATCATCTGCAGAGCTAGTTGGCATATAAACTTGTACTACTGTAGTAGGCATGGGCTTCATGTCTATCTTGGCCACAATATTGCATTCACTGTGCTGTTTGTAGTAGCTAACCCGCACTCCTATTTTTTTATTCATTATTAAACCTACTCCTGCATTACCCCTATTTGATTTTGTATTTATAACCCTGTAATCACCTGACCAAAAGTCTTGTTCCTCCTGCCACCGAACTTCACTAATTCCCGTTATATCTAACTTTAACCTATCCATTTCCCTTATGCTATACCAATATTGACCTACTCATTTGGAGTAGTGAAATGGAGTAAGACAGACCCAGAAGCACTCAATACAGTTACACGATCACAATGCCACACATACAGAATACATCACATACATTCAGCAACAGAAAGATTCACATGAAGCAGAAAGTAAGGAGGAAGGGGATTTATTGACATAAAAAACCTACATTATGGACAGGTAGACAATTTAAGAAAATTCTTTCTAGAATGAGCAGAAACTAGCAAAATACACAAAGCAATCACTCATATAAATACATCGGCTACACCACTGCAATTTCGTAACCACTTCTACAACCCTCCAGACCACATAACATCAACAGATACGAAGAATGTAAATTGGAAAAAGAAAACACTAAATGGCAAGCACCTGTATCATCTAACACAGCCACACATCGACCAAGATGCATCCAACACATGGCTAAGAAAAGGCAATATATACAGTGAGATGGAAGGATTCATGATTGCAATACAGGATCAAACAATAAACACCAGATATTACAGCAAGCATATTATTAGAGATCCCAATACCACATCAGATAAATGCAGACTTTGCAAACAACAAATAGAAACAGTAGATCACATCACAAGCGGATGTACAACACTAGCAAATACAGAATACCCCAGAAGACATGACAATGTAGCAAAAATAATACATCAACAGCTTGCCTTACAACATAAACTTATAAAACAACATGTTCCCACATACAAGTATGCACCACAAAATGTACTGGAGAATGATGAATACAAATTATACTGGAACAGAACCATTATAACAGATAAAACAACACCACATAACAAACCTGACATCATACTCACCAATAAAAAGAAGAAATTAACACAACTAATCGAAATATCCATACCCAATACAACAAATATACAAAAGAAAACAGGAGAAAAAACTGAAAAATACATCCAACTGGCTGAGGAAGTCAAGGACATGTGGCATCAGGATAAAGTTGACATTATACCAATTATACTATCAACTACTGGAGTCATACCACACAATATCCACCAGTACATCAATGCAATACAGCTACATCCAAACTTATATATACAACTACAGAAATCCGTAATTATTGATACATGTTCAATCACCCGAAAGTTCCCAAATACAATATAGCATATACCGTACAGTTAAAAGGAAGTCATGCTTGATCAAGGTCCGCGTCACTTTCCAGTTTTGACCAGACATAACATCTGAGAAAAGAAAGAAAGAATAATAATGATAATAATAATAATAATAATAATAATGGACTAAACCAATACACTGCCTGAGTATCAACCATATAGCCAATGCACAGTGTCTCTTCTACTCGTAACTATTAATGTTAAGAATTGTGACTGGCAGTCATCACCTCAAAGCAACAGTTCCAAGGAATTCATCCCCAGTCATCTATCTTCTATTATTTTCTTCATAAATATCACAACATTATTTACACTTCTCCAAATTTTATGTTCTATTAACTGATTTTAAAAAATGCTGCAGAAAAGGAAAATTAAAATGAAAAATATGAAAAAATAATAATACAATAAAACTTGCTCAAAATGGAGTCACATGGGACTAAAATAATTTTCCAAATTGGACAAGTTTCCGGATGACACAAAACACACTAGACTATGTAAAATTTGTAAAGTACCATACACAAACATACAATCCGTAACTATGCACCTATTTAGATACCTTTACTCCTACACAGTTGATGTGGCTTAGAACACCAGATCATTACAATACTGCTATGTGATACAGCATATCTGATTTTTACTAAAACTTTCAATCTGCATACACGTCTTATTCCCTTGTTTATTTGCTAAACATTTTCCTGTTCAAAATTGTTTTTTAAGAAATATTTTACACCACAAAATAGTTCCAACAGCTTGAGAGAATTTGTATGTGCTGCAAATTGTGTAACATTGTTTATGCTTGCAACAGCCTCTTCAGGTGTATTAATTTTTCTAGGGACATTACTTTGCTCCTATTCTTCTTCTTTCTTCCCTTCTCACTGTCTTCTGTGTTCCGGTTTTCTATTACACCTACTGCTTTGCATTTGAATTAATTCAGCACTTGCTGCAGAAATTTCTTGAGCCTTGAAGAGTACAGAAGCATCTTGCTCATTACTTCCATGCCCCATTTTTTTGAAGCACTTGATGACAGTTTTGGACTTTATTTCCCTTACTGCCAAACCAATCCAATTTACTGCATCCAGTACAGAAACTGACTGTACTAGAGGATATGCACTTTTGGCATCTTTATCACTAAGAATAAGAGACTACATCAATAATCTTCTGTACTGGGTCTTGAATGTGTAATTAACCCTCTAGTCCATTGGTTGTGTGAGGCTGGTTGAACTGGGCAGGAACCTAGTTAATTTCACATTTGATAACTTGACTTTCAATTTGCAGGATGCATTGTCTAGGAAAACGAGAACTTGGCGACTTCCTTTTTTAATTTTGGCAGTGAAAAAGTTCAGCCACTGTTCCATAAGACACAAACACCATCTATGCCTCTTCATTGTTTAGCCATTTGACTGGAAGCTTATTGATGTCTGTGTTTTTGAAACAAGGGGGTTTTTCCACCTCATCAATTACCAGTGGCTTCTCCATTTCACCCAACATGTTTCCACGCAGCAGTATAACGAGTCACTCCTCGGACATTTTCCACGGATGTACTTTTCTTGAATTACTTCAGATTTTGTAGGCAGCACATGATAAAATAAACCCTTTTCATCGGCACTGGACAAATCTTTTGGGTCATAATTTACCATTAGGTTGTGCAGTATTGTACTCCATTCTGTTGCTAAATTTACTGCACATCCTTTGCTTCCACATACAACGTTATATCTAGCTTTGAAATTGTCCAGGCATGTCGTGGATGCCTTAAATATGTATTCCCTTGCTCTTTACAGGCTTTCAGAGCCCCTCTCTGCAACATGGGTCCAGCCAAAGGTAAGTTTTTTTGCCCACATACATATGAAAATCCCCACACAATCTCTTTAATTTCTTCATTTTTGTCTTAACTTGTCTTTTCACTTTCCCATTCCCTTTGACTCATGTGCAATGGCAGAGTTGTCCCACTAGCTCAGTGAGATGAGCAAAGCCATGGAGAACAGATACGCAGACTCATCAAAGTTGAAGTAACGTTCACGACAAACTTTTTTTTCTTTCCCAGTTAAAGCATCAAACTGTATCAAATTAACACCCCCACAATGTGGTATCTTCTTTCTGTTACTGTTACCTTTATTTAAACATTAAGACATAAGATAAACTTTCTACAGACACAAATGACCACTGTGTTTCGTCCATGACACAAGTAAAGCTGACAGAAAATAATAGCTGATACATTAACCGTGTCTGTATCCAATGAGGTGCAAATAACACAATAGACGGGCTGAACTAGATTGACATTGTGCTATGCACAATAATTCTATTCTGTATGTTTGACATCAGTCAGCCAGTACGTACACATATGAGCTACATTCACTTTCGAAAAGATGATCAAACCGATCACCTCGCATTTGCTAACACTTTGCCACTTCCTGGATCATACTTTGCTCAACTCTATGCAGGACACCGGCATCCACTATTGCCAAAGCAGCATCCACGCGAGCTATTACATCCTGTACATCCATAGGTGGAGTGCTATAAACTTGTTCCTCTAAGTATCCTCACAAATGAAAATGTAGTGGATTAAGGAGCGGGGAACAATGAGGCCAGAACAATGGACCTCCATGGGCAATCCACGGCTCTACAAATGCTTCATTTACACAGTTACACACATTCATTCCGAAGTGTGGTAGTGCACCATCATGCTAAAGCCATAACTGTTGCTGAACACCATGTGAAACGTTTTCTAATCCATTAGGCAAAGTATTGCAAAGAAACATATGATACAGCAGGATATTAAACTTATTTGGCAATAGGTAAGAGCCCAAAAACACTCTTCCCACACTTCCAACCCATGGGTTTATGTCAAAACATGAAAAAGTCACGTTCAAGGAAGACATGTGGTTGTGTTCTGATTAATAATGGCTGTCGTGGAGGTTCAACATACATTCATGAGTGCAGCTACATTCCTCTGTCCATACCATGTTATTTATAAAATGTTCGTAATCTTTCATGTGGTGCAAAAGCCATTCACAAAACTGTATTTTTCGAATATGGTCTTATGCTGGTGTTGAGTTAATGTGTAATTACACGGATGCCGTTCTTCATCACGCAACTTCAACAACCACTCTTTGAGATATCTGGAACTGCTTTGAATTAATACGAGTAATTTTCCGAGGTGACTGGTGAACTATTTCAAGAATCATGACCTCTGTGGAGTACATCTGGTCCTCGGATGACCTGTGTCTATTACTTGTGGAAGAAGATTACCACGGTGTTGCTCCAGGTGACAAAAAACATTTTTATCAGGATGGCGCCTTTGATGGCATACATATGAGTAGCAGTAGCAGCAACAACATCTCTCAGTTATCAGATCCATCAGCACCAAAAGCATATTGACATATTCATCATTTGTGTACTCCACTGGAAAGCTGCCTGACATGAATTTGACAAGACATTATGATTGAGCACTGAGTGATTAGTAGACACGTGTAGCATGAACTGTAGTGGATCCCACTGTCATGTGATGTCCAAGATTATAAAAGGGTCTTATGTGACTCACCCTGTATGTATTATGACAATCCCAACAAAATAGCACAATGGAAATGACTGCTCAAAATATCAACCACTGCAAGGAATACAGCTCACATGAATGAAATCATATCAGTCATTTCAGATCCTCGAGAAAGATGTGTTGTTGAACAATTATTAAGGAGACAACAGTAACTCCACAATCCAGTGTGTGAAACATTCTCGTGTGGACATGCTGATATATGGCAGGCAGATCTCATAGATATTAGGGCTTGCTGATTTATGGCAGGTAGATTTCATAGATATAATGGCTGTTGATAAAATATCAGCAATATCTTTTTCACCAATATATAGATATCAAAATGGCAATAATATTAAGTGCCAATATTTTTATTTTATATTAAATTTTTCTGTATTTTTGGTAAATGTTTGAAACTGTTCTTTTGAAATTGTAGTAAAACATTATTTACTTTCACGGTGTGAAGGAGTCTTACTTCTTTTTAAGCTTTCATCACGTCCAGTCTTTCTCTTCGACTGTGTGAAGCAATTTGGTGGCACAAAGAAGTAGTCCAGTTCCACTAAGGGGTGACAGTGTGAATGGGATAACAAGACTACCAATGCGAAGAAACAGCACACCAGTTGGGTTAAAAAACAATTTATAATGCAACTTTTGTGCTATTTCTACACAGTAGCATTATTAAAAAAAAAGTAGGTGTTGGCTTCTGCAGCCATTATCATTGTCAATGAAACAGCTCAGGGGCTGTTAAAATAAAACAGGAGTCAGCATTGTTAAAGTAAAACAGGAGTTAGCGCAGCGCAAGCCCTGAGGGAGACCACTTACAACAGTGGTCTAAACTTTGGACAATTTTACATATTTACAATGCTGTAAATAGCCCTAAAGAATTTTATTGACAGTTGCTGAAAAAGATGAACAAAAATCTAAACGACGAGATTGGTCTATGTGGTAGGGCGAGAGGTGTGAGGGGGAATGCTGCTGTAATCGGCTAACAACAGAAACTGCAATGTTTAACTTCACCACACAATTTTGACATTACTACTGCTAGGTCGCTGACATTTGCAGAAATGAAAAAAAAAAAAAAAAAAAAAAAACAGGGTGCAGAAATTAAAAAAAAAAAAAAAAAATCATGAAAGTCGACATGAAGTTGTTTGGACAGATCTGATATGTGACGAAACCGAATGATGTACCCATTGAACACCTTTCATTTATGTGCCACTTACAAGCAGTTACCATTGTTAGCAAAGTGATTATCGCCAAGCACGAATGTGCATAACTTTCCTCTCAATTCTTGCTGTAAGAGAGATAAGCAGGCTGCTAGCTTGTTGATGAACAGAACATCTAACAATAAATCACTACAGTACTTAAAAATACAGCTCTAAAACCGGCCACACATTTACAATGTACGGCTGATATTTTTATAGGCCAATGTTTTTTTCATCAATATACCAATAATTTTTTTGATAACGACAGTCTTCTAAATATCGATATATCGGATTCACAATATTTTTATAAATATTGACAGTCCTAATAGATGTCACATGATATGCATGAGCAAATAAAGGATTTACATATATTTTAATGGTTATAGATACATATTCCAAATTTCCCTGGGCTCTACCTGAGAAAGCAAAGAGTGGAACAGATGTTGCATGGGTGTTTGAACAATTGCTGTGGAGAGGGATCAATTATTGCCTAGGCAATCTTCAAATCGACCATGCAGGTTGTGATGTACTTTTCCCATTTCTTGTTTTCATGTTTTTGATTTCTTCAAAGGCAAAGAGAAGCGGTGAAGTGGTAGCCCAGCATAGAGCCTGTGCCTACCATCATGTATTTTTGATTGTCAAGTGTTAAAAAACAAAAGATATTTTTCCTGTTTCTTGGTAAAAGGAAGGACTCGCTCTCTGTTAATGAATGAAGGTAGACGCATGTTATTTTAGAGTGTAATCTGCCATTTTGGTTGTGAGAATAAGTAAAAAGTCTGTATTTTTTATGTGCATCAAAGGACAAATACAATATCATTTTACTAACTGAAACATTATATGAGCTAAATGATTAATGGAAAACCTCATCTAAAGACGTCAAACAAATACTAGCAAAGAGATAGAGGGGCTGGCCAGTACTTACCTCATATCAGTACAGCCGATAGATACCGTTTTGTGTATGTATCGGCTGAACTGAGCTGAGGTAAGTACTGGGCAGCCCCTCTATCTCTTTGTTAGTATTTGTTTCACATTATATGAGTTATTATTCCAAGTGGTACTGTAATATATAAAAATCCAAGAAGCCCACCTGTGTACTTTGGAGTTACAATGAAGATCCGATTACAATGTCATAGACATGGTCAAGATTTCGTAGGTGGATACGGTGATCACACGTAGTATTATTAATTGGTAAGCATAAATCTAAAACAACAGGAAGAGTACTTTGTCAATGCGAAACTAATATGAACCCATTAAAAGGTATAGCCCAGCTTATTGTGCTTGTCTAAGTGCCGAAGAATTAATCTCATTATTTTGATACATATAAACATATTTATATTATTGTATCATATATTTTTATTATATTATAAGGTGAATCTTACAGTATGTATTTCAAGGAATGGAGTAAACTACTATTCAACATTCTCCCATCTGAAATTGAGTACGATGGAACGTTTGTACAGAACAATAAAAAACACAAATGTATGTGTTTTAATCTTTGTGGTTCTAGATATTATCCCACAAATAACTTGGCAGTATAAGCATACTAAATATCACTGATAAGAATAAAATTATCGATGTTTAGGATAATGGGCTTCTAAATCTATATTACTCTACGAAGACAAGTCATCGTTTAATATCATTATCAAAAATCTTGGAAAGTTTTAGACCAATTTCTACAGGATAATATAAAGTTTGAATGGACATAATATATACTCTAATAAAATTTCTGACAGACATATGCTACATGTATATATAAAGGGGAAACGCTGTTAACAAAAATTTCAAAAAGTTCTTGAATGATTTACATCAAACATCTACATGATACTCTACTAAATGTTAAGACAGATCTATGATAGCAAAATATTTAAACCATTAGACAAACTTTTTCTCTCATATATATGTATTCTTTTCCTCTATATATAACTTTAAACAAAAACTGTATACACAGTAATGTGCTTTTTTTTTCTTTCCTTTCCTTGCAGTTGGTTTGTGCAGAATACAGGTAAGTTGTATTTATGGCTTATCAGCTTACGATTAGAATACTACTACGCAACTGCATTGTCTAACTTTGTAATTCACAGATTAAAACCATATGAATTACTATCACTGAAGCTACTATCTTCACAGATCCAGCAGCTGGAGATGTCTCTCTCATACCCTGCATACCAACAAACCCAACCGATTTACCCATTCATTTTAAGTGACTTCAGTTTCCAATCAAGGTTTCATTTACAATAACAATAAAATGGTTCAAATGGCTCTGAGCACTATGGGACTCAACTGCTGTGGTCATAAGTCCCCTAGAACTTAGAACTACTTAAACCTAACCAACCTAAGGACATCACACACATCCATGTCCGAGGCAGGATTCAAACCTGCGGCCGTAGCAGTCGCACGGTTCCGGACTGCGCGCCTAGAACCGCGAGACCACCGCGGCCGGCACAATAACAATAAACAAGGCTCAAGGTCAAGGTCAAGTAAGAGTAGACAGACAGAGGGGGGGGAGGGGGATTGTTGTAGACAGAGGCAAGAGGGAGATGGACAGAGAGAGGGGAGGAGGGTATGGAGTGAGAGAGGGGAGGACATGATGGATAGAGAGAGGAGAAGGAGATGATAGACAGAGAGGAAGAGAATGAGGAGGAGATGGGCAAAGAGTGGGGGGAGGAGGAGATCACAATGTATTCCAATTCCCATACATATTTAGCAACTGTGAAGCACTGATGGGTTCCCTAGTATGGTACACAAATGTGTTAAAATGGTGAATCAAAGCGATCAAAAATTTAATGCCCCTGATTCGGAACACATTTCAAAATATAAGATGGTGTTTGAGAAATCTTATCAACTGAACTGGTCAACAGAGATATTTACAGTTTCCAAAGTGCAACGAACAAACACAAGAACTTACATCTTAAAGGACAGTGAAGCTGAAGATATTTCTGTTAGGTTTTTACAGAGAAGAATTACAGAGAAGCTCTAAACCAGATGTGGTTCTCATAGAACATGTCACAGGACATCAGAAGAACAGGGTTTCAGTTAAATGTGTTGGCTTCTAAAATTCATTAAAAAATTTCATAGATTGTTCATACAGAATATGATACCAAGGGCAAAGTGGAAATCTAAAGAATGCTGGACTGTAAACCTACATGTTGAAGGGGCATTTCGTACTCAATGTGCTGCATACGTAAAACATGGAATAAAATCTACTAGTCTGACTCATTCAGTGATTTAAATCCATCACAAGAATTGTGCCACAATTTTACCAAAAACCACATGTTCTACAGTGTTTGATGCCATCAAGACTCATACATATCTCATTTGATATTCCTGCCTATGGCCCTCTTGATAACCGTACATGTGTCAGTTGATGTTTAGATGTGATGTCATACCTTCTGACTTTAAAAGAATGGTCATAAAAATTAAGCACAAATTTTATTAGCAAATTTTATTACACCACCTGTGTGCTTTAATAGTTTAGTTCCTTGAGTTTCTGCGCGTAAATTTAATATCTAATAGCCTCTGTCCTCGCATTTTCACTTGCGTCAGATAGTAAACTGATTTGGTGACATATTACAAGTTCCTAATTGGGGCAAATTATGTAGTTTCACCTGAGTGCTTCGGTAGTTGGGTTTTCGAAAATCTGTGTATTATTAGACACAGTTCCTGCGTTTTCATCAGGGTCTACAGTAGAGTTGCGCAGCACGTGTCGATAGTCCGTTTATCTGATAGTTTACTTTTCCATGGTATTTTGTATGGACAGGGACTGCAATTGTTGTGTGCGGATGCGAGGTGAGTTGGTGATGCTTTGCTCTCAGCTTCAGGCTGTGATGGATTCGGTTACACAGCTTGAGGCTGCAGTGGATGGGCACCACTTGTTATGGGCCAGCCATGGGGATCTGATGGGCCTTCAGCACGTCCGAGTCCTCCGATCGGTCCTCATTGGTGGCCAACCCAGTTACTGTTCACACTGAGGCTGACACCTCACCTGTGGTAGAGTGGGAGGTCGCCCTGGGGTGAAGCAGGCAGCAAAAGACTTCTGAAGTGGCCGCACAGAAGGCCTCTACGGTTTGTCTGACAAAGAGGTTCCAGGTGCTGTCTGTGGCTGACACTGTCACTGAGCCAGATGCTGTCACCTGTCCTGTTTCAGAGGAAACCACTCAGCCTGCAAGATCCGGGTAATCACAGAGGGTGAGATTATTGGTAGTTGGGAGCTCCAACATTAGGTGCATTATGAGGCCCCTTTAGGGACTTGGCTGACAAGAAGTGTAAGAAAACCAATTTGCACTCCGTGTGCTTACCGGGTGGAGTCATTCCAGATGTGGAAACGGTCCTTCCAGATGCCATGAAGAGCACAGGGTGCAGCCAACTGCAGGTGGTTGCTCATGTTGGTACCAATGATGTATGTCACTTTGCATCATAAGAGATCCTCTCTGGTTTCAAGCAGCTAACAGAAGTGGTAAAGGCTGCCAGTCTTGCTGAAAGCAGAGCTGACCATTTGCAGTATAGTCAACAGGACCGATTGCAGACCTCTGGTACAGAAACCAAATGAAGGGTCTGAATCAGAGGCTCAGACGGTTCTGTGACCGTGTAGGCTGCAGATTCCTTGACTTGCGCCAAAGGGTGGTTGGGTTTCGGGTTCCGCTGAACAGGTCAGGTGTCCACTATATGCAGGACGTGGCTACATGGGTAGCAGGGGCTGTGTGGCGTGCAGTGGGTGGTTTTTTAGGTTAGAGGGTCTCAGGAAAACACAAGGAGGTCTTCGGTCAGAAAGCATGCAGGCCGTACACAGGAAGAACGTAGATACAGGAACCACTGGTATAACAGTTGTAAATTGTCGTAGCTGTGTTGGGAAAGTACCACAGCTCCAAGCACTAATAGAAAGCACTGATGCTTAAATCATTATAGGCACTGAAAGCTGGCTAAAGCCGGATATTAGCTCAGCTGAAATTTTTTCAAAGAACCTAATGGTGTTCCGAAAGGATAAGCTAAACACAATTGGCGGTGGCGTGTTTGTTGCTGTTAGAAGTAGTTTAAATGGTTCAAATGGCTCTGAGCACTATGCGACTTAACTTCTGAGGTCATCAGTCGCCTAGAACTTAGAACTAATTAAACCTAACTAACCTAAGGACATCACATACATCCATGCCCGAGGCAGGATTCGAACCTGCGACCGTAGCGGCACGCGGTTCCAGACTGAAGCGCCTTTAACCGCACGGCCACACCGGCCGGCAGAAGTAGTTTAACTTGTCGCGAAATTGAAGTAGATACTGCCTGTGATTTAGTATGGGCAGAGGTCATTGTTCGAAACCAGAATAAAATAATAATTGGATCCTTCTACCGACCACCCAATTCAGATGAGACAGTTGAAGAAAGGTTCAAAGAGAACTTGAGTTTGATTTCAAAGACGTACCTGACTAATACGATAGTAGTTGGTGAGGACTTTAATTTGTCCTCGATATGTTGGTGAAAGTACATGTTTAATTCCGGAGATACATACAAAGTATCATCCGAAATTGTGCTAAGTGCATTCGCTGAAAATTATTTTGAGCAATTAGTTCATGAGCCCACGCGAATAGCAAACGGTTGTGAAAACACAGTTGACCTCTTAGCAACAAATAATCCTGAGTTAATAATGAGCATCAAAACCGATTCAGGGATTAGCGAACACAGGGTTGTCGTAGTGAGATTGAATATTGTAATCCCCAAATGCTCGAAAAATAAGTGAAAAATATACCTACTCAAAAATGCAGATAAAAATTTACTTGACACCTCCCTGAGAGACAATGTCCACTCATTCCAAATTAATAATAAAAGTTTAGACCAGATGTGGCTTAAATTCAAAGAAATAGTATTGGCAGCAATTAAGATATTTCTAACAAATAAATTAACAACGGAGCTGATCCTCCTTGGTACACAAAATGGGTTAGAACACTGTTGCAGAAACAAACATGCCAAATTTAAACAGATGCAAAATCCCCAAGATTGGCGATATTTTATAGAAGCTCAAATTTTAGTGCAGACTTCAATGCGAGATGTTTATAACAGTTTCCAGAATGAAACTTTGTCTCAAAATCTGGCAGAAAATCCAAAGAGATTCTGGTCGTATGTGAAGTACACTAGTGGCAAGAAACAATCAATGCCTTCTCTGTGCAATAGCAATGGAGATACTATCAAAGACAGTGCTGCCAAAGCAGAGTTACTAAACACAGCCTTCTGAAATTCCTTCACAAAAGAAGACGAAGTAAATATTCCAGAATTCTAATCAAGAAAAGCTGCCAACATGAGTAACGTAGAAGTAAATAGCCTCTGAGTAGTGAAGCAACTTAAATCACTTAGTAAAAGCTAGTATTCTGGTCCAGACTGTATACCAGTTAGGTTCCTTTCAGAGTATGCTGATGCATTAGCTCCATACTTAACAGTCATATGCAACCATTTGCTCGACGGATTTCCGTACCCAAGGACTGGAAAGTCGCACAGGTCACATCAATATTCAAGAAAGGTAGTAGGAGTAATCAACTAAATTACAGGCCCATATTGTTAGCATTGATATGCAGCAGGATTCTGGAACATATATTGTGTTTGAACATCATGAATTACCTGGAATAAAATGGGCTATTGACACACAGTCAACATGGGTTTAGAAAACATTGTTCCTGTGAAACACAACTAGCTCTTTATTCGCATGAAGTGTTGAATGTTATTGACAAGGGATTTCAGATTGATTCCGTATTTCTGGATTTCTGGAAGGCTTTTGACGCTGTACCACACAAGTGGCTCGTAGTGAAATTGCGTGCTTATGGAGTATTGTCTCAGAAATATGACTGGATTTGTGATTTTCTGTCAGAGAGGTCACAGTTCGTAGTAACTGATGGAAAAACATTGAGTAAAACAGAAGTGATTTCTGGCAGTCCCCAAGGTAGTGTTATAGGCCCTTTGCTGTTCCTTATCTATATACAGGTTTTGGGAGACAATCTGAGTAGCCGTCTTCGGTTGTTTGCAGATGACGCTGTCATTTATCAACTAATAAAGTCATCAGAAGATCAAATCCAACTGCAAAACGATTTAGAAAAGATATCTGAATGGTGCGAAAAGTGACAGTTGACCCTAAATAACAAAATGTGTGAGGTCATCCACATGAATGCTAAAAGGAACTCATTAAATTTCGGTTACACCATAAATCAGTCTAATGTAATAGCCATAAATTCAACTAAATACCTAGGTATTACAATTATGAACAACTCAAATTGGAAGGAACACATAGAAAATGTTGTGGGGAAGGTTAACCAAAGGCTGCATTTTATTGGCAGGACATTTAGAAAATGTAACAGACCTACTAAGGAGACTGTCTACACTACACTTGCCCATACTCTTTTAGAATACTGCTGCATGGTGTGGAATCCTTACCACATAGGACTGATGGAGTACATCGAAAAAGTTCAAAGAAAGGCAGTACGTTTCATATTATCACGAAATATGAGAAAGAGTGTCACAGAAATGATACAGGATTTGGGCTGGACATCATTAAAAGCAAGGCATTTTTCATTGCGATAGAATCTTCTCATGAAATTCCATTCACCAACTTTCTCCTCCAAATGTGAAAATATTTTATTAACACTGACCTACATAGGGAGGAATGATCACCACAATAAAATAAGGGAAATAGAAGCTTCATTCTTTCCACGCGCTATACAAGATTGGAATAATAGAGAATTGTGAAGGTGGTTTGATAAACCCTCTGCCAGGCACTTAAATGTGATTTGCAGAGTACCTATGTAGATGTTGATGTAGAAATTAATTTCCACCAACAGATCTAGGCAAGGGTCCTGGAGTATTGCACTGATCGATCTTGAGACATACAACCGATTTCCTACTATCCACAAGGCAAACAATAAACTACATCTAGGAGTTGTTAAGTTGTCGAAATATGCCCGGCTCATATGATATTGATGATTTAAATGGATTTATAAAAAATTCATCTGTAAAAGAGTGCAAGTTACATGCAAATGTTAATATGTGTAAAATGAAAATAAAAATGGCAAAACAGACAACAGACTTTAGCCATGAGGGTTCCATAAGGCCATTCTCAAGGATTCACATTTTGGAGAAGAATTCAGATAAATTTTAAGGATCAGAACTACCTGTGGATGTACAAGCAGTTAGCTTGACTAGTGTCGAGCATACCATCGCAATGAATCTGTATCTTCACTACAAAAGCCCAGGATACAAAATTGTCGAGATGTGCGAAGCAAACTGATACACCTCCAAGTGACTTGGGAGGCACCAGACCATCTCAATTTGAATACTGTTGACCGGGACAAGAATACAGTTGATTTTTTACAAGAGACAACTGCGATACTACTTCACTTTAAACAGCATGGAAGTAAGGTACAAAACGGATGCACACAACCTCCAGTACAACACATCATTTCAGAAGCTCAATGTTGTAACATGGGAGAATTACAGGTTCCTTAAATTAATAGGATTGTAACCACATAGTGATGTCTGGCTCCAGTTTGTGAATCATTTGCTAGGAATATTTCTCTCATAAGACTTTTGCTTCAGCAACATTTAATAATAATGATGGGATAAGAATTCTCATTCTACACACACAAGGGTTTAACAATTGCGAGCAACAGTTTCCTATACTTGGAAGGGAAATTTGAGAAGAAAGATGGAGGAACTATACCAG
Source organism: Schistocerca serialis cubense (assembly GCF_023864345.2). Classification (NCBI taxonomy): domain Eukaryota; kingdom Metazoa; phylum Arthropoda; class Insecta; order Orthoptera; family Acrididae; genus Schistocerca; species Schistocerca serialis. The sequence goes on from NC_064648.1 coordinate 44,122,376, forward strand.
CTTCCAGCTTACATGTAATATTTTTGCCTTTATCTGTCAAGAAATAAGATACTAACTGGATGGCATCGAGGTTGACCATCAAAACATATGTTTCTGTGTCAGCTTTGGACTTGAGCAGGATGGTACAAACACAGAAGAATAAGTCTCCGCTTTAGAGTATGTATCCCAAAAAAATGTTTATGGGGTGTGTTTAGGATACAAGACACATCATGAACACTAAGCAAGAACTAATTCTGGTTTGAAGTACAACAGATAACTCAATATAAGAGCCTAAGCCTAAAGAGAATAAAAGCTCATCAGAGAAATTGGTATGGGAAATGCCTCATATTCCTGTGACAGTGGAAATGCCTCATATTCCTGTGACAGATAAGGAACACTTGAATTTTTTATGGGTATTGAAATCAGAAATTTAATTACCAAGAAGTTTATGTTCATAGGAACTGTTTGAATATTCAGTTCTACAGCAGTTCCACTAGAACTGCGTCGATTCATTATCCTGGCTCTCCAGACAGGATGTGACGTCTGAAAAAGTATTCGAGTGTGTTCAACAATTGTAAACTAACCAAAGCCAAAGTGTACTTAATTCTGAATTCTACCTATATGATAATTTACAATTTGACTGGGGTATTAACGCTCGTGGCCTACTCTCTGACATGTGTACAAGGTTTCACTCCAATTAGATACATCGTTCAAAGAAAAATGAAAGTGAAATCAGGACTAAGAGACATATGTGTTGAATTTGAATCATCAGGTAATTTCCCCAGCTACCGCAGATCCACAGCATTTCATTTCACAATGACACCTTCAAGTGTGAACATCGTTGCTGACACACAGGGTTTCTACAAGGAACGAGGAAAATTTGTATTTAAAGATATCATCTTTACTGTATTCACAAATGTTGGACATGTAATAATGACATTCTCTGCAAGTGTGACACCATCCAATTGTTCAGAAAAGTAATGCGTGCCAAGACAAAAATTCACATCGTGGTCAGCACATTGTCACCACAGGAAATACAGGAACATCCCAGGAACAGCTTACAACAATATAATTCGTCCAAATCTTTGTACACATAGACAATGTCATTTACATCAAAGTTAATGAAAAGGTGTTGTGGATATGTAATTATAAGAATGCTTCAGTTAGCAACCGGGAATAGCATCCATCTGTCAAACAGATGTATGAATTTGAGTGACCAACAAACGATATTTTCTTTTTCAAATAAGCTTTGTATTTAATCAGTTCAATATCTTTCTAAATCCTCCTCCACCAACGGGTTTCAACATGTGTGCAGACAGGGAATTATTCAGAGTAAGTATTTATTTTCATCCAGAAACATTTAGGTTTACCATCCAAAATAGTACAGTTTTAGATGTGGCTTCTACATGTCTTTGGAATCAGCAACAGTCTCCTGTTGCCTCTTTCCGACACACTATCCAACCCATTCTGAATGCAAAATTCCATGTATTTATTGCACAAACTGAGGTGCACACCTCATACTTAAAGTTCACTTTTTTCTTCATCACCGCACTCATGCTGGATAAAAACCACCCAACATTTATGTCTCAGCCCTTTAGATAATAATGTAACACTGGACAGTGCATACAGACACAGCTGTGTCCTATGCACTCGAAGCAAGAACTCTAATAATGAATTCAAGATATCCAGACACTGTCGCCTCCAGTACAATATCGATACCTCTGAACTTCTAACCCAGCATATGAAGTGCATTTTGGGCCTGAAGACAGCATACTGAAATGCTAACACTGGAACTCAAAATAAAATAAAATAACTTCTCAAATATGTACGGCTATGTGGCAATCTTCCTCAATAAAAGTTTTTGGATAGGTCTATGGCAGCAGCACGTCACAGCATTGCTGCAATCCATTACTTGACTAAAGTAACATCAAGTACATAGGAATGCACAGATATTTAAAATGCCCTCTTGATTTTTGGTGGTTTAAGATATCTTCTTTAAAAACAATAATGAAAGAGTGTGTGTGTGTGTGTGTGTGTGTGTGTGTGTGTGTGTGTGTGTGTGTTGGGGGGGGGGGGGAGGGGGGAGTGCAAGCTGTTTATCTACTGGGGGATGAAGCTCACTCTCTCCCCTCCATTCCACTCACTGACTCGAAACTAAAAGGACTGCAGGAAAAACATTGCCATCATTAGGTCTCAAAAACAAAGAAAACAAGCAAGGCCTGTTGATGTTAAAGGAGCTGGATTGGCTAAAAGGCTGTAAGGAATTACTGAATATATCAACGCAGAGTGCAAAGCAGATGGCAGTCCTCCAGGGCTCTTACTACAGTGATAGTCTTTCCCTCCACATTTGCGATAAACACTAACATAAAGCTTAACAGAACTTCAAACTGGGGTAGAATCCGCTTTCTCTAATGAATCTTAGAATTCATCCAATACTCCCTTCACCGTGTCAGTATTTCATCAATATATTGGCCAATGTGAGGAGGGGTACCCAGATGGATCCTCTTGCCGTAACAGAAAATCATTACTGAGCCTTGCATGTGTGATCGACAGACTGAATAAAGTGGCAAAATTCTGTCCTCAAAGTTCAGTAGTGGTTTCCTTCATCATTCTGATTTTAGTGCGGGTAGTAAAATTTTACCAATCAGACTCCCTTCCTGTTATGATTAGATGCATTCCTTGGTGTATTAGGTCAGTACCAGGTATCCTAATGCCTAGTAATTCACTCACAGTTGCTTCCTCAGCAAGACGAGCTGTGAGCTGCTTACGAGCATAAGAGTGCCTCAGTGAGCACATGAAAGTGATGGCAGCACCCAATGGAGGAGGTCAATAGTAGATCCTGAACACTGACAGGCATTGCCTTCCTTGCACAGTGATGGCTAACAGATTGAAGACAGCTCTATGAGTCAGAGACCAACAGGGACTTTTTGGTTACAATGTGTTATAGGGCTTTGGTGACAACTGCCTGCTCCGCAGTGAACGCACTTCGCAGAGACCAGAGTTTGTTATTACTACTGTACACAAACACACACTCAACTCTACAATAGTTCTATAGCCATCTGTGTACATGGTTTCTGAATTAATATACCCATGAAGGATTAAAAGAAACAGTCACATATAGACATTAAGGTGTGTGTTCCCTTCAGGTCCACAGAGCAGGTCGAGGTGTATGTTTGAGCTAGCTATGCACTATGGAGTAGTTTGAGGAAAGGATCTGTGCATACAGTTGATTGGAGGTATCTAAAGACAATTCCTCAACACTTCCCAGCTGTTCTACTACCCCTGAGACATTTCACTTAAAGTCTAGACTTCTGATTGCCAGTGGCAGATGGCATGGATCACTAGGTGCCTACCCAATCATTATTACATAATTAACTAGAAGTTCCTGATGCTTAACTTGCAATAGCAGTAGCATGCTTCTGCCAGAAGGCCTTTAATGGGACCTGTGCAAAAGGCTTGTTGCCAGCCTTGTACCATTACTGTGGACAGAATCTAGTCAAATACCAATGGTGTTGCAAATCCGTATGTTATACATCCTTAACCTAAATGGGATAAGGTTAAGGATTTCTAGAATTTTGACAGAACTGTAACGGTACAGTCACCTTACCACAAGGTTCCATTATGGAATATTAGAGTGATCTTAGAGCGTTGAATTTTTAGAGATAGTAATTTTATTTGGCACCCATGTGATAACCATTTTAGTTTCTCATCAAAAAAGCCTCAGGCGTGATACAGCTCCACCACTTCTTCTACCTGATTATTTAAGATATGTTTAGGATGTGGATACCTAATTCAGATACTATAGAGCTGTATCTACATCTACATCTACATAGGCCCTCTGGAAGCCATCATACGGTGTGTGGCAGAAGATACCCCATACCACTACTAGTCTTTTCCCTTCGTGTTCCACTCAAAATATATGTCTCTGTATGAGTCCTGTTTCTTGTATCATATCTTCGTGATCTTTACATGCAACATATGTTGGCAATAGTAGAATCATTCAGTAGTCAGCTTCACATGCCAGTTCTCTAAATTTTCTCACTGGACAGAATGTTGCATTCCCTTCAGAGATTCCCATTTCAGTTCACGAATATCTCCGTAACACTTATGTATTGCTTGAACCTACCAGCAACACATCTAACAGCCCCTCCTGTGAACTGCTTCAATGTCTTCCTTCCATACAACACAGTGTCCGCCCCTGGTAGCTGAGTGATCAGCATGACGGAATGTCATACCTAACAGCCCCATTGACATACAAGTCGCCGAAGTGGTGTCAACTCGAAAGACTTGCACCAGGCGAACAGTCTACCTGACAGGAGGCCCTAGCCACACGGCATTTACATTTTATCTGACATGGTATGGATCCCCAACACTCTAGTAGTACTCAAGAATAGGTCGCACCTCTGTCCTATATGCAGTCACCCTCACAGGTGAACCACTCTTTCCTAAAATTCTTCCAATAAGCCAACGTCGACCATTCGCCTTCTCTACCACAATTCTTGCATGTTCATTCCATTTCAGATCACTTTGCAATGTTAGGCCCAGATATTTCAATGACTTGGCTGTAGCAAGTAGGACACAAGTAATACTGTAACCCCAACATTTCAGATTTGTTCTTTTCATTCATCTGCATTTGACTGTCATTCATTATACCAACCAGAAATTTTGTCTAAGTCATCTAGTATCTTCCCACAGTCACTCAACTTTGAGGAAAACATACTGTGTTCTTTTACTTACGAAATCTTCGAGCCACTCACACATCTGTGAACTTATTCCATGTGCTCATACCTATGGCAACAGCTTGCAATGCACCAATGTACCAAATCTAGAAATATGGAATCTGTCTGTTGCCCTCCATCTACAGATTGCAGTACGTCATGTGACAATAGGACAAGCTGAGTTTCTAACAAGCAATCCTTTCTAAACCCATGCTGATTCTTGGACATAAGCTTCTCAGACTCAAGAAAGTTTAATATGCTCAAACTTAGAATATGTTCATGGATTCAGCAACAAAACGAAGTTAGGGATATTAGTCGGTAATTTTTTGGGTCTGTTCTTTTACTTTTCTTATTTACTAGCATCGCCTGTGCTCTTCTCCAGCCACTTGGGACTTTGTGATGAGCAAGAGATTCACAATAAATGTAGGCTAGGTAGAGGCCCAATACCATAGAATACTCTTTGTAAACCCAGATTGGGATTCCATCCAGACCTGGTGATTTACCTTCTTTCAAACCTCCCAGCTGTTTCTCTACGCCAGAGATGGTTATTGCTTTGTCATCTTATGAGAGTCAGTCTGATGCTCAAATGACTATATCTTTGCATGACTTCTTGAACGATTTCTTGAACGCAAAACTTAAAACTTTGGCTTTCGTTTTGCTATCTTCAACTGCCATGCTGGACTGGTCAACAAGGGACTGAATGAAAGACTTACATATGACTAGAATTTTCTCAGGTACTTTTGCTGAGGTGTGACTGAGATAGTCATTGTGTGCTTCATACATAGATCTTTTCACAGATGCATTAATCTCTACTAACCTTCACTTGGCATCATTTGGGCATTTTCTTTTGAAGTGAGAGTGCAACAGCCTCTGTTTCCTCAGCATCTACTAAATTTCATTTTTAAACAATGGAGGTTCCTTTCCATCCTTCATCCACTTACTATGCAGTTAACTCTCCAGACCATGATTTACAATATGCTTAAACTTTGCCCGTAATTCCTCTATATCCACCTTACTGGAACTAAGTATTGTCAATTCACTCTCTAAGTGAGATACTAACAACTGCTTTTCTGCTCTATCTAGCAGAAATTCTCTCCTAGCCTTCTATCCTGATTTATTAACTTTAGAAACCATAGTTGCTATTATGATATCAAGATTGCTAATCCCTGTTTGTATACTGACATTGTGGATAAGATCCATCCTATTTATAGCTACAAGGTCTAAGATACTTCCAGTGTGTGTGGGCTGCTGAGTTAGCTGCTCAAGATAGATTTCAGAAATCATGTTCAAAAGTATTTCACATGACTGGCAGTCTATACCACCCCAATGAATCCATAGGAATCCCAACCTATACTCAGTACGTTAAAGTCACCTGCAACTAGTCTTGCACAAAGTCAGTATTTATGCGCTACTGACAAGATTTTCTTTGAATGACTATAGAACTGTCACAGCGGAATTGGATGGCTGGTAGGAACATCCAACAATTAACATGGTTTCACCTACAACTATTATATGGAAAAGGATAGCATCACTGTCACACTCAGCTTCAACCTCAATAGAGGCAGTATTTTTGTCAACTGCAATGAACAATCCCCCACATATGGCCTCCAATCTGCCTCTGCGACATACGTTCCATGACTCGCTAAATATCTCAGAGCTTTCCACCTTGGGTTTCAGCCAGCTCTTGATCCATGAATAATTTGAGCATAAGAACTTTCCCGGTGGGCAGTAAATATGAGAACTGTATTCAAACACTTCGACAGTTTGCTGATATTGTGACAGTTGAAGTGCCTTTATTCTGAAGGCCGTCTGGCTTCCTTTGCTGTATATCGACTGCGAGTTGTCATAAGAGGACCTCAAAGTACCGTTTAGCCTAAAAAACCTTCATGTGCACTCCTCAAGTACTCTGCTACCTGAGTAGCTGCTTATTTTGTGTAGTGCACCCCTGACCCATCAAGGGGAGTTCTACAAATCCTGACAAGATAATGCAGGTCTACAATTCTGCAGCCAAGACCATCACAGAGTCGACCAAGACTTGGTTGAGACCTTCCACTTGGCTGCAAACCAAAGGGTCCTGATCAACTCTGGAAACTATACTGCAAAGTGCAACCTCTGCTTGTACCCCACACACGAGGCCAGCAGTCTTCACTACCTCTGCCAGTCACTGGAATGAGCTGAGGATGGCTTCAGGCCCCAAGCGAAAGGCGTCGTTGGTGCCAATATGAGGCACAACTTGCAGATGACTGCACCCTGCATGCTCGATAGCCACAGGCAAGGCCGCCTCAACATCTCAGACAGATGTATTGGGTGCACATTGGCTTTCTTTCCAGTCCTGAATGCTGTGCTCCTAAGGGGCCCCATAACGCGCCTAGTGTTGGAGCTCCTGATAACTAGTAATCCCCCCCACCCCGTGTGCCTGCTTGGATCCTACTGAAGAAGCAGAGGAATGGCCACCCGTCCACTCACAGGATGAATGGACGAGGTGAGGTGACCAGTCTCCACATTGGTGGTGTGGGTTTTTGTAGAGAACTGGGTGCCACTGTTCAGTATCCAGTCTGGAGCCTTTTGAACACCTCCCTAGAGCTGACATTTTGTTTTTGTTTTTGTTATACCAGTGATGTGGAGCTGCAATGTAAAGAGAAGTCGTCAACACACAGCTCACCATGGATATGATGTCACTGACACCAATTACAAAATATTAAATATTGGTGATGCATGAATGCTTTTTAATTGGATATATCAAGAGTATAAGATGGTAAAAAACTGCATTGATACTGGAGTAAATATTGCCTTAATTGGAGAATTTGGCAGTTCATCATCCTTTTGAAGAGTTTGCACATTCCATTCAACAGAGAGATCATGGTGTAGTTGTTCAAAAAATGAGGAACCTTTGCTGACCTCAAGGCTGCAATAATGCAACTCTTTAGCCATTAGGAGGAAAATACCCCATCTCACCATACCAAATTAGAAGACTGAGAACGTGCAGTTAATTCCCATGGCTGAGATGTTTTCATTTCTATTGACGTGTTGGAAAATAATGTAATGCACAATGCAGCTTCCATGGACTGTAGCACCACAACCCCTTTGGAGTCCTGTATCCTATTCCAGACTCATCTCCACTCTCCCATGAGGGTATATATGTAATATTAGTAATTTAAACCAATTTAAAATGTTGCTTTGACTTTGACTACATTGTGTCTCACCAATACATAGAATAAAGGAAACATATTTCTGGTTGCCTGTATTCGAATTCACCAAAGCAACTCTGAAATTTACACTAATTTAAATTATTGTGGTGACATTGTTTACGTTGGGCCTCACCAGTATATTGAATGAAGGAAACATGTTGGATTAAAAACTAAGGTACCATCATAATTTGCACACAATACAAACTACAGGCACATGGAAGGAATAAAATTGTTATTGTAGTTATGGAGTAATTAGCAATTAAAGTTATGATATTTCAAGTCATCAAGAGACAGCTATTTTTATGTTTTTTAAGTCAGAAATTGTTCATTCTCCAAACAGAAACATGACACAATGCTTTTTCAGACAGAATCAAACATGTTCATGTTTTAATTGGTGTTAGTTAATAAAACTGTAATAAAAACTATATAGAAATGTAAAATTTTACTCATACAAAATTTAATTCCTTCCTGTCTTTGTATAAAATTATTCACTGTTATTCTATGTAATTTTCTATGTGATTTGGGAAGATGTATGTAAAAACTTTAATTGTTAAATATGCAAAATTCAATGTGTAACAATAATAGCAATTGTTTAAAATCATATAAATAGAGGCGATTTTTACGCTGCCAGAGGTTAGTCCTACATCAGTCTTAAGTCTGCCTTGGACCGAATTTTTGTATTAACAGCATGTAGTCAGACTTTGTATGTTCATCGTCGAACATCTACCATACAAAATAAAATTCTTTGTGTACAAGAAGTACTGAAACTTATTTACTTCATTATACAATTCCCACGTGGCAATGCAGTAACATCAAGTTGAACCTAGGGCAGCATCAAGAAAAAGCACTATGGATTACACAAGATACTTTTTTTTTTTTTTTTTTCTGGTGGAGGATATCTTCAATAAGATGTGGCATATTGACCATTGTTTTTCTTGTGTTAAGCAGTGCTACACATTCCAAACTTCAGCACAAAAACATTTTCGCCACATTATATTACAACTGAATGAAACACATAGTAAGACAAGAGCCCCAGGGTGCTTCTGAAAAATTCTTCTACTGCTGATAGATAATCAATGGAAAGTCTTGTGTCTGCTGGGATAAAATTTAATAAACAGAGTTGATGGGCATGTATTTATGCACTGAAGTTTTAACTCTGTGAGAATCCATTATACTTCCAAGTCTCATCTTTGAGAAAATTGCTTGTACTTCTGAGATATCCATGACAACTGGTAGTGACCATACATATTGGATGCTGAATCCCCAATCTGGCTTGTTCTAGTTTGAACAGACGCTTTCTATGCAGACCATATGTCACTGGTTTTGAGGAACTTCACAATCATTCTTGTCATGTGTCATAATTAAGCACAGTCTATAAGTGAGACAGAACTATATCGAATAATTTTGTGGAATATCTATTCATGAATAAATCTTCAAAAAGGTAACAACTTGCTCAGTAAGACAAAATCTTAATATGCTCTAATGTCAAAATGGTGATGTACACAGGCAAAACAATACACCACAGTAATACACATAGCATATGATTTATTATTTTAAAACAAAATTACCTTGGAAACTATGTTGACATCATCTTTAGTAAAATTGCAGCAGCCAAAGCATAAAATTCCCTAAAATAAGTCATGATCAGACCTAACTGGTGAGGAGAGGAGGAAAGAGAGAGAGAGAGAGAGAGAGAGAGAGAGAGAGAGAGAGAGAGAGAGAGAGAGTGTGTGTGTGTGTGTGTGTGTGTGTGTGTGTGTGTGTGTGTGTGTGTGTTGGGGGGCGATCTGTTTGTAGTTCACTCAAACATTACACAGCCCGAAATGCTGTGACTGACCCCATCATAAGTTTACAGGATTCAGACACAATGGCGAGGAATAAGGCAAGGTATTCATCTCTGACACAAGAGCCAGTGATAATTTTATCATTGGTAAGAAAACCCAAAACTATTTTACAGAGCTGAATGTAAATGTGGCAAAGTTCGGCCCATACTAGTGAAGATGAAGTGTGAACTCTCGCTAAGCTGTTCCTAACATTTCTTTTTTCATTTCTTATTAAAAATCAATCCCACGCTTAGTAAGGTTTTCTGTGGAAGAATGACATTTGAACCATTGAAGTGCCCATCTCCATGCTTTGATGGCTGCAGCAATCAGTTCTAGCCACCACACCACAAGTTTCTGATGACACTTCCCAAAGAAGCGGGAGACTGTCACTTGTAGTGTGTGAGATTTATTCTCACTCTTTCTTACACAATATCATCAATTCCCTACAACTGATTAAATTCAAACACTATTTTGGCGCCAAAAATTGACCAATCAGCTTTTCTGAGAGACAGCCACTGACGCAGTGATAATTGTGACTGTGTTAAATAAGGGAGTGATGGTTGGGATAAAATTTGTGACCGCTAGGATATCTTTGCTGAAATGAATTTTAACTCTAGTATTGGGTGGGCAATGATCAAGTTGTGTAATTAATTTTTCTATTGTTTGACCTCTTTAGACTTATTTGTATCATCCCATTTCTTTGTGGTATATTAGTTCAATTTATCTATACCACAAGAATTGCTCAAATGAAATATTTCAACCTAAACCAACTTTATTGTTGGTTTATCATTATTTCTTGACCTTTAGCTTTAGCTTGTTTTGCCTCTTGTTTAGCTGAAACTAGTCCTTGTCATCAATTACAAGGAATGACTGTTTCTGTCAGTTTTATCAAACTGAGACTCTATGAGTACTTCCATCACCTTTTTGCACTTTGAAATCCTTTCCCTAAGGTGAGTTTTGAAATTATGCTCAAACGCTAGCAATGTAGTCAGCCATTCAGTTGATAAATATGTGGAACCATTAGAAATCACAGTAATTCATTCTTCATTTGAGATTTCTTTGCAGGAGACAAACAATTTACTCTTTTACCACCCACTGAACTGTCAACCTTCTCGCATTTGAAGGCAAGGCCAGGTACTGTGCGCCACATCTTCACTGAGAAATGACGAAGCATTGAAATCAATATTAAGGGCATAGTTCTCATCGCTCCTACTTTGGCAATTATTACTGATTAATTGGTGCCTAGTTTTACACATAACCTGAAGTAAAATATTTGTAATCTGATTTGGACTTTCTGCTAAGAAACTTACATTAAGGGCAGTTTCTCCCACGTACACAATTGTTTGAGGAGACGGAAGTATCCTTGGCTAAGCCCCTTAGTATTCAACGAAGGATGAGGCAATATGAGTGTAGTGAATGAGATGATCTTCATTAGAACTGGAGCAGAGTCATTTCAAACCTTCACCAAGGTATCTGTTCTTACTTTCAATAAATTGAATTTTTATAGTCAAATAAGCTACATTTGCTTACAAAATACATTACTTGATGATTGCCCTCAGCTTAAGTCGGACAGAAAAGCACCCAGTATATTACAATAACTAGTAAGCTCTTAGGGAGTAATACGCACTTCAAAAAAAAAAAAGTGTCACGAAATTTTAACCCAAAATAACTAATGTTGTGTAGGTCAACAGCACACCATTTATAAACTATGGAAACTTGTTGCCATGCACTTTGATTGACTGCGGGATTGCCCTGGAGAATGGTCTGGAGAATGCATAACTGTGAATGCTTTGCCTGCCAGAGATCACAACGTATCCAAGGCATCCCACACACTCGATGGTACTGTGCCAGCTTTCCACTCTGGGGGCCTTGGGGCAAATCCACCAAGGTCCCGACACATCCATTGCAGTTTCATGATAAGACGTTCTGGGAACAAACCCATCAACAGCTGTTAGTTCATGTACAGAAAGCCTTTTACAAATTGTGTCAGCACTGAAAAGAGCCTTTTTTGTAGCTAGGACATTGTTTACTAAAGCAGGTGCTCAAACTGGCGACCCTCTGAAGTGACACAAGCTTGGTAATGTCAAACGGTGTTTTGCCAAACTCTTTCAAAGATTCCTGGCATTGTCCTGATGTGATTAGTGACATGCTGAATGTGATACATTAATTCCTCTTCATTTGTAGGTGGTTCACGTCCAGGTGGGTGAAATAGAACCTTGAAGAATCCCCATAGGAAAAAGTCTGGTGGCGTGAGATCCAGTCGCCAGGGCCATGTCCTACAAGCACCTCTGCCACTGAACTGGCCGTCGAAGAGTTCATTTAAATATATGAGCACAGCTCAACTGTTATGTGCGGATGCCCCATCATGCTGCAACCACATGCGTAGTCAGATGTCCAGGAGAACGTCTTCCAGCAGGCTGGGTAGAGTTTCTTACTAAAAATCAAGGCAATTGGCCCCAGTAAGTTGAGGAGATAGACGGACTGGCCAAATCAGATGGTTGCCCACAATGACTACCTAAATGTTAAATGAAAATCGTTCCTGGTTTCCCTGGACGCATGTGACATGAGGATTTCCCCTTGCCCAGTAATGAATGTTTTGAGTGTTGTAAAGGCCATCTTGAAGGAAGGTGCACTCTTCGGTAAACAACACAATGGCGAGGAAGTCAGGACCTCGTGCAACACTTAACAGAAACCACCGGAAAAACCCTAGCCTGTGGTCATAGTCCGCCACAGGATTTAGGTCTTTGACAGGGTGGAAACTAAATGGATGCTGGCCGTAGTAACTCAGAACCTCCCAGACTAACTGATGATTGACCCCCAAGTTGTGTCCAACCACTCGAGGACTTGTCGTAGGTGCTTCCTTGAAGTGCTTGAGAACAGTCTCTTCAAATGCAGCACCCTATCATGTTCGAGGTCTTCCAGCATCATCACAATATCCCACTAATGAGCATGTTTCACTAAGTTGCTGGTTAATTGCTGTAAACATCTGGGGGTGTGGGTGGTGTCTTGCTGCATACCGTTCCTCACACAACTGTCGAGCTTCATGCGCATTAGCACTGGCTAGTCCATAGACAAAACTCATATCTCGTTGTTCCTCAAATCAATACTGTGCTGCCATGCTTACTGCATGACTAAATCACAGGTGATGTTTGTGTGCTCTGAAGCAAAGCTTATGTGTGAATACCTCTGATGTGAGGTGGAGACAAACAACAAGACCAATTCGACATGTGTGTATCACATGGTGGCACTGACGGAGTGAGGGATGTTTGTATGTGTGAACCGACAACCATAGCACTGCCTGTCAACCGATGAACAGCAACAGGGCAATCCCACAGCCAATTGGAGCACGTGGTGATAAGTTTCCATAGTTTAAAAAGGGCGCATTGTCGACCTACACAACATTAGTAATTTTGGTTCCTATTGGCATCAGCTATCTAGGGTTAAAATTTTGTGACACAATTTTTCTCCATCCCGCTGAAATTATCAAGAAACTGCTTACTAGACAATGGACTTATTTTGCGAGTCATGATCATGGCAAAGAAGTAAAAACAAGATCTGAGGGATCATCATATGGACAATCTTCTGGGAGAGTATGCCAAACAGTGAGAATAGCTGCATAGTTGCTTTTACATGGCACTGTGAAATATATGCTGAAGAAACGAAGGTATTTTAGTGAACTACTAAATGACGTACATTAAACTCAAGATATCCCAGAGATGAGAAGATTAACCTGAAATGTGTGTGCAGAATCATTTGGAAAACCAGGTTAATATTTTAAGAAGATTATATGCTAAAAAATCAAATTTTTCCGATGTAATATCAATATCAATGCTCCTCCTCCTCCTCCTCCTCCTCCTCCTCCTCCTCCTCCACCACCACCACCACCGATTAAACTTACCACCAATGTCTGAGGTGTATTAGTTCTTCTCATGACAACCAATTGCTTCTTATTTCCATACTGATTATCATTGATTTTTGCCTCTTGACAATTTGTGTCCAAGTCAACAATGCCATTATCTTCATCACTTGAGTCTTCACTATCACTAATAACATCGAAACTTCTTTCAGTTGCCAGAAAATGATTCTTTGTAGTTGTAACTGTGTTGCTACATTCTGGTTTATTTCTTTTGGGGATTACACAATTAGTTCTTTCTTCTTCTAAACGTCGCTGATTTCCAGTACTGTTAGTATCACATTTTTCATCTATAGCATTATTAGAATCAAGTCCATGAACTGTATCTGCAGGTAAGGGTGAAAATGCAAAATTCCTCTTTTGAGTTTTGTTTCTGAATTCCTCACAACTACTTTCTTGCAATGATTGTCCAGGGGGCTTTTCTAATGAGGAACAGCTGTCTAAAATAGCTGCATTGTCATTTCCCTTCCACTGAAAATCTTGTGGTTCTCCTGATTAACAGACAGAAAACAAAAAAAAAAAAAAAAAAGATTAAAACTGAAGTGATTATAATGAAGTGGTCAACTTAAGGCATGAATGTAAAACAGTCAAAAAGAAATAAAATAATTAATTATTGGAATTATCATATCATTTACAATGTGATATAAATATGTATGTACAAGAATTAAATGATAAACAAGCAAATCTGTGAAACTAAAACTCTTAACTGGTAACTAAGTCAGTTAAATGAGTTTAAAACGAACTAAGACAAAATCTGGCAGAAAAAGAAAGCAAGCTTTCTCAGAATCTACATAAAGATAACCACTAACCATAAATGTAGGGTACTGAATAGACAACATGCACATAGAACAAGACTGGAAATTTTGTTGTGTTTTTGGACAATGTTCTTCTTAGCTTTCAATGTTCTCCTTCTAAGCTGATGAAAAACATAGACCCATTGACTCAAACATGCACAGTTACATTGACCCAATTGATTACATAGCCCTAGGGCAGCAGCCCAATGGTGTGAGTAGTTCTGTTGGATGGAGAGGGTGAGAGGAGCAGTGAGGGTGAAAGGCAGTGGGAGGAAAAGGCAACAATGGAAAGAGATAGGTATGCAGAAACAGAAGACCCACCCATGAGCAGACGCCACAGGTTGTGCAATAACCAAGAAGTCAAGCCTGTTGCGCTCAGCAACATGTTCTGCAACTGGATAGTCAATTTTGCTCTTTGTTGTAGTTTTAGATTGGTTATTACTCAAGTGTCAAGTTTACATAAAAGTCTGCACCAAAGTCACAGCTGAGTTGGTATACAATATGACTGCTTTCACAGATGACCCTGTCTCTGATAGGGTAGGATATGACTGTTGGGGTGGGATATTCTACAGCTACACTCTGTGGACCACTGTGAAGAGCACTGTACTATTTAAGCTTTTTCCTATTCCATTCCCACATGGAGCACAGGAAGAATGATTGTTCACAAGCCTCTGTGTGTGCTGCAATAAATTTAATCTTGTCATCACAAAACCTATGGAAGCAATCTGTAGGAGTTTGCAGTATATTTGAAAGAGTCAAAATTGATAGCAATTCTTGAAACTTTGTTAGGAGACTTTCTCAGGACTCTGAGGCTGCCAGTTCACTTCTTTCAAAATCCATGACTCTCTTCTGTGGATTAAACAAACCTGTGACCATTCATAAAACAAGCCTGTGACCATTCAAGCTGCCCGTCTGTATGCATTCAATATCCCCTACTAGTCCTAATCGGTAAGGGTCCCACACAAGTAATATTCTAAGACGGGTCACACGATTGATTTTTAATCTGTTTCCTTTGTAAACTAATTGCATTTCCCTACTATTCTACCAAAAAACTGAAGTTAGCTACCTGCTTTACCTACGATCGACCTTACGTTTTTTTCCCTTTCATGTCCTACCAAGTGTTACACTCGGGTATTTTTGTGAGTTTACAAATTTCAACTATGGTTCACTGATATTATGTTCATCTGACACCATGTTAATTTTTTATTTTTTATTTTGTTAAGTGAACAATTTTACATTTCCGACCATTTGAAGAAAGTTGTCAATCTTTGCACCACTCTGAATATTTTTGCAGTTTCCTTCAAACTGTATTTCATTGTAGATAACTGCATCATTGAAAAAAGTTGAGGTTACTATTAATATTGTTTGCAAGGTCATAAATATGCAACATGGACAGCAAGAGACCCAACACACTTCCCTGGGGTACATCCAAAGTTACTTCAGTTCTATATTTGTCAATAGTTCTCTATCCAAGATAACATGCTGCATCCTTCTTACTAAGAAATCTTCAATCCAGTCACATATTTTGCCCGATACACCATACTTGGATTCAGAATATGTTGTAAGTTTCTGCTCCAAATCAATGTTCAGGATACTGGACAGTAATTTTGTGGATCACTTCTGCTAACCTTCTTATAGACAAGTGTAACCTATGCTTTCTTCCAGCTACTGGGTATGGTTTTTTGTCTGAGAGAACTACTATAGGTTGTAGTAACAGAGGGACTAACTCAGATGAAAATTGGGCAGAATCTGACAGGTACTCCATTGAGCCCTGGAGCTTTGTTCAAATTTAATGATTTCAGATGTTTCTCAACGTCACTGAAACTAATACTATTTCACTCATCTCTTCAGTGGTATAAAAATTTAACTGGTACAATACTCCTGTGTTTGCTTATGTAAAGGAACATTTGAAAACAGAGTTAAGAATTTTTGCTTTTGCATTACTACTCTCAATTTCAGTTCTCGTCTAGCCCGCGAGTGGCTGGATGCTAACTTTCATGCTACTAAAAGCCCTTACCTATGAATGTTGCTCACTTAACTGCCAGACACATTTCATTTAGCATCTCTATCTGCAGCCCTATAGTTTCTTTTACACACATTATCCAGTAGTCTGTTTCGTTAGAAGATTCTTTACAGTGATTGTATACCATAGAGGATCTCTCACATCATGAACTGTTACACTGGGTATTTAACTTTCCAGTGTATAGTCAACTATTCTTTTAAACTTGAGCCATAATTCCTCTACATCTCCCTGTCCTGTGCTGAAAGTTTCCAGTTCGTCACTGAGATATGACACTAGTGCCTCTCCATAGACTGAACATATAGGAAAAGATAGATTGCTATGTATCGTAAAAATGACATGTTAAGTTGCAGACAGGCACGATTAAAAGATATGTAACTTGAAGGGGCATCATTGCTGTCTACTGCAGTGGGACATTAAGCAGAATCTGTGGCAATGATATTCATCATTTTAGGGCACTATTAAACGAAGGTAGACGCTGAGCTAAAAATGTGGTTAAGTTGTTTTAGTCCAGAGTAACAATGAGAGCATTCCACAGCAACTGGTTCAGTTGACTGGTTCATGGATTAGGGCCATATGTGGATATGCAACAGGAGATATACTTGTAGACTAGGTTTGCAATGGAGTGACTGTGAAGGTTCTGCCAGCATACCATAGGTGCGCATTGCCTGTCACTCCAGGTATGACATCAACATGTGGTCATGGTCTATTGGAGGGGATGGCTGCTAACAGAATAAAGTACTGTTGATGGTTTGTAGTCTCAATGACAGAGGTTCTCACAGAGCCATCAGAGAGATGGAGATTACTGTCCAGTACGGTGGCACGCCAAGTTAAAGAGGACCATGTGAACGGAAGAGGAGAGACAGTCTGGATGCTGTGGAAGAATGAGGATATAGTGTCTTGGCCCAGATACAGATCAGATCATAATGATATCATCAACAAACACAAACATGGCAAGGGCATAGGATCTTTGGGTGGCTAGTAAGGCTTCCTTTAATGACCCATAAACAGACTGGTATGTTTTAGACTGCGGTTTCCTTAAATTACACTGACTGACCACATTAAGCGTGCTGTCAAAGGGTGGTACATGCTTCAGTGGCAGCTTCTCAACTACCAAAAGTACTGCATGTCAAAGCATGTCAACAATGATCTGAGCATTTTACAAGTAACATAGTATCAAATGTTACTGAGTGGCAGATTTTGATTTCACAAGTATGTGATTTTGAACAAAGGGCCTTTACACTGAAGTGACAAAAGTAATGGGATAGCATTATGCACAAATACAGATGGCAGTAGTGTTGTGTACAACAGGCATAAAAGGACAGTGCACTGGTGAAGCTGCCACTTGAACTCAGATGATTTATGTCAAAAGGTGTCCAATGAGATCAGGGCTACAGAAGATGAATTAACAGACTTTAGATGTGGAGTGGTAGTTGGAGCTAGACACACGGGATACTCCATTTTGGTAATAATTACATAATTCAATTTTCTGACATCTGAGAATACAGAATTTCAGGCATTACCTCTCACCAAGCACAATACACTGGCCAACTGCCTTCACTTAACAATTGAGAGCAGTGATGTTTGCACAGAGCTGTCAGTGCCAACAGAAAAGTGACACTGCGAGAAATTACCACAGAGATGAATGTGGGATGTATGATAAACATACACATTAGGACGGTGTACCAAATTTGGCATTAATGAGCTCTCACATCAGATGACCAACACGAGTGGCTTTGCTAACATCACAAAATGGAGCTTGTGAAGACACTGGTTGGACCCTAAATGACTGGAAAACTGTGGCGTAATCAGACGATGCCCAATTTCAGTTGGTACAAACTGATGGCAGGATTTGAGTGTGGTGCAGACCCCATGAAATCGTGGACCTGAGTCATCAACGAGGCACTGTGCAAGCTGGTAGTGGCTCCATAATGATGTGGGCTGTGTTTACATGGAACGTACTGGGGCCTCCGGCCCAACTGAATCGATCATTGGCTGGAAACGGTTATGTTCGGCTACTTGGAGAACATTTGCAGCCATTAATGGGCTTCGTGTTCCCAAACAACAATGAAATTTTTATGGATGGCAATTCACTATCTCAATGGGCCACAATCATTCTGTACAATTCGAGTAAACAATCTGGCCACACAGAGTACCCAACACGAATCCCATTGAACATTTATGGGACATAATGGAGAGGTCAGTTCGTGCACAAAACCCAGCACCGGCCACATTTTCACAATTACGGATGGCTAAAGCAGCAGCATACTTCAACATTTCTACAGGGGACTTCCAATGACTTCTTGAGTCCGTGTCACATTGAGCTACTGCATTACGCAAGGAAAAAGGAGGTCTGACACAACATTAGAAGGTCTCCTAAGTCTTTTGTCACCACAGTGTATTTTGGTTATTGTGCTGTTTCTGTGACCCTAATCTTCCATCCTACAACTCTTTATTTACACAATCCCTTCAACAACAAGTTTCATAAACAAGGTATGTAGTAATATGTACCCAACCATTTTCTCTTTTCTAGTTATAAAGTTCTTTACTTGTCATATTTCTTGCTGACTTAGTCCGTTATTCAATCAGTCTCCTGATTTTCAATAAACTCCCTTGGAACACCAAAATTTACAGGCTGTAATAATTTTTTTCTGATTTTCCATCATACATGCTGTGCTCCAAACGTACTTTCATTAATCTTTGTCTGATCTCTGCATATGGGGAAGCATTTAAATAGTGTTCCATTTCTATCTTATGGGACCAAATTGTTTAAGTTGTCAGTCCCTATAGTGTTCCATAATTCTACATAATTTCATCAGCAATATTTATCCACAATTTTGTATGCCTGTCTAACAATCATCCTGAAACATTAAGGAACAAGAATTGAAAGAATTACCATCCTTTCTCATAATTGATCTTTGGACAGCTGAGTAAAGGACTCTGAAGTGACTGTGGGGCAATGAATGAGACAACTCAATTATTGAAACACTGACAAGTAGAGACTCATACATACAACAAAATATCATGTAAAACTATAATAATGAATATAATCATTTTTGAAAATATATTGTAGTCTTTCTTCTCATCCCAGCCAGTAAGTCTCCCCTGACCTGGGGTTCTGGCTGATTTTTCTGAGCTCTGGCGCTTTTTGTAATCCTCACCAGTTCTTTTTCCTTCAGCCCTCTGCCTAAAGCTGGCCTATGTAATACCTTTCTTACGTGTGTTCCCCTGCCGCCGCTCAGTGACAAGATTTTTTATCCATCCATTTATATTATGTATAATTATAAGTATCAGTACATGACACAACCATACTATAATGCCTTCAGTAAATTTTGTGTGTCACTGAATTAAAAGCAGCTCCATTGCAGCCATACGCAAGGCAAGCAGTCGAGCACAGAAGGGGTGACATGTAATTCCACAAGTGAGTCTGTCTGTACACTGTGGTGAAAGGCCACACAACTACAAACCAGCCTGCAGAATATTCCCACAGCACTGAGACACTGAGATGTTGATATGTATGTGCCTGGGAACAAGGCAACGGCACAACGAGAGTGTTATTAATCGCCATAAATACTCTCTGTTTCTAACTCAATTATGCACAGTCTGGCAGCACTTTCCGCGACATCAGCTGTGTGCAATTCTCCATCATATTACAGGCCAGCCAGCAGCCGATACCAATCTGGGCAGCCGCCTCCACCAGACCAACTCATGGTTTTATGTCTGCACCTGTAGACTCGGAATGACACAACAGATGAGCCACCCCTAGGCTCTGAGCTCCGATGCATCACCAGACTTCTGCCTTGGAGGGCAGCAGTTTGCAACCATGGAGGTACGACAGCGACCATTACACACCAGAGTGAGTTTCTAAACCAGAAGCAGTGACTGCCTATGAGAATTCAGTGGTTTATCCATCACTGCCACTGCTCACTAAGGGTCACATAATGCTAACTTAGCCATGCACTGCCAAGTGAGGTAAACAGTGTCAACAACATGAGACAAGGATATCAAACAGCCATCTTGCCCCCGCAACCCTCCGACATCAATGGCAATGCCAGTAGACCACACACCTGAAGAGGGTAAATCTGGGAGCATCACAGCACTTTGACATTGCAGCTCATGGTTAAATAAAGTATGTCATATCTTGCAGCAGAGTTTTCCTAGTCGATCCTGGCCAGCACTATCATCTCCAGGTCCTATGTGCAATATAATTCAGGTGTTATCATTTACTGGACATTAGAATGTTTGTTGGGGGGGGGGGGGGGGGGGAGGGACGAATGATTTCATAAATGTTTGAAGGGATAATGCAATATCATTAAAAATGGAGTAGCACATCTCAGTGCACGTAACTGATCACTTGGCTTCATGAATTGTAATTTATTCTTTGTGTGTGTGTGTGTGTGTGTGTGTGTGTGTGTGTGTGTGTGTGTGACTGGTTAAGTAATAAGTTGAGGGCATTAAATAATTTTCTTTCAACAACCATTTGTTCATGTGAACAACACTACACGCTTGCATCACACGGAATATTACAGATTTATGTGGCAAACTGATCAGTTGTTTCTTTTGTATCTAACACAAAGATAATAAAACCAATTCGAGCAAAGAGGTAAAAGAAAATGTGGACCACTACGGGATTATTATCTGTGTGGTCATCATAAATAGTTCTGGAGCTAACACTTGGATAAAATTCAATAAGTTAAAATACACTCATCATCCCAGTTTCTCAAATTCCTGAACATTAACATTGACTGTGGATATTATATCACAGACACAGTCCCTTTGACTGTTCAGAGATGTCACTAAACCCACTCAAAGATGTAAACAACCATGCATGAGCAGCGCCTATTAGACGGAGGAGGCCCGGCAGCTGATCAATTCCAGACATTCCACCACAAAGGAGGTACATGGCTTGTGCTGTCTGTAGTTCAACCATGCCTAGACAGTCAATACTACAGTTTGATTGTCTCTGCATTGTTACTTTGTGCCAGGAAGGGCTCTCAAAAAGGGAGTGTCCAGGGGTCTCGGAGTGAACCAAAGCGATGTTGTTCGTACATGGAGGAGATACAGAGAGACAGGAACTGTGGACGACATTCCTCGCTCAGGCTGCCCAAGGGCTACTGCTGCGGTGGATGACTGCTACCAATGCATTATGGCTCTGAGGAACCCTGACAGCAATGCCACCATGTTGAATAATGATTTTCATGCAGCCACATGACGTCATGTTACGACTCAAACTCTGTGCAATAGGCTGCGTGATGTGCAGCATTCACTCCCGACATCCATGGCAAGGTCCATCTTTGCAACCACGACACCATGCAGAACACTACAGATGGGCCCAACAACATATCGAATGGCCCGCTCAGGATTGGCATCACCTTATCTTCACCAACGAGTGTTGCATATGCCTTCAACCAGTCAATCACCGGAGACTTGTTTGGAAGCAAACCAGTCAGGCTGAACACCTTAGACACACTGTCCAGCAAGGTGGAGATTCCCTGCTGAGTTTGGGTGGCATTATGTGGGGCCGATGAATGCTGCTGGTCGTCATGGAAGGTGCTGTAATGGCTGTACGATATGTGAATGGCATCCTCCGACAGATAGTGCAAGCATATTGGTAAGGCATTCGTCTTCCTGGACAACAAATCATGCCCCCATCGTGCACATCTTGTGAATGACATCCTTCAGGATAACGACATCACTCAACTGGAATGGCCAGCATGTTCTCCAGACATGAACTCTATCGAACATGCCTGGGATAGAATGGAAAGGGCTGTTTAAGGACAACGTGAACCACCAACTACTCTGAGGGATCTGCGCTGAGTCACTGTTGAGGAGTGGGTCAATCTGGACCAACAGTGCCTTGATGAACTTGTGCATAGTATGACACGATGAAAGCAGGCATGCACCAATGCAAGAGGATGTGCTACTGGGTATTAGAGGTACCGGTGCGTATAGCAATCTGGACCACCACCTCTGAAGATCTCGCTGTATTGTGGTACAAAAGCAATGTGCGGATTTCATAAGCTATAAAAAAGATGGAAATAATGTTTATGTTGATCTCTATTCCAATTTCCTGTACAGGTTCCAGAACTCTTGGAACCAAACTGATGCAAAACTTTTTTTGATGTGTGTAATTACTAAATTAAATTACAAAAAATAAAACTGAACTAATTCCTAAATAAATATATCCAATGTTCTGTTCTCTCTCTGTATGACATTGCATGTCATAACATCATTACATCACAAGTCAAAGCCAACACCAGATACAGTATGTTCAAGCAACCCAAAGCAACACGTATACAAGCACAGCTACACTGTCCTAGACAGCTTCATATTCGTACCTCAGCAGCCTAGTTTCTTTACTCCTTCCATTATTCCACTATTTTCCAGTATTGGAGAGTGTTATAAATCATTTTAGTGATTTATCTGCCAAACACTGTGCCGAGAGGTGACAAAGTAGTGAGATGTGGCACAGACCCAATGTGTTTCACTATTGATGTTTGGTCAACTGTCACAAAATCACTAGATTTAAACCAAACCGAAGCCTTGTTGACAATAAAACCTAAACACAACCCAAACAAGAGTCAAGAGAGAAAATGAATTCAAAAATAAAATTCTAAATATTAGTTCAATGAAAAATCCTAAGATATTTAGGACTTAACACACCACCACTTCAGTCATATGCTTCCATTGTATTGTTTCAAGTCTTTTAATGTTACCTATCCACTATCTACAAGTACAGCATCTCTGTTCTTAATCTAGCGGAGTCCGGCAAGTAGCTTGCTCGGTCCATCTGCAATCAAATTGTGTGGCTACAAGTCCTGTCCACCTCAATTTCATTTTTGTTAGCATTATCAAATTAATCTTCCACTGAAGTCTGTTCCCTGAGCCACTGGTATGTTTCCTCTTATCTTCTAGTAATTCCCAATGTGCATCTCCTTATTGCTCGATGGACAACCCTCGAGTGTTTGAATGGTTTTTTAATTTAATGGCCACATGCCACTGCTTTAGAACAAAACTGGTAACAAACACTGATTGTAAACTTTAATTTCAAACAAGTCAGAATTTTTAATGTATTTAGGAACAAAACAGGGACCATACTCAGTCCTTTATGTTTGTCTTCAGCTCTCCATCCAGCTGTAGTCAAGAAGTGATCTGAATAGGAAAACTAAACTGTTCTATGGCTCAGCTGTCAACTTGCACCATTTTCTATTACATGTTTTGTAGGCCTACTTCTAAACTTACTGTATTAAGTTTTTTCATTAGTTATTGAACTCTGCATGGACTACACATTAACAGTGATTCTGTACTATCTTGTGTATATTTTTTTTAGTTATGAACAAGTCTGCAAAGTTTCAATGGATGTGGCACTACAATCCTGCAGACAAAGAGAACAAGATGTTTGTGTTAACTCTGATACAGATCACTTTTAAAAGGTTTGTTCTGTATCTTTGCTAACTTACCCTTAGTGCAGCAGACCGTTCTCATACATGAAATGTGAATGTTGATTGTGGAAGAACTTCAGCAATAATATTTGGCATACAAGGTGAGGAGAAGTGACTGAACAGTTCCTGATCAACAGAGGGAATCTCGTGTCTTGTATTCAATCTTGCAAAGGAAAAGGTGCAGGATAGGGTTCACTGATTTGGTTCAAATTTTGTGAGTAGAAGCATGTGGATGTCCCTTTCTGGTGCCTAAAATATCACACCTGAGTAGGCCATAAAACACTCTAGATATTTGTGAGTACAACACTCGTAATATTTGACATTTTTTTGAGCATTCCAAAGGATATTTCTCTCATACTGTCATGTCCTTGATTGATATGAAGAAAGTGATTGATTTTGCTGATGCTCTTCCAAAATGTAAGTTCCTGTTATTAAAAATAACATAGTTGCATTGAACAGCTTCAAAACATACAAAGGGTTTCAGGGTTCAGTGGGCTGTTATGAACAGCTGATGAAGAGAACATTACAACAATAGGCAATAGCAATGCAAGGAGAGGGAAAAAATTAACAGTGGGAATCAAATCAGAGAGAGAGAGAGAGAGAGAGAGAGAGAGAGAGAGAGAGAGAGAGAGAGACCAACCACATACCTCTTCATAAAGATCTTGTTTGTTAGGTTCAGTGCATAATGTCATATCTCCATTATTTACTATTATTTACTATGAAATTATCATTCATAATTTCAGTAACCTGCTCTGCAATTGCTTGACCCCTAGCTATTTCTACAGGAGTCACATAGGCAGGAAGATTGTTTGTGATCATGCCTTTCTCTTCATAAATTGAGAAAGTGTCATGAAAAGTTGTAGTTTTGATGTTTCCACCCATAACATCACTGGTAGAAGATTCTTGCTGGGTTTCCGTTTTCCAATAAAATAATAATTTTTTATGAAAATCACTGCAAACATGAGGCAAGACAGCATTCATAACTGTAGAGACCACTACAAAAATGTCAGGCAACAGATATAGCAACGACAAACTATACGGGATTTGAAACAGCTGCCAGAGCCATGTGCTCTGACCCATAGAAGAGAAACAAACAGGAAGAATAAAGTGAGGACATGACAACAGAATATTGCTGCTGAAGGACAGATGAAATCACAAACCATCAGAAATGTATCATTTAAAATAATTATTCTTTAAATATATTAATTAATTAAAGTAATCATAATTAAATTTAATATATCAAACAAGGAAACTCCAGGTCAGAATATCAACAATGTAGGAAAAGACAGATTGCTACTTACTGTAAAGGTAAAACATTGTGTTGCAGACAGGTACAATTAAAAGACACTTACACATAAGTTTTTAGACGCCACCTTCATCAGAAAAAGATGAAGGGTATGGGTGAAAGTATAGTACAAGTATACTGTTACATTTAAAGCATTAATTTTAAACAGTGAAAACTCCAGGCTGGAATATCAACAATATAACGAAAAAACAGATTGCTATTTACTGTAAAGATGACACGTTAAGTTGTTCACACAAGCACACACACCTGGTGCCTACATCTTGACTGCCATCTGTGGCATGCAACTGTCACATAGAAGGGAAACAGCAGCCTGGAGGGGGTGGGGAAAGGGAAGGGACAGAGATAGCAGTGTACATGTTGGAGGAGAGATAAGCCTGTCTGGCAGGCCATGCAGGGGACTAGGCAGGTAACAAGTGTTGCTTTGGGAGGCTGTGGGGAAGGGAATTGGGGGGAAACATGGAGCAAAAAGGGAGAGAAGTGGGGAATGGGAAAGATGGGTGGGTGTGTTGGCAGAGGGTGCCAAACAAAGAGGTTGGGAGACAAGAATAGGGATGAGGTAACAGAATAGTGGAGGTGAAGACTGTTAGATGGAGGGTGTGGGAAGAGTATGTTGCCACAAGGTGAGGTCGGGATAACTTCAGGTGCAAAGAATGTGTTGTAAGGATACTCCCATCTGTGCTCTTCAGAAAAGCTGGTGGTGCAGGGGAGGATCCAGATAGCTTGGGTTGTGAAGCAGCCATGAAAATTAAGCATGTTATGTTCAGCTGTGTGGTGCGCCACAGGGTGCTCTACTTTGCTGTTCATCCTGGCAGACAGCTGGTTGGCTAATACAACAATATAAAAAGCTCTGCAACAATTGCAGCAGAGCTGGTATATGACGGTGGCTGCTGTCACAGTTAGGCAGCCTCTGAAGGTATACGATAAGCCTGTGACAAGACTGGAATAGAAAATGCTGGGTGAGGGACTGGGTGGCTCTTGCACCTGGGCCTCCCACAGGGATGTGATTGGGATTGAGAGTGGTACAGAAATGGACTATAATGCTGAGGAGGTTGGGTGTGTGATGGAACACTACTTTCAATGAGGTTTGAAGTATCTTGGGTTGGATGTCCCTCATTAATCATTAATTTTATATATATATAAATGAACTGTTTAATCATATTTACATTTTACAATTAATAGATTAACATTGTGAGGTCCTTTGATATAGTTTATGTTGATATCCGCCTCTTCCATCTACCCACCCCCAAAGCACAAAATATAGTAGTCCCCTTACTGTTATTTGAGAGGAATAGGCAATGTGCCATTACAAGATTTCACCATCTTCCTTCATATTCAGACTCATCCATGATAATGCAAGGCATAAACACAAATGATACACCACAACAAAGAAACAAAAAGAAACACAGACTAATGCAGGATAAAATTCCAGTTCGAATAAATGACTATATTACTTACAAGATTCAATTAGTTTCCAAAGAAAAAAGAAGATAAAACAACAAAGTCTCCTCCTCCCCCCCCTCTCCCCCCCCCCCCAATCCTCCTCTCACAGTCAGAGCCTTTTCATTTTTCATCACACATGGTATTTGTATAATGTGGTAGAAACAGAAGCAGCATGTTTCTTTGCTTTGGTAAGTCTGTACATGTTATCTGTCTTTATTGGAGATGGCATCTCTCTTTTCTTCATCAAATAAGTACAAAAAGACATCATGTTTCTTTCAAGCACAGGTTAGTAGTTGCTTCACAAAGAGGCTTAACATACCCGCTTTTAAAAACATGATCCACTTTCTTCTTAATAGTTCCCAGTCTTTAGGGAATCCACAAGAAAATCTGTTTTTAATGAAGTGTGGTAAATCTGGAACAGAAACCAAAATGGAAATGTCAATTAATGTTTTTCAGATTTTCTATATAGAAAACCTGATTAATGTACTAATGGCAAAAATTCTGACAATTTCTTTCACTGAAATCAAATGTATCAGATTATTACAAATTAAAAACAGTAGAAGTTGTGGGAATACAACTATTCTGCACGAAAAGCTTAAAGCAAACACAAAAAAAGGCAAATAAGAAAATCATAAAAAGAGCTTACCAGTTAGACTGGTTTAGTTCAGAGGTAGGTACCATCAGTTTGATTAAAAGTTGCTAACAAGGGGCTCTTGAGGCTTGGGGCAGTCAGGGCAGGAATATTCATGTTAGTTGGTTGGTTGGATCTCATCAAAATTTCAGGGGTTACATGGTACTTTTGTGCTTGGAGAATTCTCTCGTAGATTTTACAGATGAGAGGCAGCAGAGGGAGGGGGGTGTGAGGGGGGGGGGGGGGGGTCGGGAGCTTCCAGGATCATTAACTGGCTTTCCTTTTTTAAGATTGTAGCTACCCTAATCTGCTTCCAGATGTTAAGGTGTTGGATGAAGATGAAGCAATTTACAATGAGTTCTAGCACTCATTGTTATATTTTAGCTCCAAAACACTTAATTTGTTCTACTAGAATATCATATAAATCTTTGAGCCTTCTTCACTTTGTTCTTGGTAAGTGCCCTGTTTGCCTCTTCTGTACTGAAGGAGTTCCTAGTATTAGTATTTCTTCTTCTTCTTCTTCTTCTTCTTCTTTGTTCCTATATATTTTGAAGTATAATTTGGAGGATTTCAGCCTAGGTGTGCTGTTTTCCAGGAGAGCCTGGCTATTTGGCTGGCAGTGGTAGGAACATCCCCCTGTAGAGTATGTTGTGTTGCAGTTGAGACATCTTAAAGATTCAATTGCTCTTCCCATTTACAGTTCTTCCATTGCCTTTCTAATACAACTTGCTGTTTTGGCAATCTGTACTGAGTTGATTAACAGTTGGCTAGTGCTACCTGTGTGCACAAAGGGGTTGGCTTTAAATAGTTATACATATCTTTATAGCTTGTGTTCCATTTCTCATGATAAACCCTTGAGCTAATTTCACCTACAGCCTCTTGGAATGGACTGTCTTAGAACTTTGTTGCTGGTGTTATTTCAGTACTATATTATCTATTATGCTCCAGAGCACCTTCCGGTTTGCTTTTTAAATGCTATACCTGTGTCAAAATCTGACATCTGCAGATGAACATGTACATTACTTGAAAAGTAATTTTCCTGTTTTGGTTGTTTGATATAGATGTGCAACATCTTTTATGCTCCACGTTGTAACCTCTTCAACATCCCGGATTTTTAAAGGACACAGGGAGTTTGACATTGTCAATCAGTTGTAAGTGGTTTGTTTCAATCCACTGAATAATGGCCTCCCCATTGTTATAATCTTCGGAGTGGCCCTTTAAGTTTCCGTGAGTGCTCAAGTCAGTCCTAATGGCAGATAGAACTAACTGAATGTTAAGTTGTTGTTGTTGTTGTTACCAGAGAAATACATACCTGCTTCATACATTTTGCATAATATCTTAAATAAATCTTCCAGAGAGCTGCAAAATGTCTGACCCTACAAGCCATCAAGTTTCTATTCTGATAGGTGCTTGAGGACAGAGCTATTTCTATACATTCCCATTTTATAAACTCCATACAATACTGTTTAATGTATATATGATTATTTCTAGCTGTTATGAAAGAAATGTTGGCTGGGGGGAGGTGGGGGGGGGGGGGGCTATGCTTAGTGCCTACGTTAGAGGCTCCAGCATAAATGTTCAGCTCAAATTTTCAATGGTCATTGTATAAGAAATTTCACTTTTGTGCAGGATTAGAAAATACAGGACAAAAGTACTTTTCTGAACCTCTTCAGCTGATACTGCATTGATAGTGGTGACTTGCTACTGTATACTCTATTCTAGAAAAGTATACACAGTGGACTATTTCAATTTCTTTTCCTTTGCCAACTTCTGAAACAGGAACAATCAGATTGACAAATTCACATAAACAGATGACATATCTACAGTGTTTGCTCAGTTATCAAGATAAAACCGGAGAAGGCAAAGAAAACGTTGGACCACAGCGTACATATTTACTTTGTGCTACACTTGTTCATCATAACAACAAACTTGATGCAAACAATTACAAACACAATGATTAGTCTGCAGCCATAGAACATGTACACTGGTGTTCTTACCATCATGGAAGCAGGTCCCGCTTATGTATTAGATATCTTATTACTAGGTTACTGTAAATGAAACTTCAAGATCTTCTATTGTATTAACAGCCAAGGATGGTTTGAAAAGTTTTTGGAATGGAAAAGAAAAAAGTACTTATATCACTGAAACTTTTTTTATTTTTCAATGTAGTCTCCTTATAGATTAATGCACTTGGTCCAACAATGTTCCAGTGCCTTCATACCCTCTAGAAAATGAGTTTCCTCAGGCCTGCAAAATAGTTGCCAACTCTGACTATCAGTTCATTTGAAGTGAAGCTTTGTGCTCCAAGAAAAATTTTCACTTTTGGGAAGAGATGGAAGTCTGATGAAGCAATATCACGTGAATAAGGCAGGTGTGGCAACAATTCATACCTTAGTTCATGTGATTTTGTCCTGGCGACGGCACGTGTGTAGGTGCACATTGTCTTGATGGAAGATGACCTCCTTCCTTGCTAAACCTAGCCTTTTTCACGTAACTTTTGTTGCAGTTTGCCCAGGAGGTTAGCATAGTATTCTCCAGTAATTGTTTTCCCAGTGAGTAGATAATCTACAAACAGAATTCCCTTTCCTGCTGAAGCAATACTCTTTGCTTTCTTTGGTGGCGGAGAATCAACAAGTTTTCACTGCTTTGACTGCTGTTTTGTCTCTGGGGTACAGTAGTGCACCAGAGTTTCATCTGTGGTCACAAACTGGTGCAAGAAATCTTTTTCATTTCTGCTAAAACAGGTCAAACATTCTTCCAATATGTCCGTTCTCATGCAATTTTGATCCAGCATCAAGAGTCGCGGCACCCACCTTGCAGATAATTTTTTCATTTCTAATTATTCAATTAAAATGTGATACACCCTTTCAGATGACATCTGACTAGCGTCAGCAATTTCACACACTTTTGATCGGCGATCCTCAACGACCATTTTGTGCACTTTTAGGATGATTTCTGGAGTAGTGACACATCTTGGATGACCACTGCGCAGATTATTATCTAAGCTCTCCTGACCAAAGTTAAATTCATTTGTCCACTTGGCAAAAGTTGAATATGAAGGAGCAGAGGCTCCCCCCCCCCCCCCTCCTGCTCCCCACCATGTATTCTGGCAAACAGCATGAATGTTGTTTCCTTCCATACCTTTCTTTACGAAGTACTTAGACACTACTCGAATCTTGATTTTTTTTCTATCTTCGCAAATCCCTACATGGGAGCAAAAACAAAGCCACATCACCACCACAGCTCTCTTCCAACAGCACTGATGTGGCATGTGTTCACATGCAACAGTACAATGAATATCATGTGAACAACTCGTTGGGCTAGTGCTAACCTCTCGTGGTGATTCCGAGAACTTTTCAAACCACCCTCATATTTCTTAAATACAACTCAGCTATGTAGTTTTTATTGCAAAAATTGTGTACTGCCACAGTCTCTGTACACACTAGATGTACTCTGATTGTCATGCTGTTAATATACACATCAAAAAAAAGTTTAGCATCACCTTGTTTCTGAGAGTTCTGGAACCAGCACAGAAAATTGGAATAGAGATCAACATAAACATTATTACCACCCTTTTTATTGCCCCGAAACTTCAGGAAACCTCCACCTTGCTGCACTTGCTGGACAGTGTGTCTAAGGCATTCATCCTGACTGGGTTGCCTCAAAACACATCTCCGACAGTTGTCTCGTTGAAAGCATATGTAACACTTAATGGTGGAAAGAATGTGATGCCAATCCTGAGCGGTCCATTCAGCTTAATGTTGGACCCATCTGTTCCGTGCTGCATGGTGTCATGGTTGTAAAGATGAACCTCACCATGGACATTGAGACCGAAGTTGCGCATCATGCAGCCTATTGCGCACAGTTTGAATCGTAACATGACATCCTGTGGCTACAAGTAAGGCATTAATCGACATCGTGGCGTTGTTGTCAGGGTTCCTCCGAGCCATAATCCATAGGTAGCTGTCATCCACTGCAGTAGTAGCCCTTGGGTGGCCTGAGCGAGGCATGTCATTGACAGTTCTCTCTGTATCTTCTCCAGGTTTGGTCTACATCGCTGTGGTTCATTCCAAGACGGCTGGACACTTCCCTTGTTGAGAGCCCTTCCTGGCACACAGTAATAATGTGGATGTGATCAAACTGTGTTATTGACTGTCTAGGCATGGCTGAACTACAAACAAGACGAGTTGTGTACCTCATTCCTGGTGGAATGATTGGAACTGATCGGCTGTCGGACCCCCTCCATCTAATAGGCGCTGCTCATGCATAGCTGTTTACATCTTTGAGTGGCTTTAGTGACATCTCTGAATAGTGAAAGGGACTGTGTCTGTGATACAATATCCACAGTCAACATCTATCTTCAAGAGTTCTGGCAACTGGGGTGATGCAAAAGTTTTTTTGATGTTTGTATATAGGGTGAAAATTGCTGATGCAATTTCCTGCTCCATACTAAAATAGACAAACAGAACACCTTTAAAAAGTGGCCAAAAACTGGTTGTTCTTAACACTTTTCACAAGTTCAGAGAGGAAATTGGCTTTGAAGTTTTCTGAGGAATTTTATTTACAAAAGTTAAGGCATATTTGTGAATGAACTGCATGGCTGAATCGCTAGCATTAAAGAATTGTGGCTGGATGTTGATTAAAGAATTGTGGCTGGA
The DNA here is from genome assembly GCF_023864345.2 of Schistocerca serialis cubense. Classification (NCBI taxonomy): domain Eukaryota; kingdom Metazoa; phylum Arthropoda; class Insecta; order Orthoptera; family Acrididae; genus Schistocerca; species Schistocerca serialis. Next base: position 44,154,288 of record NC_064648.1, read on the forward strand.
TGTTGTACTGATCACTGGTTTGAAGCTTGTTCTAGTCTTTCTCTTTTCATTGCCCCCCCCCCCCCCCCCCCAATTCAATTTGATTACATAGATTATTTAAATATAAAATTCTCCTAGATCATTGAAACATAAAATTCATCAAATATATGCTATTTAACATTCATCTAATCATCATTTCCCTTCCTTTCTTCTTGTTTCTAACTACACATATTCTAGCTTTCATTGCAAATATAAAACTGTAATTATCGATATTTTGCATAAAGTTTGCTATTAAAGAGTGTTTAAATTAAGAAAACACTAAAAATAAATTTGTGGGACAAATGAAAAATCAAATTCTCTTTATTGGGACTAAATCCACCGTTTTACATCACACATGTGATCAAGAAGCCAGAGTGATAAGCCTTGTTAGAAAAATGGAAAACAATAGTTTTCATGACATCTTTATAGCTGCCACCGTACCACTGCAGTCTGCACAGAACTGAGTTAAAGGTTTTTTTGTGAGAAATAACATGAAATTTAAGCTCCCAGATGAACTGGAGTAAATGTACGAAACTTTGTCGTATGTCAATGCTGAATGCTGGCAGGATGCAGAAAAGCCTGCACAAAAAATGGAGGAAAAAAGTGATGCTTGAATGGCTTCATGGATTCTCTTGTTGAATGCCTTGTTATCAACATAGCTAATAACAGTTCTTAAACTGTATACTATTTTAACTATACAGTGAAATCCCTGCAATACACTTTTATGTTATACATATCTGGTGCAGAAAAATTACCCTGTGTTTAAGTTGTACATCACTATGTTAGCTACTGTCAACATTATGTTATGTTTTCTGTATTGTCTTGTAAGAAGCATACTGCCAGAGTTTTGCTGTATATTATTTCATTCTATTTAAAAATTAAATGACATTCAAAGCGGTATTGTTTGTCTGCTCATCTGTTTTTACGTCATAACTGCCAATGTTCACATCACTACTGGTTAGTTGGGCCAGCTAATTGGCCAGTGCGGTCCAAGTTTAATGTGCTGGTAAAACTGTTGTCCTGTATTATCGTTGAGTCAGTGTGTGAGTAACACAGCATAAAACAAACCTTCAAGATATTAGAATGGCTGGTACTTAACCAAATCAGTGCCACCCTTGAAGTGAAGTTCATCTCACAACAAGCAGGCTTTCATGCTGGCAAGTCATGCAGTAGTCAAATCTCGAATCTAATCCAGCACATCGAGGACGGTTTTGAGAGTTGTGAGATTACCAGAGTCGCTTTTGTTGATCTAACAGCTGCATATTGCACTGTGAGTCATGGGAAACTGTTAAAGAAAGAGTATGACCCTACTAAGGACTACCAACTAATATCCCTTATTAGCACCTTCCTCCAGAACAGAAGATTCTAAGTTTCATTACAGGGTAAGCGGAGTAGATGGTGAACACAGAAGAATGGTCTCTCCTAAGGCAGTGTGCATGCTCCAGCATTGTACAATATCTACACAAATGCTCAGCCAATACCAGCAAGTACTAGGCTCTTCATCTATACCTATGACACAGCAGTAGCTATTCAGTGGACAGACTTTAAATAAGTAGAAGGAAAACTGTCTCTACCAGTGGATGAACTCTCCAAGTACTATGATGACAACCACCTGAAGCCCAATCCCAGTAAAACTCAAGTGAGCGTCTTCCACTTATGAAACAGCAAAGTGAAGCAAAAGGTGGACATCACATGGTGAGGAGAGCAACTGAAACATTGCCCAACACGTCAATCTAGCTGTCACGCTGGAAAGGGCTCTAACGTACAGGCAGCAATATCTAAATGTGGAACAAAAAGTCATTGCTTGCAATGGGATACTTAAGAAGCTGATTGGCAGCAGCTGGGGAGCCAACCTGCACCTCCTAAGGGCTTCTGCACTTGTGCTCTGTGTATCAGCTGTCGAGTATGCTGCTCCTGTGTGGAAGGCTTCAGCTCATGCTAAGCAAGCCAATATTGTGATCAATGATACTGCAAGGATCATCTCAGGATGCTTGAAGCCAACAACAGTGCATAAATTGTATCCGATTGTCCGAATAGCCCCACCCAACATCTGGAGGGCCGCTGTTGCAGACAGTGAGAGAACACAGCAGGAGAATGACCGCCGACATCCTATGTACGGTCATCAAGCAGCAAGATCATGCTTTAAAGAGTGCAAGAGTTTCCTTCCTAGGACTGTGCCACTGGAGGGAGCACCAGAGGCAATTCATCTTGCAACATGGAAGACCTCACTTCCTGTAGAGGTATCACCAAACGAAGAACTAGCTCCTGGCGCAAACCTACAATATCCTGTATGGAGGTCCCTCAATCACCTAAGTGTGGGCATCCCCTGATGCAAGACCAACCTGAAGAAATGGGGAACCCTTCCAGTGAGCGCAGACACCTCTTGCAACTGCGGTGCTGAAGAAGATCCAAGCCTCCTCCTGGGCAACCTGTGCTCAATACAAGATATTTACGAAGAAAATGACAAAGCTATCACAACTGAGGTTTTTTGGAAATGCTGACCAGACACGGAAATGAATGAATGAGCATAAAACATATACTTCTTATTGTACTTCACTGTTCTCCAGACAGCTTGGCTTCCACTGCATGTGAAATGCAATCCCACGAGATTCTAGCACATATGCAAGTATATATAATGTAATGTTTACATCAGGTTTATTCTTATGATATTAAGAGAGTCCTATCATGAAGTACCGGTTCCCGCCATCAACAGAGCTATTAATTCAAAAGTTTCTGTTGAGTCCCAGTTTACATCTTTTGTGAGTCAGAAGGACAGAAAGGGTGGGGGGTAAATGAAACAACAGACACACAGAGAATCCTCACATTTGTCAAGTGGAATCTGTGATCTGATTTCATTAAGAGAGTTTTGTGTTGCAGTTTTATCCATAAACATAAGAATGTGTTGCATAGGTTGGAGTAACCACAGACAGTCAATCTCCATCAGAATTACGCAAACAATTTGTGTTTGACACATAACCATATGCTAAAGTCATGTGTGCATAAATTGGTGTGAAGACTGGTTATTTTCCAGTGTCACATACATGTTTGTCATTGGAAAATCCCACCTACTATCTAGTATGGAGGGGTCTGATGATCATGTCATATCGCTAAACCAGTAGCCTATAAAATAAATTGGAGATAAAATTTCAGCTGACTGCGTTTTTTTAAATACAAATTGGCTGTTGTCCTCAACTTCAGCAAAGTAGGAATGAAGGCACACAAACTGCTCAAATCATGTCCAGCTGTCACCCAGAAAGTGTTAAGCAATATAATGCTAAATTTTTATCAACATTCCACATCTGAAGTTGATTAAATCTGATGACAGTTATTAATTATAAAATGATGATACTTTGTCAAAGCATTTGTACCTAACAATAAATTAAAAGATTTGCTGCATCAGCTGTGGGAATGTAAACAGAGTACACTACACTCTTTCGTTTTTGTAAAATGTGTCATTATGGCCCACAGTTTACTAACTGAACTAGTCATTTACAAAACGCTATTACAAAACAACATATTTCCATCACTACAATTCAAATAAGGAAACAATAATGTGCCCATTACAGTAATGAAAATCTCAGGGTCATTTTCCCTAGATTTTAGTTAATGCTCTTACAAGGTGTAATGTGATGATATTGCTTAAGAGCATACTATTACAAAGTGATGACCAGTCCATCATCAGCGCAGGTATTGCACAGTGCCCATGCGTGTGCCCTGGAAAAAGATAGTCTCTACGAACAGTGGTAGCCAAGTTTTGCAGTGGCAGTCAGTTTGAGCGGGACAGGTGGCTACTGTCTACGGCATTTGCTTGCAATGATCACTTCACACACACACACAAAAAGTACACGAGTGATCTCCCAGTAAATACTTAAGTGCCTTACATCATGTTTAGCTCATCGAGGGCTCACAAGTTAAATCTTTCCCCAAACAACCATAAAATTTGCATCGGTTGTGTCCGTCTGATTGGCAATCTCTGATTCACTGTTTCATCAACTGAGTTACTTAACCACAACTTACGACGTTCATGTTCATTACATAATGCCATGACAGACACTACTTTTAGACCAGTCTTTGCAGGTGTAAGAACAGGTGTACATTTAAACTGGTGATATAGTAACACAGATCTGCTTATCAGTATTATGACTTGCATCCAAATATCCAATATAAGTAACACCATGCAACAGTCTTCCTCAAAGTGTAACAGACATTTCATATCCCGCTGCTGCTACTACTACTACTACTACTACTATTATTCTTGAATCATACTGTAAGAGACAAACAACATCATTGAACCAAAGTTCATTATCCTTCTGCCTAGAAGCGAATAACAGATAATAACATAGACACAAACATAGAAACAAGCAACATACTGATATAAGCAGCTGCTGAACACAATATGAAGACGAATGCCTGCTGCAATGTGCTTATAAAGACTAGTGCTCCAGTATATGATGTGGCAGATGCCATGGCATGTGCACAAGTCACACGGCCCACTGCAGACGGCCTCCGGTGGCCAATCCATGCAGATGCACTGACGAAAAATTCGAAGTATAGTGTGCCAGGGTCCTGGTGCCACAGCATGTACCCAAGTACTATATCCAGAGCTCTACCAGGCTTCCTCCATGGGGAGAGAGCATTCCAATGATGTGGGCAACTCTTGAAATATCCACGGCCTCCGTGACAGACACCACAAATGATGAATGTGACATGGAAGGAGATTCAGGGCTGGAATCAGTGAGTACAGGTGCCGAAATGGTACGGCTGCAGACACATGTGGCGTCTGCTCCCCTGTGATGTCCCATAAGAGAGAAACAATAACACAAGTATTGGTAGCATCTTGATGTCCAGTTCTCGACATTCTGGAACTGTGCCTACGGTGCAGGTGCTGGCATCTCATTTGGGGGCACCAGTGTTGAAGGGCCTGAAGGCACTGGCTCAGTTGGTACCAATGGCAGTAAAGCACTGCGGGAAGGCGTGGCAGCAGGCATCAGGGCAGCTGGATTCTGGAGGAAAATCAGGAGGTGGCAACATCCACACGGAGGGTGGGTTCACCCCTGCAGCAGGAATGCTCTATGAGGCTAGGACAGGTGCTGATGGCAGAGGCAGCAGGTACTGTTAAGCAGTACTGGTATTGATGCCACACTGTCAGCCTGCCACTGGTGTGCACAATATAGTGGCAGTGGCCTCGGCAGCTGTGGACCGTGGCCAGAATCCACTTCGGTCTGCAGCCAAACACCAAAGCCCAGTCCGTGGAGCCAGTAGCATAGCACAGAGAGAGCTGTGCCTTCGGGTTATGGCTGAGTGGCATGAGCAGATGCAATTGGGTGCATTCCTGGCAACTACAGACCATCTTGGTTGGAATCCAATCCCTGTAGGAACTTGAGAAGCATATCAAGGTCTTGTCTATGTAGGAGGCCACCACAAGGTACTTTTTCATTTGTATGTTGAAATGTGTGGACAAGACATCCCATCTCACCATTACACCACACTGTGGACCATCATCTGTCATGCATTTTCGTGACAGCCTGTATCATAGCTGCGGCTGATGTCTGAGGGCAGTGAATAAAATATGGAAATTTATAAAAAGCATGGACAACCAAAAACCTGGAAAAATTTAGGATGGGTCTCATGAAATCAATATGGATACAATCTCACATACTCTGCAGCACAGACAACAAAGAGTGTGTCACTCACAGCGCTGTCTATTGTGTAGCAACAAGATGTACAATGTCAGCATCGATTCCCCATCAAAAAACACAATAACCTGGTACCCAAGAACCCTCAATGTCCCCGATACTGAAGCACATTCTGCTGTAAGGCAGCCACAATCACAACCGTAGACAACAACTCATTTGTAACTAAGAAGACACAATCGTCAAACACTGAAAGGTTGTGACATAAGGCAAAAGAGTTACGTAAAGAATCAGAAGTCGTACCCAGAGGCCTGTCCGGCCAGCTGTGCTGAATGAGGTGAACAACTTGATGCAAGACCGTATCAGCAGTGCCAACAGCTGCAATCCAGGAGCCTGTAATAGGGAACCCTTCCACTGTACATTGCACCTCAACATCAAAGTGAAAACAAAGGAGTTCACCCTAATAAAAAATAAGATCTGGACACAGTGGAAGGCAAAACAGTGCATCGGTGTCAGTTTGTTGCACAGTAGGCCGAAAATGAATTTCATGCTTGTAGCGAGTCAGAAACGAGACCCACCAATGAAGGCAATGTGCTGCTTTGTCAGGCAACAATGCAGAAGGGTTAAACAATGAAACTGAGGGCTTGTTGTCACTGAAGAGGAAGAACTTACCAGGAAAGTACTTGGGCTCGAACAAACAGATCTGTATGAACGTTTGGTTACAGGACCATTACGTACCTCTGAATGTGCTGGTGGGTGTCGGTTTTCTGCAAAACTCTGCAGTCATGCTCTAGATATCACTGTAGATGTAATTGTAGACGCCATACACCACCTTTTCAGAAGCTTTTCGTATGTGTCGAAACCTCTTACATAATAATCATCGTACATGTTCTCCAGTGTGTTGTCATCAAATGCCGTGATGATACTTGCAACTTTAACCTTCTTCTTGGGAGACGGTTGGTATTCACTGTCACAGCTTCCATTGCATCTTCCTGCAGTTGCAGTAGCACTACTGTTTGCAATGAGTTGTTCGTCGTTATCGTCCCTATCATCATCATTATGTGTTAGTGTTACAACAGTATCTATTTCTAACTTATTCTCATATTTCTGCACTATAATAGATACGAGAAAACATGCGAATGATTCATCTTCTACACCAATACCATCTTCACAAAGGAGGGTTCTTCGTAACTTCATCTCAACGAATCACAATACATTAGCAGGATCGATTACCAATCGCTGAGCCATCTGACACGTCAATACACAAAAAATGTCACAAAACGCAACTTCAGAGGCACACTGCACTGTCCCTACTGGTCCTGACTGGCGTACCAGCAGGTCAGTGTGCAATGCGGCATGGCATACGCAGAGGCCTCTAACAAATGGCTGCAGAGTTTTGCAGATGCGGGAGTATCACTAGTGCAATAAGAGACCTTTATATTATTTCTCACATGAGTTTGGTATATTTGTGTTTGTTCGAGCCCAAGTACTTTCCTGGTTAGACCCATACAACACAACATGAAATTTTTTGAGTGCATAGAGTACAAGTGCTTCTTCCTCAACTCAGGAGTTGCACTGCTGAGCGAAGTTGAATATTTATGGCAAATTAGCTATTGGACGTTCAGAACCATCCTCACCTTGAAGTGTAAGAAGTCCGTAGTGGAGGTCTCCATAGCCAAAATGTCATCATAGTGTATGTAGAATTCTGTCACTGCACCTCTACTCCATGCCACAGTCTAAGTCACAAATGTCAGTTTGTTACTAATTCTCATCACAATTCCTATGCCAATTGTACAGTCCTTGGCACCATCATTAAGTTGGCTCCCGAAACAGAGATTCCAAATGTAATGTAGATTTCTAAAGCGTGAACACATGCTCCCAGGTCGGTGTCCACTGATAACAAAGGTTCTTGTGAAGACAGACAAGAACTCAGAAAACAGAGAGTCTAACTGCAAGAAAGGAACGTGTTCGGGAACAAGGTACACCATATGTGAAATGGAAAAATCAAAGGTACTGAAAGCTTCTAGACCAAACAAATGTGCAGTACAATCATAGTGTCTTCCAAAAATTAAGGAACAAGTCACAGACAATACATAGTGGGAGGCATAAATAGCTCAAAAAGTGGAATGTACTGCTCGTTTTAGGTTGCCAAATGTCAAGTAACTGGAAACAACAATGGAGACACAATTAACATCAACAGGAGGGGGCTAGGAATGATAAACAGACACTAGATGCCCTTTTTTCTTTCACTTGTTGCCAAGTCACCAAGTGCTTAAGGAACATGGCCTTACCATGTTGCACAAAAGAAAATGTGCAAGATAGGAGCACGAGGTGCTGCTGTTGCTGTGGTGGTTGTTTGGCATGTCACTGTCCAGTGTGGCATGGAGGCTGCATTTGTACAGCTGTCACATCATCCTCCCCGAGAACTGACCAGCACCCAACAACCAGGAACAGGAGCCACCACAGCGATGTCACACCGAGTCTCAATCTGATAACTAGCAGCACAAGATACATATGTTGGAACTTAAACAGTGGCAACACTGCTGTGGAGACACTATGCAATGGAATCTACTATTGTTGCTGACAGCACACGTTGTTGACATACCTAGCTTACCTCTAACCAAGTGGACTCGCCCATCCCATGTCACTGGCATGCGCACAGCCGAGAGAAACACAGTCACTTCTTGAGTGAGCGGTCTAATGTAACGGTGCCACTATGTTTTCGAAACAGGAACAACGCAGTCGGATCAAGATTGAATGTGGCAGAGGTTGTACAGTACGACAGTGTCATCAAGGTCTTCCAGTGGCATGTGGGGAATCGGTATCACTGTGCAGAACAGCGGCACATTGGGTAAAAGCCTTCAACGAAGGTCGGCAAACTGTGGCAGACATGCATCAGGTAGGCCGTCCTAACATCTCTGAAGAAGAAGTGCATGCTGTTGCCGTGTTAGTGGGCAGTAATTGGTGCCATACGATTCATGAGCTCACCCGTGAAACCGGATTAGTGCATACGACTGTGCTTTGCATCCTGAAGGAACGCCTTTGCATGTGAAAAATTGCATTACGATGGGTTACACATGACTTGACAGGCATACAGAAATGGATGCATTACGACACAGTTCAGACATACTTGGACTGCTATGACTGCAAAGGAGTGCTTTCTTACGCCATATTGTAACACTGGATGAGACATGGGCCACATCATATGAGCCAAAACAGAAAGTCCAATCCAGTGAATGGTATCATTATAGGTCACTACAAAAGTCGAAAGTGCATCAGAGCCCCAGTATGGTGAAAATTATGGTGATTCTTGTGTATGACTGTGATGGCATTATCCTAATGCATTACATTATTCCATGGCAGACAGTCAATGCACAGTATTACTGTTCATTTTTGGAGCATCTCCTGTGACTAGATGGCATTATCCTAACGCATTACATTATTCCATGCAGACAGTCAATGCACAGTATTACTGTTCATTTTTGAAGCATCTCCTGTGACTAGCTTTGTGAAAGAAGTGACAACACTTTTTGGGCAACCCACCCATCATTTTGCAAGACAATGCGTGGGCACATACGGCGCAAGCTGTGTCTGCTCTGTTCGGTCGATGGGACTGGGAAGTACTGTACCATCCACCATACTCCCCAGACTTCAGTCCTTGTGACTTTAATTTGATTCCGAAGATCAAGGAACCACTTCATGGCATTCGCTTCAGAACTGTTCCAGAGTATGACAGGCAGTAGACCACTCCATTCACACCATCAACAGAACACGCTCTGCTAACGGTATACTATGCCTTCCACATCACTGGCAACGGGTTCTACACAATGCTGGTGACTGTTTGAAGGGTAGTAACAGGAGCTAACATGTAACTCTTTTGTACCAGTTGTGAGTAAATAGTTGCCACTATTTAAGTTCCAACCCTTTTATCTCAAAAGATTGAACAATATTTAACACTTTGCTCAAAGTTGGGTTTTCAAATTGTAGTGCGCACTGACTTTTCATGAGTCAACCAAATGATTGTGCCATGATCTATAGAACCGGCATAGGAATCATGATGAGAATTGGTAACAAACTGACATTTGTGACTTAGACCGTGTTGTGGAGTTCTGCCACATCGGCCCTGTAGGATTGGGGAACAATGACAGAACTCTACGTGCAATGAAACATGTACATTTAATGATGATAATTTGACAACAACTTAAACACTTCGTCAAATGAAAGTGACGCAAGTTCCTGGAGTGTGGCTAACTGTTAGGTGCATCCATTTTCATTTTGAGAAATACGGGTGGTGCTCCTCCTTTGTCACACATTAAAAATTCCAATTTAACCAGAATTTTTTGTATTTTAAATCTTTCAGGACTGCTTAGTAGAATAAATTCACATTCTCACTGAAAAGAACACTGGGGGGGGGGGGGGGGTGATTTTCATTAAATTGAACAATGGCAAGTCAAGGTGAGAATACCAATAACTATGAAAAGGATACATTGCTACTCAATGTGTCATCTTTATGGTGAGTAGCACTCTTACCCATTTCATTAAATTGAGTGTTTAATTTATAAAAGTGAATTACCATTTACTGTGGACGCGGTGTGAGAGTGATGACCTTGCTTTGTTGGGATACTATACACTGAGTCCAGCATGTTTTGTATAATGCAGTGTTCTATAATTTATATGACAGCTGGCAAGTTTTGTGTTGCAATCATTCTCTTAGAAAACTTTTGTCATGGATGAAATAATCTTCCTGCAGATGTTTCCTGACTCATTACATAGCCAATATGTTTCTATTGTTGGCAATGTATAATACTGCTTGTAATCCTGTTAAGTCATAGTACAAGTTGATAGCGTGGCATCAGAGTCCAGATGGTTGGGGGGGATTAACAAACAGTTGTAAAGTTTGCATTTACAATGTTAAGAATTGGCCTTCACATGAAAAAAGAAATGAGATGTAATAACAAACCCAAGCCGTGTTTCTGTAAACATTCTATTAACTTTTGACAGCCACTGTAATGTGAATTTTTAGTTCAGTGACTATAGTAAGAAATTTCTAATAATGGTCATCAATATGTATTTGCTTATCAGATTAATAGAGAGTGTTTTAAATCTTGAAATAGTCACAAACATAGTGCAAACAAATTGCTAGTAGGTGGAAAAGATGCAGAAAGAAAAATGAAATATTGCTGTCACTGTTGCAATAGCAGCCATTAATATTCTTGTTATTATTATTCATGAAATGCTACTTAGCATGCACAAAAAAGGAAAGGACAAATGGCTTCCACTGCAATGATAAAGCAAAATTTTCTCTCCACATCTTTCCCACATTCTAGTAAATTACTTGCACTCCGGTGGTGCCTATTTCAAGATTTAAAACACTCTCCATTGATCTTGTAAGCAAATACCCATTTATTACCATTACAAGAAATTCCTTGTTGTTGTCACTGAACTTAAAATTCACATTACACTGGCTGCCAAAAGTTAAGAGAGCGACTGCAGAAATACTGCTCAGATTTATTAAAGTATCTCATTAACACTGTAAATGCAAACATTACAACTATTTGTTTAAACCCCATGCCCCCTGGACTGTGATTCTACACAATCAACTTGTCGTATGACTAAACAGGATTACATGCAGTATCACACATCACTGACAACAGAAATATACTGGTTATTTAGTTGGTCAGGGAACATCTACAGAAAGATTGTTCATTCATGACAAATGAAAATAAATGCAACACAAAACTTGCCATCCGTAATATCCTTTATAGAACACTGCATTACACAATACATGTTGGACTCAGTATATAGTTGCATGCCAAGAAAGCAAGATCATCACGCTCACATCATCACATCCATAGTAAATGGTAATTCAGTTTTACAAATGAAACACTCAATTTAATGAAAAGGATAAGAGTGCTACTCATCGTAAAGATAACACATTGAGTAGCAATCTGTCCTCCTCATAACTGCTGATATCGCAACTTGGACTTTCCTTTGCTCAGTTTAATGAAATGTACATCCTCCAATGGTTGTTGCATTGAAAAATGTGAAACTCTGTATTAAATCCTGCATCTATACATAATTCCTTTCCTGTTCCTTTACCCAGTCCCAGCCTGCCTTCTCCTCCTGGTGTAGAAACAACTAAAAATATCAAAACCTAAATTTTCAACATTTACTTTTCCATTAATGTGTGTCAGATATACACCACTCATTCTGGATTCCAAATCTGTTGAACCATTATTCTCCCTGAAATGGTGTTAATATTAAATTTTGACAATATTTTGAATTAAATTATAGACTATATAACAAAATGGGTATAATAAAAACCAGTTTGCGAAAAAAATTATTGCTTCTATGTCAAATGATTTGGTGTAAGCTCATAATGACTCCACATTTCCAATTTTTCAATGGACACAAAGGGTGCCCAAATGCAAGATAAAATGCTGTATATGTCGAGCTATCAGAAATCCCATGAAATCACCAAATTCAGAAAAGAATAAATCCTCAGTATAAATATGTTACAACACCTCTACCACATTCCTTTCGTTTTGTCAGTGCACAATAATGCTGTGCTATATTATATTAACCAGCTTAGTGCCCACTGCTTCACTCGTGTAGACTGTATGGCCTGCAGAGATCAAATTTTTATGCTGTTCACAAATTGCAACACCTTCAACACTTTTCACACTAATTAAGGCCACATAAGTGTGGCCTTTTCTGAATGTACTTCTGACCAAAAAAAGCACTTCTGGAAGCTAGAGTCCAAAGTATTAATTAATCATGGCTTTGGCATTTCTTAAGGAGATATTTCTACAGCAACTTTCATTCCCTAATAAATATTTCTTTATATCTAACCAAAAAGTGAAATACCAATTTTTGTAAATTTAGCTTTAACATTTTTTTTTTAATGTAACGACATATTTTCTTAAAATTTTTTGTCCCCTTTTGTACTCTCTTAGACACTGAATTTCCAGAAACACTGAAAGCTGCATTATTATTATTATTATTATTATTATTATTATTTCTAACTGATAAGTCAAATACCAATTGTTATAGATAAAGCCTTAAAAATCCTTTAGCAGTTCTTTAGTAATTACTTAATTTTCATAAACTTTTCACCCACTATTATACACCCTTACTTGTTGAAGTTACAAAACATGTGCTGAAACGCATATTTTTATTTTCTGAAAGAAACCAAATACCACTTTTTGCAGTTCCAGCTTCAAAATTACCTTCACAGCAACATATTGTAAAAAGGCCTTTTATCCCCAGTTTCACCCCCTTAGGAGTGGAATTTCAAACAATCCTTTCTTAAATGATGCCTACAGTGTAAAATCCAGACCCTCTCCAAACTTAAAGTTTCTGTCCTTAGCAGTTTGTGTGGGCAATGATAAATCAGTGAATCCGTCTGACCTTATTTCACCCCCTTATGGACTTAATTTCCAAAAATGTGAAACATTTATTTTTAATCTCTAACCAAAAAACCAAACACCAAATTTCAAAGATTTACCTTTAAAAATGCTTTTGCAATGAAATATTTTCATAAATGTCCCCCCCCCCCCCCCCCATTTCACCCCCTTAGGGGCTGAATTTCCAAACACAGTGATTTGCATATCATTTATTCCTAACAGAGAAACTTAATACAAATTTTCGTACATTTAGCTTCAAAAACGCTTGCACAGTGAAATATTTCCAGAAAAACTTTCATTCCCTGTTTCACCCTATAGGGGTTGAATTTCCAAAAATAGTGAAACACTTTTTTTTATTTCCAACTGAGAAGCCAAATTTAGATATTCACAGATTTAGCTTTGAAAATTATTTTATAATAAAAAATTTCCATAAAAATAATCATCTGCTTTTTCATCCCATAGAGGTTCAATTTCCAAAAACACTGAAATAAATATTTCTTTTATTTGTACCCGAGAAGTCAAAATACCAATGTTCATAGATATAGCTTTAACAATACTTCAATAGTTCCTTAATAATGATACACTTTCAAAAAATGTTTTCACCCACTATTTCACACCCACAGGGTTAAATTTCCAAAAATGATGAAACATATTTCTTTGCTTCTGACCATGAAACCAAATACCAATTTTTGTAGGCCTAGCTTCAAAACTGTCTTATAGTGACATTTAAAAAAAAAAACTCTTCATACCCCATTTCACCCCTTTAGGGTTGGAATATCAAAAATCCCTTCTTAAACAATTCCTACAGTATGAGATTTTCACTCTGCAGCGGAGTGTGCACTGATGTGGAACTTCCTGGCAGGTTAAAACTGTGTGCTGGATTGAGACTCGAGCTGAGGACCTTCGCCTTTCGTGGGCAAGTGCTCTACCGTCTAAGCTACCAAAGCACGACTCATGCCCTATCCTCACAGCTTTACTTCTGCCAGTACCTCGTCTCTTACGTTCCAAACTTTACAGAAGAAGGTTCGCAGGAGAGCTTCTGTAAAGTTTGGAAGGTAGGAGATGAGGTACTGGCAGAAGTAAAGCTGTGAGGACGGGGTGGGCGTCGTGCTTGGATAGCTCAGATGGTAGAGCACTTGCCCGCGAAAGGCAAAGGTCCCAAGTTAGAGTCTCGACCCGGCACACAGTTTTAATCTGCCAGGAAGTTTCAATTCCTACAGTATAAGATCCACACTTTTTTCAAATTTCAGATAACTGTCCTTAGCGGTTTGGGTAGGGAAATGATGAGTCAGTCAGTAACGACTTTACCTTTTATATATAAAGATTGAGATATATTGTATCACCTGCATTTATGAGCCATTCACATTCTAAATAGTAGAAAATGTGTCCTTTGGAACAATTCAATCAGATTCAGTTTGTACCAAATATTTAGAAAATAAACAATTTTTTCCATAACAGTGTAATAAAAAATGGCAAACATACCACAGTCTTCATCCCTGAAATTTTTCAATTTGCATAAAGAATTTCGACTGGCCACAGTATGGGAATCTATTCGTTTTATTATTGGTTCAGTCTGAACTATACCACTCCTATAAAGATAAAGAAGATAAACAATAAAATTATTGCATGCATATTGTAACACGTATAAAATTAACTGTGTAGCATTACAAAACCAACATTTAATGCACCACTACATGAAAGTTATTTTTAACATTTATCATATTTTGCAAATCACTGATCTAGTTTAGCAGCAGAATTTTATCCAAACAAACTTAACCGTATTTTCTGCTTGTTAAATGTCACAAGAGCAGGGATCTTGCATTAATGAAAAGTAATTTTACAAGTCAAAAGGTACTCCACTTTTATTATTTGACCAAACATATTTGCAAACATATCTGCAGGACCTCAAATTATATATTGGGCCTATAAAAGTGGCAAACCGTATGTATTTCTACCTTGAGATTTGTTGCGCAAACTGTTCTTGTCACTGTAATTCTCTGAACATCCGAGCTTTAGACAATAATTGTCATTATCTTCATCAAGGAAGCAACTGACTGGCAAAGAAGTAACAGGATTGCACAGATATAGCAAGTTTAGTGGTGCCCACTAGGACCAGAGATTATATTGGTGTCAGCAATGAAATGTAGCTCTTTGCATCTGTTTTCATCACAACATTTAACATGGGATGTGCTGTTAGACATTGTCATGTTTGCCAAGTATTTTTCCCAGAATCAAGAAAACCATCCCTCCTCATTCTATGAGGGTCACTGCAAAAGAAATGCACACTATCTATGTAAAAATACAGTTTTCATTCTGCATGTGTGAAAGTTTTACAATGTGTAGATACATTCTTTCCGCTTGTTTTCAAACTTATTTCAACCTGTTCCCATGAGTGCCACCGTCACAGCATGTCTTCAAGATGGCTGCTACACTTGACGTTCATCACAAGCAACGTGCTGTGATAGAATTCCTGTGCTGTGAAAATGAGACAGTGCGAAACATCCACAAGAGGTTGAAAAAGGTGTATGGAGATGCTGCTGTCGACCACAGTACAGTTAGTCAGTGGGCAAGCAGGTTATGTGATGAAAGCGGGCATGGCAATATTGAGGATTGTCCTCGCAGTGGCAGGCCTCGTACTGCACACACTCCACAATCACAAAACTCGGATGGACAACACTGAAACATCCGCCTTACAGTCCTGACCTGGCTCCATGTGACTATCATCTCTTTGGGAAACTGAAAGGCTCTCTTCATGGAACGAGGTTTGAAGATGATGACTGCCTCGTGCATGCTGCCAAACAGTGGCACCAACAGGTTGGTCCATAATTTTACCGTGTGGGTTTACAGGCGCTGGTTCCAAAATGGCATAAGGCAGTTGAGAGGGATGGAAATTATGTGGAGAAATGAAAATATTGTTCCTAAAGGATATATCTACACACTGTGAATTTTTCAAACATGTATAATAAAATATGGATTTAAAAAAAAATAGTGTGCATTTCTTTTGGAGTGACCCTTGAATTTGTAAATCCACCAGACACTCACAAAAGTGCCCAGAAATTCACCCATATAAGACATACTTATCATATACTACCTGATCAAAAGTACACGAAAACCTATTAGTGGACATTAATATGGGGTGTACCCTCGCCTTTATGACGTCTTGAAATCTGTTGTGGACACTTTCAATGGTTTGGCTGAATGTCAGTGAAGGAATGCCAGACCATTCTTCCTACAGCGAAAAACCAGAGAACGTAGTGATGTTGGATGCTGGGTCTGCACACACACACACACACACACACACACACACACACACACACACACAGAGAGAGAGAGAGAGAGAGAGAGAGAGAGAGAGAGAGCTAGCTGTATGCAGTATACAATGCAGTAAAATGTGTTTATAACCATCCACAATTAGCATTTTTTAAGCACAATCAGGTAATCTTACCCCAAGCGCAAGAAATACCTCCATAATGTAACACCACTGCATTCATACTTCACTATCGGGACTACACAGGATGACGCATAAAGCTCTCCAGAATTCACCAAATACCAAACCCAAACCTTTCCATCGAACTGCCACAGGGTATCGTGTGATTCATCATTCCCACTTATTCCCAATCATCCAGTGTCCAGTGGTTTTGGCCTTCGCACCACCTCAAGTGTCGCTCAACATTGACCATAGAAATTTGAGGCTTGTGAGGAGCTTCTCAATCATGGCACACTATTTCTTTTGAGCTCCATACGAACAGTCACTGTGATAGCTCCACCGCTAACAATTTGAAATCCCCAAGTGATTCCCTTCACAGACTTCATGTAATTGTTTACAATCTCCCTCCCACAATGGTCAATGGTACCTTTCCATCTCAACATGAGGTCTACTAGGACTGGTTTACTGTGATTGTTCCTTTACAGTTACATTTCACAATCACATCACCAACAGCTGACTTGGGCAGAGCTTTAGAAGGGTTGAAATGTTGCCGATGGATTTGTTACTCAAGTGACAACCAATCAGTAGTGCATGTTCAAAGTTGCAGCATTAAGCTTTCCTGACTGACTCGTTCTGCTGTTAATGATTCTCTACTGACAACACAATATTCCTTGCCTTCTTTTATACTGGTTGTTCTGCACACAATACTCCTTGCCTCCTTTTATACTGGTTGTTCCAACTCTTGTGATGTCTAGTGGTTAATTCCACATTACATGGAAGTGTTCAGGTACTTCTGGCCAGATAGTGTATGTCTAGCTTGTATCCACACAGTTGTTAAGTATCACTCAAAAGTTGCCACATACTGCAACTTAGTGCATTTGAGGCACAGAATAACACTTCTTTCGAAGTCACATTCAAAGACAGAACTACACTGTATCTTAACCTCATTGCCCAGCCACTAACAGCATTTTCATTCATTACTGATGCACGAAAAAAATGTAATTCATTGCGAGATGGACCATTAAGTAGAGAAAAGGAGAGCATGACACTTTATGCAAAAATTCAGGCTATTTCTGTGATCTTAGCAAATTTAGTTGATTAACTTTTGAACTGTTCAGTTGTTGTACCTAAATTAGAACTTTCAACTACACAAAAAAAGTTGAAGATTCCGTATCAACAGAAGTAGATCCTTAAACATATTAAAACAAAGTATGCTCTGAATACTCAATAACAGCAGAAGCACTGAAATTATCAAAATCAAATATTATCAAATTTTAACACTTGTTCTCTGAGAAGATCTGGGAAACTGGAAAACATGCAGAAAAATGGCAATAATCAGATCAATAATTTCTCACAGCATTTTATGGAGAAAACTATACACTTTAATTTGCTGACTTACAAAACATCTGACCCTGTAGATAGAGTAACACAGGATAAAAATATCACAGAATTTGAAGTGATAGCAAAATTAGTAAACATTATCTGTGAAAGCCATTTTCAAAATTACGGTATTTTCCAGATTTTTCAAGTCAAATCTTTCCAAAGTTTACTTTTTCACTAAATTTGGCACCAGAACGTCCTTTTTTTTTTACAGAAGTATATATTGACAATTCTTAGAATATCTATAATTAATTATTTTTTGAAGTATAAATCAGAGAGGAATTGGTAACAGGTCAAATAAAAAATGAAGAAATAAGAAATGAAACATTTTTAAAATATTAAATATTGTATTTTGATTTAAAGGCAACAGAAAATATCAAATAAAAATTACAAATTCTGTTTTTACAAATATAGATACATTATTAGTTACTGATTAAAGGGAACAAACTCTCAAAATACGTCATAATAAAATGAATATAATACTTCATTACATTTTGTATTTCTGTCGAAATCTCTCACGCTTTGCTCAACATAATTGCTCCTTTTGTTTGTAATTCTTTGATTTCAGCTTGCTTTCACTTTTTCGGTAATCATTCCTTCTTTTCTCATTCACATTCCTTCTAATTTTTTAGGTCCTCTTTGCACAAAGAATGCGCAAGTAAAAACAGGATATAAGACTTTTCTCGATATCACCATTTCCATAATAGTTTTCTTTATGAGCCAAGAAGCAATGCTATACTTTCCCTTTTCAGGTGGTCTTTTATGTAGCTCAGCAACATACTTATTCAAATGTGGAATATGTTGTTTAAGTGCTCTCTTCATGATTTACAAAATTTCAAACCCATCTTACAGAACAAAATTTGAGAGGGAGCTTCGAAAACCCTGTAATATTTGAGAAGGTTGTCCTCCTTGATGGAAAATACTTCATAAAGTACAGAATCACCCTAAGAAATTCAAGAACATTCCAGCCACTTTCATTACGAGCAGTTTTCAAAGGTTCATTCACTACATGAGGTGAGCAAGTGCAACAATGAAATATTTGTGTTTGATTATCTTCTTCATTGAATAGAAATGCTTGAAAATCACGAAACATATTCAAGTTCACATCTGGTCCATCCACAGAAATTTTGATTATATTCTTAGGTGACAAATTCAAACCATTTAGATCCTCCAGGAAACCTGATTGTAAATCAGAAGATGTGGCAAAATTCAAAAACACAGATATTAAATATCTTGTGGATATAGACCGATATTGTTCATCCCTGAAACAAACCACCAAATCCGTCTGTGCCTTTTGCACAACTTCGCTTAAACTCTCATCATACGACACACAAAAGAATCAAACTTCCCTGACTTTGTTAAGTAGGAGTTTCAGGAAATGAGGGCCAAGTCCACAAGTAATTATATGTGACAACCTACACTTGCGTAACTGTATTTTTTTGGTAATCATGCTGCCAGAAAACATAATTTGGAATACGTCTGTTGTGTTTCCAGAACTTCTCACTGAAGAATGAGACATGACTTTATTCAAAGACCATATAATCTCAGATTTTACTTTCTCATCAATAACTAAAAAATGTTTCAATGAGTTTGTTTTGGAACCCTCTTCAACTGAAGTTCTAGATATTGTAGTAAGAGCAAGTGATTGTAATTTGTCTCTACCATTTAAATTCCTTTCAGAGCAAACTTGTGACTGTGCTGTCACTGTTTCTACTATATCACAAGACAACTTGTTTTGTAGCCTTGAAACTAATGAATCAACCAATGCTGAATGTCTCTTTCCTCTTGCATGTGTTTTTACATTTGAAATGCCACTGGTACTAACGTCTAAGTCACATTTGCACAAAATGGTCGACAGATGCCAAGTTATAATCTGCAAGTAGTACTAATATGGTGTGGGAAACATTTTAGTTAGCAAGAAAACAATTTTACTCTGATTGCCCTTAACATCTTTGAAATGAGATTACAATTACAACAATTTTATATTAGTAATTAAAAACTTCTAAGGAAGTGCCTTTCCAAAAAAGATGCAGAATGAAGATATTTAAACAGAAGTGGGAGTGGACAGAATAAAAGGAACAGTTGATAATCCTCCAGCACCACATGGGATGACAGCACTGTCATGGGTGGAAATACAATTTATATGTCATTTCCACTAGGTGTATGTGTGGTGTCACGTATAGCTCAATGAAGTCACACCCTCACATTTCTCAATTTTCTCTCATGGTTGCAAACTGCAGTAGCAGTATTTGCTAACATGGCTTGAACAGATGGACACTTAAGTTTCCTACACATAAGTTTCCTACACATAATGAAGACCTAAGAGATCTGGCGAATCTTTATTATGTCGTTGTTGTTGTTGTTTTGAGGTGTTCTGTCCAGAGACTGCAGCTCTCCATGCTACTATATCTTGTGCAAGCTTCTTCATCTCTAAGTACCTAATGCAAAGTATATCCTTTTGAATCTACTTAGTGTATTAATCTTGTGGTCTCTGTCTACGATTTCTACCCTCAACACTGCCCTCCAGTACTAAACTGGTGATCCTTTGATGGCTCAGAACATGCCGTACCAACTGATCCCTCCTTCTAGTCAGCTTATGCCACAAATTTCTCTTCTCCCCAATTCTGTTCAGTACCTCCTCATTAGTTACATGATCTACCCACATAATCTTCAGTATTCTTCTGTAGCACCACATTTCGAAAGCTTCTATTCTCTTCTTGTCTAAACTATTTATCGTCCATATTTCACTTGCTTACATGGCTACAATCCATACAAATACTTTCAGAAAAGACTACCAGACACTTAAATCGATACTAGATGTTAACAAATTTCTCTTCTTCAGAAGCGTTTTGCTTTCCATTGCCTGTCTACATTTTATATACAATCTACTTCAACCATCATCTGTTATTTTTCTCCCAAATAGCAGAACTCATCTACTACTTTAAGTGTCTCATTTCCTAATCTAATTCCCTCAGCATCACCTAATTTAATTCGACTACATTCCATTATCCTCATCTTGCTTTTGTTGACAATATCTGTTGCGGTCAACTGCTCCTCCAGGTCCTTTGCTGTCTATGACAGAATTACAATGTCATCGGCTAACCTCAAAGTTTTTATTTCTTCTCCATGGATTTTAATTCCTACTCCAAATTTTTCTTTTGTTTCCTTTACTGCTTGCTCAATATACAGACTGTTAGCATTGGGGATATGCTACAACCCTGTATAAGGTAACTGGTAGGGTCAGTATTGTCTCATGTGTTCCAACATTTCTACAGAATCGAAACTGATCTTCCTCAAGGTCAGCTTCTACCAGTTATTACATTCATCTGTAAAGAATTTGTGTTATTATTTTGCAGCTGTGACCTATTAAACTGATAGTTCGGTAATTTTTGGATCTGTAAACACCTGCTTTCTTTGGGATTTGAATTATTATATTCTTCTTGAATTCTGAGGGTATTTCACCTATCTCATACATCCTGCTCTCCAGATGGTACAGTTTTGTCAGGGCTGGCTCTCCCAAGGTCATCAGTA
The DNA here is from genome assembly GCF_023864345.2 of Schistocerca serialis cubense. NCBI lineage: Eukaryota > Metazoa > Arthropoda > Insecta > Orthoptera > Acrididae > Schistocerca > Schistocerca serialis. Next base: position 44,175,683 of record NC_064648.1, read on the forward strand.
GTTCTGATCGAATGTTGTCTACCCCCAGGGCCTTTTTTTGACTTAGGTCTTTCAGTGCTCAGTCAAACTCTTCACGCAGTGTCATATCTCCCATTTCATCTTCATCTACATCCTCTTCCATTCCCATAATATTGTCCTCAAGTAAATCGCCCTTGTATAGACCCTCTATATACTCCTTCCACCTTTCTACTTTCCCTCCTTTGCTTGGAACTGATTTTCCATCTGAGCTCTTGATATTCATACAGGTGGTTCACTTTTTTCCAAAGGTCTCTTTAATTTCCTTGTAAGCAGTATCTATGTTACTCCTAGTGATGTACACCTCTACATCCTTACATTTGTCCTCTAGCCACCCCTGCTTCGCCATTTTGCACTTCCTGTCAATCTCATTTTGGAGATGTTTGTATTCCTTTTTGCTTCCTTCATTTACTGCATTTTTATGTTTTCTCCTTTCATCAATTAAATTCAATATCTCTTCTGTTACAAAAGGATTTGTATTAGCCCTCATCTTTTTACCTACTTGCTCCTCTGCTGCCTTCACTATTTCATTATTTCTTTCCCCCGTTCTTGTCATTCAATCCCTAATAATCTCTCCAAAACTCTCAACAACGCCTGGTTCTTTCAATTTATCCAGGTTCCATCTCTTTAAATTCCAATCTTTTTGCAGTTTCTTCAGTTTTAATCTACAGTTTGTAACCAATAGATTGTGGTCAGAGTCCACGTCTGCCCCTGGAAATGTCTTACAATTTAAAACCTGGTTCCTAAATCTCTGTCTTACCATTATATAATCTATCTGAAACTTTCCAGCGTCTCCACACCTCTTCCACATATATAACGTTTTTTATGATTGTTAAACCAAGTGTTAGCTATGATTAAGTTATGCTCTGTGCAAAACTCTACCAGGCAGTTTCCTCTTTCATTCCATTCCTTAACCCCATTCCATATTCACCTATAACTTTTCCTTCTCTTCCTTTTCCTGCTATCGAATTCCAGTCCCTCATGACTATTAAATTTTCATCCCCCTTCACTATCTGAATAATCTCTTTTATCTCGTCATACATTTCTTCAATCTCTTCGTCATCTGCAGAGCTAGTGGGCGTATAAACTTTTACTAGTGTGGTAGGTGTGGGCTCCGTGTCTATCTTGGTTACAATAATGCATTCACTATGCTGTTTGTAGTAGCCTACCCATGCTACTATTTTTTTACTCATTATTAAATCAACTCCTGCATTATCCCTATTTGATTTTGTATTTATAACCCTGTATTCACTTGACCAGAAGTCTTATTCCTCCTGCCACTGTACTTTTCCTTTTTAAATTTTCTAACCTACCTGTCCAATTAAGGGATCTGATATCCCATATTCTGATCCATAGAACACCAGTTTTGTTTCTCCTGATAACGATGTCCTCCTGAGTAGTTCCAGCCTGGAGATTCATATGGGAGACCATTTTACCTCCAGAATATTTTACCCATGAGAACGCCATCATCATTTAACCATAAAGTAAAGCTGCATGCCCTCGAGAAAAATTACAGCTGTAGTTTCCCCTTGGCTTCAGCCTTTTGCAATGCCAGCACAGCAAGGCCGTTTTGGTTAATGCCACAAAGCCAGATCAGTCAATCATCCAGACTGTTGCCCCTGCAACTATTGAAAAGGCTGCTGCCCTTTTCGGGAACCACATGTTTGTCTAGACTCTCAACAGATACCCCTCTGTTGTCGTTGCACCTATGGTACGGCTATATGAATCGCTGAGGCATGCTAGCCTCCCCACCTAAGATACAACTTACACATCACCACTTGATTGTCATCCGTCATTATCTGGCACAGTTCACAAGTTCTGATAACTGTTAAGACTTTCTTACTTAATTTCTTAAGGGGACATGCTTGTGAAAATGACCAAAAATTGGAAAAAAAATTCTTGGTCCATAGAAATAAGCATTTCATGCTGATTTCAAGAACGTATAGTTAATGGGCATTATCATTTTCCATTTGTTCTTAAATTGTGGTTGAACGTAATTTTGCACAGTGGCCATGCCCATCCGCCAGTTTGAAGTGCAACAGAACATGTGATGCATTATTCTGTTCCATTTTTTTTCCGTCGTTAGTTAGGGATAATTAACACACGTGTATTCTAGAAGGCACTGACTTCAAGAAACAAAGTACAGGCATGTCTAGAAGGCTGTGGTTTGAATGTTTACATTAGTGGTTTTATAGTAATTGTGTGTTGTTTTGTTTCTCTGTGTGTGTGTTTCCTGTGCTACAAATGCCGAGAGTAAAGATATTTAGACTCAAACGAAAGTTTCGCAGCAACCAGTTCCAAACACAACCAAATAATACATATCAGTTGCTTCAAAAGTCTTCCATGGAAACTGTGTCTACCAACAGTGCTTCTAGACATAAACTTTCACTTTCTGAATGTAATAAGAACAAGCCTAGTAGTATTGTAAGCAGCAATAATGACGGAAATGTTTTTGTGAACCTAAATAACCTGTCAAAGACTTTTGAAGAGTGCTTACACAAAGTGAAATTTATTCTTTGACTTAATATTGTAGACTAGCAATAAGGAGTAATGTAGGAAATTTTGTGTACAGGTGGTCAACGGTAAATGAATTACTCTCTTTTATAGGAGATTTAGATACCATGAACAATGAAAAAAGAAATCAAAATCCAGAAGAGACAAATCACAGCAATAGTAAACATAATTCACAATTTCAGGGAAAGAAAAAAGCAAACTTTTGTCAGGTAACAAATTATACTTGGGGCAAGCATAAACAACTGAGTAATAGGCTGAGAAATGCAAATGCAAAAACACTTAGTAGTACTAAAAGGGATGATGATAAAACAATATTTCAATGATATACACAGTGATGAGCCGCATTATTTGAGGAAGATGGGCAGTGTCCTGGTCAAAGAGTCAAAACCCATGATGTACAAGGATTGGAACTTTAATAATGGCAACTATTTCTTTACAGCTTATACAAAATAGATATGTGTTTCAAAGTTTTACTGACCTTCAAAGTAGTCACCAGCATTGTGTATAGCCCATTGCCAGTGATGTGGAGGTCGTAGAATACTCTTAGCAGTGCCAGTTGTGATAATAGTTTGAGCAGAGTGGTCTGCTGCCCAATGAATTTGTGGAAGTTCTGAAGCGAATTCCATGAAGTGTTTCCTTCTGGTTGTGAGAGCACTGGTAACTTATTTTGCACTACAATCTAGAAGTCCAGAGGCCATTATAGCAGACTGAGGGACAAACGTTACGGCCAATCTTATCATACAGTTATCTTGACTGTTTAAAATAAAGAAGTTCAGAGCTACGTCATTTCATTCTAAGAGTAATGACAGGGTTGAACACATTCATAAAACAGTACCTAGAATCTTATCTTATAACATGATTAGCTTCCCCTCAGACTGGGATTGTCTATTACCATATGTGATTTCATCATACAACACCAGGATACATGAAACCACAGTGTTGATTCCCTTTGAGGTTCTTTATCACCAAAAAATCCATTCATGTTTCAAGACTTATAAGCTGTCACCTGAAATGAATTCCAGCAAAGTGAAGTACATGGCTAAAAGATTAACATTTATTTTGAAGAGAATTCAGCAGAACAATGCAGCTGAACATGGAGACAGCTCCATAGTTGAAAGGATGCTAGGATGCTGATATACCCATTAGGAGATCATGGGATGTTATGACAAACTGCCATGAAATTGGGAAGAACTAAGAAATTTACATGACCCTGCACTAGACCATTATAGATGCTGCATTTCACATTGCCTGTCAACGTTTAATTACAAATCAGAAGATTATAGCTCAGTTTGATCGCTTGACCAAGTATAAAGATATATAGCATCTACTGTAGTGGATCCAGCAAATCTCAGAAATGTTTAAAACAGATTTTGGTATAATTTACATTCTGTTACCCCATCAATTTACAGTATAGGGATTATGCTGTACCCTGTTTACATAGAAAACATCAACCCAGTCACATATGTTGTCTGATACCCATATCACCATACTTTTGATAATAAACATTGGTGCAGTATTAAGTCGAATTGTTTTTATAAATCAGGAAATATTCCATCTACCTTATTCCCTCAATCTTTGTCTTTGAGGATGGTATGTGGAGTAAAACAAATAAATAAATACAAAAAAAGTGTAGGGGGGTGTTGTGTGATGGAGGTTTTCAGAATTCGTGCTTGTTGGTTTAGAGGAGGTCATTCTGCTTGAAATAACTGTAAATATTTGTAGAGGTGTCATACCTCAACAGCATCTGAGTGTTGGTCCATAGGTTCAAGCGATTGCCACAGTATATCTCTTTCTTATTTTTAAAACCAGTTTTAATATAATATTTGAGTTTCCTTTAATACCTGTAGTATTTTTAATTTTCTTATTTGCTACAAAGGCTACACTTGTATTTACTTCCACTCTTTTCATCTGTAATAAAACATACGGCCTGATTTTAATTCCATTTGGTCTGGATTTTTTTCAACGCTTCTGATAACCTTTCTACATATTATTTGGTCTTAATTAACTCCTCTTGCAACTCCACTAACCTAGATCGTGATCCCAGAGTTCTGCAGTTTATTGTCACTGTTTAAGAAGTTGTAGAAACATTTGTGTTTCTAAGGCCCAAGTGATCAAATGCAGAAGTAGCTGTATGTGCCCTGTGGTCTGAGGCTATTGCCCAAGTTTCCTAAGTACAATTTTATATATTCAGCTTTAACCATTCTGTATAAGAGTACAACTCTTGATTCTTTAGATACTTTGGAAAGTTGAGGCGAAATTGACGTAAGATAGCACTTATACTGTGCATGCTTTTAGCGATGACATAGCATCACGCTCAAATCTTAACGACTTTTTTTCCATTTATGGACTTCTTTTTTACTTTCTGCTCTGTTGTGGTTAATATAAAATTAGTACCAGACCTAAAATTTTGACAGAGTTAAGTCTCTTCTTGGAAAGTTTTGTGTTGAAATTTCAATGCAAGCGAGAAAAAGTTTATTTTCTACCAGTTATAAATTTTCTCTAGATTATTTATTAATGTACCATAAACCTTGTTATAATGTTGTATTTTTTATCTTATCTTGTGTCCTGTCTTACATTTGTAACTTATTTTACATATATACTCCTCTACTTCATTGTGTGCAGTACTCTGTTACAATATCTTACTTATTGATAGTAGTAGTTCCTTTTACCCTATTACTAATTGTTTCACCTCTCCATTCATTTGTTATTTCAAAATAACTTCTTTCTTTTATAATCCCATGTTAAGGGTTTCAGAGTCTTGCATGCTTACAGATTTGTTTTGTTACATTACTGATTAACAGAAAATTACTTCTGAAATGTTCACTTTCTATACAGAATGATTCATATTTTGTGTACATGGTTTGAGTTACACTAAAACAAACAGAGTAGTGTCAGAAATTTGACCCCATGTTACTTCTACAGTAATTGAAAAAAGGTAGATGAAATATCTCATGTATAAAATTTACTCTGTGAGCTATTGATTGATACTGTTTTTTGGAGATAGCAATATTATGTAGATCAAAATATGGAGTGACATATATACCAGGCACATCAATGCTGCCCCTAATGCATTGTGTGTGTGCTGTGGTGCCAGTGATGAAAATGAAGTAGTGAGGCATGTCATTATTGAGAAATAGCATCTCATATGAAATGGCAGTCAATTAGATACATTGTCATGATGGTTTTTCAGTCTAGTAGGCAACCTGATAAGAAAACTATGAATAATTATGCTAGAAAAATCAAAATGGTTATTATACAGGGTGTTACAAAAAGGTACGGCCAAATTTTCAGGAAATATTCCTCACACACAAAGGAAGAAAATATGTTATGTGGACATGTGTCCGGAAACGCTTGATTTCCATGTTAGAGCTCATTTTATTACTTCTCTTCAAATCACATTAATCATGGAATGGAAACACACAGCAACAGAATGTACCAGCGTGACTTCAAACACTGTGTTACAGGAAATGTTCAAAATGTCCTCCATTAGCGTGAAAGCAAGGCGACACAGAACTGTCTGATATTGCAGTCAATATTTGTTGATAATGTCTGCTCTTGGCACTTATGTGAGTCTGTATTTGGGGTTACAAAGTCAAGTCTCTTTAGCAAGCAAGCTTAGATTCAAATTATTACTATCAGCTAGTTGCATTGATCAGTGGTTGCCACCTAAGTTGCTCATTAACAGATACTAGGTGGTCAATTCACATTTCAAAATGAATTGATATCGTTGATTGGCATAGCACATATACAATGCATTAATTAATTCCTTTGAATGACACAGGCTTCAGTTAACGCAGCATGATGTTTTGTCTGTTGAAAATTATTTCCTTTAATATTAATGTGGAATACTACATCATCATCATCTTTATTGTTATTCTTATTGTCCAGGGATATGCCATACTTGGTTCACTTCTTGTGATGCTCGGTTCGAAATCGTAGGACACTACCGTTTTTCCTTAACTTGGTTTTTAATAACACAGTTTTTTTTTTTTTAATATGATTCACTACTATGAATGGACACACTTGTTTTTGGGCATGATGCAGTATGAAACTGACCAACTGAGCTATATACAAAATGACAATTTCAGGGCCTACCCTCCAAATAAATTTCTTGGCCAACCACTGTCTCATCTGTCCTTAGTCCTTTAACTATTGTTGTTGAGTACTGTCTTCATGTTCTTCCAGTCACCAGGTACTTTTGACGAGTTTAAGCACAGCTTGTGGGTTTTCCTTGAGCGCTATTGATGAGTTAACTTAAGCCATCCTGCTGCCCCCTGACCACTAATGACAAGTATAAATGCGCAACTTCACAGGCAGCTGTGTACTGTTCATGAATTTAAGTGCACAATAGAGCTTTGAACCTATTTTTTAGCAGTTTCTCACAGTTCTGGCTACTAAGTTGGTGGTAGTAGTAGTAGTAGTACTGTGTCTACTACGATATTATTTCACTGCATTCAATTTTACTTGATCTTACTGTTCATCAATGTTTGGGATTACAGAAATGTCCGATTCCACCCGTATGCTTTGAGCAATGACGTCACCAATATGGCGGACACGACCATTCACAATGTCTCCAATATGGCGCCTATGAGGTCGTTATGTAAACACGATTACAAAATCCATAAATATAATCAAACTCACGGGACCAGTGCGGGAAATTGGGGGTTTTTGGGTGGGGACAAACTAAACACACACACACACACACACACACACACACACACACACACACACACACACACACACACACATGACAACATAAAACCAATCAAAATTTCCCCAATTCCACTACATTCACAATATTCACAGGAATCTGTCACTTCCCTTCATCTACATAGCTCAACCACAATTACCGATACCACAAAATTAAAATTGATATCTAGAAAAATTGCAACACTGCGACTACACATACCATCAAAAATGGGAACCGGACACTTCACTTGACCTATATAGGTCAACGGCAGCTCACAATACCAAAACACGTAGCTACAACGAGTCATTGGAATTGGACACTTCCCTTGACCTATATAACTCAAATACAACTGACAATACCAAAAAAATTGAAATAAAGTTCTTCCCCTAAGATACATAAATCAACCACAAGTGCTGATAACAAAACACCAACCATCAACACATGCAGTAAATAACACTGACCCAACAACACACAAATACCCCACCAATCATCATAACATGCAAACAATAGATCCAAAAAAATGGCTACTTACCACAAAAAAGTTCCAGCACTACATACTAGGTCAGCAACCCCAATCCCCCCACCTCTGCCAAACAAACAAACAAAAACACATCCAAAACAAACCAGCCCCCCCCCCCCCTCAACCTTAACCCAATTAAACTTAGAAGACATATCCATACCAAACAAAAGAAGCCACAAATTAAATTAAATGACTTACCACTCAACAAACAGCAAATGACACCACAATAACATAAACACAACACAAACTTGATTCTTAACTCAGTGAAACCAATTTCTGTTCTTCTATAACAGTCATGACCGATAAATGCACACTTCAAGCAGTGATAACCAAATGAACCCAATACACCACATAATACACGGACCATACACACACCACTTGAGGACACCTCCAACTGCAACAAGACGACAGCTACAAACACAACACACTCATAAACTAAACTCCGCACCGTCATGACGTCACACACCACAACATGCTTACATCACGGATCAAAGCCGATGGGTGGGATTGGACGCCTCTGTTGATCCAAATGTTTTTATCTTCAGCCCTTCTATTGAATATGTTGTTGTTGTTGTTGTTCCCTTCTTATTAAGGAAGAAATTATGAAGATATGAAGCATGACAGTGGGGATGAATTATTCGAAGTTGATACAAGTGGTAACTCCTCCACAGATTCTGACCATGACAGTCTTGAAGTCATGTACCTCAACAAGTGTAACATGTAGTCTTGTGTCAACAAGATGTAATTGATAGTCTGTCCGAGGAAGAAAGGGTGGTGACAAATTTGACTAGAAAAAAAATAATTTTAGTCCACTTAATCACGCATTTGAAGACTTGTCCTTAGGACACAGCAATCAGCCAGGGAATGATCCAAGCTCTCTGTCATTCTTCATGTTATTTTTCAGAGAAGATACTGTACTGACTAATACACAAACAGGAGGTTTCGAGTCCCTTGATGTCTCTTTCACACGTGTGAAGTGCACAGGAGTGAAAGTACCGCATACACTGCATCAGACAGACAAAAATTATAAATGATCCTCTGTTTATGGTATTGAAATATTCATAAATCAATAAAGATATTTCATACACTTGGATTTACATTTCTTTGAAGATTTTATTGCACAATTGGGCATAAAACAGATCATTTTCTTTCATTTCATGAACTGATGGTTTTAAAGTTTCCTTGAGGTGTACGAGTCTCAGCTTTATCTTTAACAATTGTAGAAGCTGAAGAAATTAATTAAAATTTGTATCACAGCCATGACTTGAACCTTTTTTCAACTTTATTCAATTGACTGTATACATACAAATAGAGCACATTAATAAGAAATGACACATTATATTTAGTTTCAGATTTTTTTTTTTTAATTTCTCCTTTATTACACTTTTGTTGACTATCTTTTCAGTGTTGGCAGTGTTGGGAGTTCATTTTAGTTTTACATTTAGGATATTTTTCCATGTGTGTGTTTTTGTAATGCTTTCAGTCTTTTTATGAAGTTTTTGAGTTAGGTTTGTTGACTTCTTTCCTCAGTGACGATTAATGGCAGCAAATAAACAGTTTTATGTTACTAGTGTAGATCGGCTCAGTGACAGAGAGCTGTGACATCTCTCCCCCGCCCCCCGGCCCGCACATCTAGTACAGAAAAGGCTGCCCCAGGTACCCCATCCTCACTACACCTCAAGGTGGCACTCTGGAGCCAGTTGACTGTGGCCAACAAAGCTTCCAGCTGCATTTGGACTGTGGCTAACTCCTCCTGCATCCGCACACAACAGACACAGTCCCTATCCATCTAGCTAATATGTGATTTACTATAAGAAACTTAAGGAAATCTACTGCCACACTAGGTTAACAACTACACTCTAGGTGGCAGAAAGGACACTCAACAATGAAAAACAATAAATATTTATGGTAGAAGCTAGATCTGGTGCTTATTTTGCTGCTAGGGCTATCAAATGGATACTACAGGAAAAAACAGTGACCTACAGTATACTGCTAGAGGCTATATAGTGAATGTTATTTATAAATGTTAAACAGTAACCAGCGGTAAACTACACCTACTGGTAATCCCTCGCATTTACAGTGTAAACAAACGTTTACGTACACGCGAAAATGGCCTAATAAAACTATAAAAACGGCTACATTCAATGTATCGAGTCGAAATGACACAAATAAACGTAAATACTGAGTATTGTACACTGACAGATGCAGGTACAAAACAAAACCTTTAGCTAACAATAAGAGTTCAGAATGAAAAGCACAAATACGAGTTCTACTTTATAGGAACCCATAGGCTCACAGTACACGATCACTAATGCCCACAACAAGCTAAGGAAAATAAGCAGACGCGAGGAGAGTATTAGATTTCTGCTAACTAAACCGTATGTAAGAATGGCTCAGAAGTTTTATTGTAACATTGATTTACTCAGACATTTTAGTGTAACACCAATTTACCACGTATTTTACGTCTACTTAACTGTTAATGCTCACAGGTTGCGCTAGTCAAACGTATGCAAGTGGCGTTAGAGTTCACCTTCAGTATCACTTTTCCTAATAAAACGTATAAAAACTGCTACCTTCAATGTAACGAGCCTAAATGACACTAATAAGCGTGAATACTAAGCATCCAACACTAACTTAAACTGATTAACCCTCGTATTTATAATGTAAACAAACGTTCACGTACACGCGAAAAATGACCTAATAAAATGTATAAAAACTGCTATGTTCAATGTATCGAGTCTAAATGACACTAATAAACGTAAATACTGAGTATTGTGCACTACTTAATTGATGTTCCCGCGCATTTAACAATGTAATTTAAGAATGTAAACAAACGTTTGCGTACACGCGAAGCTGTCCTTCGCTTTTCCTATTCAAACGCAAATAAAAACTGAAACCTTCAATTTATCAAGTCTATTTCACACTAATACACGCAAATACTATAGAAAATACAGAAAAAACTGTTAATTACATATCTCGTAACACTCACTGAAAAAGACGTAAAATTCTGCTGTTGGCCACACGAGCGACAAGATTCACACTGGTTTTGAATGCATCTGCTGGTTCTGCGATACTGTCACCCTTCGTGTACTCAGTACTGTGTAGTCAGCAGCAACCTCGTGGTGTTGTGGAAATTTGTGTGTGATATTCTCCAGGTAATTTATAAGCGTTTATAAACTGCAAACAAGAATAAGTGAAGAAATGTGTTTCGGAAGTAAATTAACATGGTACTTAATTTCTATCACAGTAACAGTTGAGTTTGATGAGTGTACTAGTTCGCGAATATCTTGTGATGACTCTGCTGTTTGAGGCTGCTGTCTTTTTTATGTTTTAATTTTTAATGGGTACATAAGGATGAGATTTTATTCTGTATTTAATTGTGATCACATCACCTATAGTGTGCTTGGTGACGGTGTGTGAATGTTGTAATTTTTCAGGTTATGTTCGTAACAACTAAATACCTGAGTTGTTAGTGCTTGTTTTTGGCCTGACCGTTAAAATCGCTACGTGTATCTTCGTAAAAGAAACGGCTGAGTGTGTGACGTGCTGTCAGGAGCAGTTTGTCTACGAAGTAATCTCCTCATATACTTCGTGGCTAACGAGAAAAGGCTGACAGTGAAATTCAAAGGTTGCCCATGTTAGTGCGCTTATTTTGACTTACTTAGCAGTAATAATGATTGTGATGATAATTTTCTGTGATGTGATGTAGACATAAAGCGGCTCCAGATCTTAGGGCTAACGTAAGCATTTTTTAAAGTGCCCACAGTTACTACATCATTTCATGGTTTGAGTATGTTCGCATGAAAGGAAATGCTGCAATTCTGTTGCATTTTGTTAGTTTTCACTGTGCTTTTATTATTCGTGTCGTTAGTATTCGTGTAATCATATGTAAATACCAGTTTGTTGTAGTGTGTGGGTTTTAATGGAGTTCTGTATAAGAGTACTGCAACATCATTTACAAACTGGCGAGATGCAAGGTACAGATTAACTATAATCTGCCTAACGTAAAGCATTACATGTCATCAGAACTCAATAGATCATTCATCATATTTACAGTTAGTATGAAGTCGTTTCAGTAAATCAGTTTTGTTAGAAAATGCTAACCAATGTTTAATCTTGATGGTAATCAAGAATGAGAACTTCCGCATTGCAATGTGCAGTCTACAGCAGGTATTGGTTTCCTTTAATAGCAGGTAAAGATTCTAAAATGATGACGCTTCCTGTAAATTGAGCATACATCCGTGAATGAATACAGATGAAGTAAGTTTCAAGGTAATGCCTACATTGAAAATGCATATTCACTGATAAACAATCCATATATCCGGATTTTCTTCATGTCCCTATCACACTGAAATTAACACAATGAACCAAGTATAGAATGAAATATTTGATGTTATTAAGTAATATCGCTGCAATCTATTTACTGCTGTGATTGTTTATAATGCTGAAGTTAATGCATGCACACAAAATTACACATCTTCCATAATTGTCACAACAGGATGGTATCCATGAGCCAGTGTTACAAAGAAGCAGTAGCAACTTTAAATGCTCAGTTTCCATTGCATGTTATTTTATGATTGTTCTCACTCTTCATGACCTGCAAAATGTGAATGAGTTTATATCAATGAACACATTTTTCCTCAGCCACTTTGCATCTGTTTCCTGTGTAATCACCCATTTACTGCACGCAATATATGAGTGACAATACTGCCTTTGAGCTATACCTCATGGTAAAAACAGAAACTGAGTGGGCCAAAAACTTTTCTTATCTGATTGTTTTTTCTTTTCAGACTGTAGAACTGAGGCGATGGACCAGGAGCCAACTAAGTGGATAAAAAAAGATGAAACTGATGAAGTACAAACTGAGTTACACTTCATAGTAAGTGGCTTACTTGTATTTTTTAACAGGCTTTCATTAATTTCTGTGTGCAGTGTGATGCGTGAATACATACAATTGATGTCATACAGCTGGAAACATGAATAATTCGGTTTACTAAACTGATGAACTTACTGTCTTAAATATGACATTTTGCACAGTGCATTGAAATAAGCCTTGTATTAAACCTCACATAGAATTGAGCAAGAGTTTCAATTTAATGTTTAGTAAACATGCAAAACTTTTTTAATGCACAACCCAATTATACTGATAAACTGGTTGCCATAAAGTGGGTATATTCTGCTCTGATACACTTCTTTTGAATGACAACCTTAATGTGCAACTTAAGAATGATTATGACTGTAGTGAACCTTAGCAGTGCCATTAAATTTATAAATAGTATGGCTGCAGTTAATGCATTATTGCAGTGTATCGTGGTATGGAATGAGAATTGTTTACTTTGAATATGTGAACCATATGTAAGTAGAACTCTCAGCAGTAAAGTTAAATTTCAGACAAATATCACATGGAAGCATAAATTGTTACACGGCAGAATGAATTTGTATGTTGGCAGCAAAGTTTTTATGAATCCATGGGGCTACACATTAAATATTGACAGGTTTGTCCATATCCACTTTCTGCATTTGCTGCACATTGTTACTCATATTGTTTGTGAAACTGTCACAATGTGAAAGTTGCTGGTGTAAATAATCTTACATATACATGTCACTTGAAATCTGATGTAGTGCAACCAGTTGTAGGGTATTCACCTATCAGCAGCAAACAAATTCACTTGGTGCCACTAGTATTTTTATCCTGCAAATGAGAATTGAGCCCACTGACACAATCACGCAAACTACTTGTGAACTATCTGTGCTGAAAAAATCTGTTTCAACATACATCTTGAGTGCAACTGCAGTAGTACTGGGATAGCATTAATGCAGCATTTTCATTTGAATATATGTGAGTACTTCAACATATATTATACAAACTATGTGAACAGCTTGCAATTCATTTGACAAGCATTATCACAACAGTAATCCTAAACAATCACTGTGAGGAAATGATAGGAAAATAAATATACTAAATTTTATTAAATACAGTAAAAGAGTGGTCAGACCCAACACAGTTCAGGCTTTGACTTTGAACCCTGATGTAAAGATGGTTTGGCATTCAGGATGATATGTATGCACAACACACATCATGTAAATGAAAAGCAGTTTGAAGATCCATTGACTTTGGACCTAAACTGGAGAACTATTCAAAGGCTACAAGGTTAAAATGTGGTTCTAGACCCACTCCCCCCTTGTAACATTGGTTGTAGTGTGAGTCTGATTCATAGTGCATCTCAAGGCTTAGCCTATGTTTAAAAGTGGCAGTGTGGCTGTGAGCTGACAAAGTCTAGAAATGTGAAAGCCAAGTAAAGGATATGGTAACAAATTGATCAGTAGCACAGCCTAATGTTAACCAAAACATCCAAATGGTGCCCATAACGTAACTTTTTACCTACAAGAAGTCTTCTCATACTCTGTGTGCTGTGTTAGTCGATGAACTGAACTTCCCTATGACCTTAACATTGTATCAGTTGAAAGCCACCTTATTTGCCAAATTAATTAAATGTTAATTTTTAATTGGTGTATATTTTGGGCATGAGCTCATGCTGGAAAGTAATGACACAAAATTTCTATTCGGAAATTATTGAAGCATTTTAATTAAAACAAACTTAATATTTAACATATTTATTCTTCGTGCTTGTATATTTATTTCAAACATAGTCACCTTGGCACTGAACACCTTTCTCCCAGTGAGACATCAGGTTGTTGGTGTCGTCACTGTAGAATGCTTGACTTCGTTGGCAGACCCACAGCCTCACCTACGCTTACACTAATTCATCACTATCAAAGTTAAGTCCCTGAAGGTGTTCTTTAAGTTTTGCAAACAGTTGAAAATTCATTTGCTCAAACCGGGTCAGTATGGAGGATGATCAATAATAATGAATCAAAGGCGTCAGTCTGTTGCAGGTGCAAAAAAAAAAAAAAGTTGTGTATGGTCTGGCATTGTCATGCTGAAGGAGAGGGTGCTCCACATGTGTATGAACTATTTGAATTGGTGCTCTGTTGTCTGAGGGTTTTCTCACATGCTGACACAGTTAAATAACACACACACACACACACACACACACACACACACACACACACACACACACACACACACACACACACACACACACCAGTTCATCAGGAGGGTGCTGCATACTCTGTCAGCAAAGTGGTAACATCAACAGTGTCATATGCATGACAACTGATATTAAGAACAGAATCAAAATTTTGGAGGCATTATTTTCTGGCACACCCTTGTAATAAATTGATGCATTTTACAGTTGCCTCAAATGTTGCAGAATGGTTCCCTTGGCATTGCCCAGCATCCACTTGGAAGTCATAATACTAAATCCATATACACAGCAGCCAAAACATTATGATCACTGATCTACTGTCAGTATAAACTCATCCAGGCAATAGCATCTCACCTTGTCTTCTAGTCAGACACACACACGTTGCATGGAGTATCAGTGAGCATCTTGTCTTGTTGTAAAATAGGAAATGCGCACAATCTGAGTTTGACCAAGAGCAGATTTTGATGGCCTGAAGGCTTGGTATGAATGTTATGGAAGCTGCACAGCTTGCCGGGTGTTGAAGTAGTACTGTGGCAGTTGTCTTCAACACATGGCAAAACAAAGGTGAGACCATGGCCAGACGTTATGGGGTTGGGCAAGTACTCCTCATCACAGATGGTAGACATCATAGGCTAGGCAGACTGGTAAAACGAGACAGGCAACAAACTGTGGTGTAACTAACATCAGACATTAATGCTGGGCAGAGTACAATTGTGTCTGAATGCACAATGCTCCAAACACTCCTAATGATGAGTCTGTGCCGCTGATGACCCACGCCATGACATCGACAACAACTGAAATAAGTATGTAACTATTGGCGCTGGATGTTGGCACAATGGCCGAGCACTGCGTGGTCTGATGAATCCTGATACCTTCATTGTGCCATTGGGAGGGTGCATTTCCGTCACCCACAAGGGGAAGAGCCTCTTGACTCCTGTACTGTAGGGGCCTCCATTATACTCTGGGAAACAACTATGTGGGCACCCATGGGTCCAGTGGAGCTTGTGTGAGGCACTGTGTCACAAAAGAAGTATTGTAAACTGGTTGCAAAGCACATCCACCCCTTCTATTGTTGTTGTGCTCTTCAGTGGCAAGACTGGATTGATGCAGCTCTCCATGCCACTCTATCCTGTGCAAGCTTCTTCATCCCCGAGTAACCACTGCAACCCACATCCTCCTGAATCTGTTTAGTGTATTCATGTCTTGGTCTCCCTCTGATTTTCACCCTCCACCCTTCCCTCCAATACTAAATCGATGATCCCTTGATGGCTCAGAACCTGTCCTACCAACCAGTCCCTTCTTCTATAGGGTGTCGCACGAAATGTGTTACCATTTTGTTTTTGAATATAAACTTTATTGTCAATACAATCCGAAAGGAACATATGCTATAATGAAGAGCCATCCATGGAGATTTGTTCTAACTCAGTACATGCTCAATATGCCCACCATTTTGTTTCCCAACTTTCTTCAAAGGAACGCTGAAGTTAGTGAGTACCCTACAGCACATGTCTTCCCTAATTTCACTGAAAATTTAAAGAATAAGTCTTGTGAGCTCCATTAAATCACGTGGACAGTTAAGGAATTTTTTTCCCTTTAGGTACCCCCAAAGAAAAGAGTCACATGGATTGAGGTCTGGACTATTGGGGGGCCAATTTTGTCCATCATTGAAGCAACCTGGAAACCTGAGTGAAATGATCCGCATGTCGAAATGCTTGTGTAAAAACTCCAACACAGTGTTTGCAGTATGTGGCCTTGCTCCATCTTGCATGAATCACTGTGTGTTGAAGGGCAAGGCAGTAGCAAGAAGCTGTGGAATGAATCTATTGCGAAGCATGCTCAAATAACGTTCGCTGTTCAGTTTCTTCAAAGAAAAAGGATCCAGTAAGTCCGTGACTGGAAATTGCTGCCCACGCTGTAATCCTCGGAGCATAATGTCATTCATGAAGCACTTGTGGGTTTTCAGTGGCCCAAAAATGTACATTTTGTTTGTTAACCACACCATCAAAATGAAAATGCGCCTCATCTGAAAACCAAACGTTGTTGAGAGTTTCTTCCCTATCCTCCACCCACTGATCAAACAGTAGTCTCTGCTGCTTGTGTTCTTCAGTGAGCTTCTGTGCACTGGTCATCTTGTATGGGTACATGTGGAGGCCACTTTTAAGAATGCATTGAATGGAGCGACTGGGTATTCCCAGTTGCACTGCTGCCTTTCTACACAATTTCCCGGGACTTCTCTGTACAGCAACTCGTACTGCTCAAATATTCTCTGGCGAACAAACAGGCTTAGGCCGAGGTCGCTTCGATTCCAATACTGTTCCTTCCTGTACAAATTTATCGTACAACCCGTGAATGGTCTTCTTTCAAGGGACCCATCGTGTGTTAAACTGTTGTCGAAAACGCCTGTGAGTCACAACAAGGCTTTTCGTTTCATGAAAAAGTAACACAATTGCCGATTGTTGCTGTGTTGTCAGTCTTCCATTGTCAGCCATTGCTGGTTACTAGTCTCCTAGTGGCAGTATCGTGAATTACATGTCATTTCGTAACTCATTTGTTTATCCAAGCTCTGCTGGTACTGCTGTAGAGATCCCAGCGGAGTATCTAATGTGTGGTGTAAATTGTAAAAGAAACAATTGGTAACACATTTTGTACGCCACCCTATAGTTAAGTTGTGCCACAAATTCCTCTTCTCCCCAATTCTATTCAGTATCTCCTCATTAGTCACATAATCTACCCATCTAATCTTCAGCATTCTTCTGTAGCACCACATTTGGAAAGCTTCTGTTCTCTTCTTGTCTAAACTATTTATCGTCCATGTTTCACTTCCATACATGTATACACTCAAAACAAATACTTTCTGAAAAGACTTCCTGACACTTAAATGTATACTCAATGTGAACAAATTTCTCTTCTTCAGAAATGCTGTCCTTGGCACTGCCAGACTACATTTTATATTCTCTCCACTTCAACCTTCGTCAGTTATTTTGCTCCCCAAATAGCAAAACTTATCTATTACCTTAATTGTCTTATTTCATAATGTAATTCTGTCATCATCACCCAATTTAATTTGACTACATTCCATTATTCTTGTTTTGCTTTTGTTGATGTTCGTCTTATATCCCTCTTTGAATGTGCTGTCCATTCTGTTCAACTGATCTTCCAGGCCCTTTACTGTCTCTGACAGAATTACAATGTCATTGACTAACCTCAAAGTTTTTATTTCTCCTCCCTGGATTTTAATTCCTACTCAAAATTTTTCATTTGTTCCCTTTATTGCTTGCTCAATATGCAGACTAAACGACGCCAGGGATAGGCTAAAACCCTGTCTCACTCCCTTCCCAACCACTGCTTCCCTTTCGCTCCTCCCCTTTTATAACTGCCATCTGGTTTCTGTACAAATTGTAAACAGCCTTTCACTCCCTGCATTTGACGACTGCCACCTTCAGAATTGAAAGAGAGTATGCCAGTCAACATTGTCAAAAGCTTCTTTAAGTTTACAAATACTAGAAATGTAGGTTTGCCTTTCCTTCATCTATCATCTAAGATAAATCATAGGGTCGGTATTGCCTCACGTGTTCCAACGTTTCTACGGAATCAAAACTAATCTTCCCTGAGGTCAGCACCTACCAGTTTTTCCATTCGACTGTACAGAATTCATGTTAGTATTCTACAGCTATGACTTATTAAACTGATAGATCGGTAATTTTCATGCCTGTCAACATTTGCTTTCTTTGGAATTGCAATTATTATATTCTTCTTGTAGTTTGGGGGTATTTTGCCTGTCTCATACATTTTTCTGACCAGATGGCAGAGTTTTTTTCAAGGCTGGCTGTCCCAAGGCTATCAGTAGTTTTAATGGATGTTGTCTCCTCCCAGGGCCTTGTTTCAACTTATGTCTTTCAGTACTGTCAAAGTCTTCATGCAGTATCGTATCTCCCATTTCATCCTCATCTACGTTCTCTTCCATTTTCAAAATATTGCCCGCAAGTGCATCGCCCTTGTATAGACCCTCTATAGGTCTCTTCAGTGTTCCAGTAGGCAGTGTTTGTCTTGCCCCTAGTCATATATGCCTCTACATCCTAAAATTTGTCCTGTTACCATCCCTGCTGAGCCATTCTGCACTTCCTGTCGATCTCATTTTTGAGACGTTTGTATTCCTTTCAGCCTGCTTCATTTACTGCATTTTTATATTTTCACCATTCATCTATTAAATTCAGTATCTCCTCTGTTACCCAAGGATTTCTACTAGCCTCATCTTTTTACCTACTTGATCCTCTGCTACTTTCACTAGATATCTCTCAAAGCTACCCTTCCTCTTCTGCTGTATCTCTTATCCATGTCCTTGTCAATGGTTCCCTAGTGCTTTCTGAAACACTCTACCATCTCTGATCCTTTCACTTTATCCAGATCCCATCTCTTACAATTCCTACCTTTTTGCAGTTCTTTCAGGTCTCCAAATGTCGGCGGTATCTTTCAGTCAGCAGACAAGATTGGCCTGTATGCTTTTATGCTGCATGTGTCCCTTCATGCTTCCACTTCACTATCTCATCAGAAACAGTGGACGTAGGAATGTTCAGGAGTGTGGAAAGCTCGCATACAGACATGTGACACCAATGACACCCTATCATTTGACCACATTCAAAGTCAATGAGCTCCGCGGAGCGCCCCATTTTGCTCTCTCACGATGTATAATGACTACTGAGGTCTCTGATATGGAGTAGGTGGCAGCACAACGCACCAAATATGTAAAAGTAAGTTTTTGGGAGTGGCCCGAAGCTTTTCAGCACATAGTGTATGATGAAGTTGTGCTCTATGCAAAATTCTACCAGACAGCTTCCTCTTTCATTCCTTACCCACATTCCATAGTCACCTCCTCCTTTTCCTTCTCTTCCTTTTCCTACTATTGAATTCCAATCCCCTATGTCTATTAAATTTTCGTCTCCTTTCGTTATCTGAATAATTTCTTTTATCTCATCATACATTTCTTTAATCTCTTCATCATCTGGGGACCTAGTTGGCATATGAACTTGTACTACTGTGGTAAGTGTGGGCTTTGTGTCTATCTTGGCTACAATACTGCATTCACTATGCTGTTCATAGTAGCTTACCCACACTCCTGTTTTTTATTCATTTTTAAACCTACTCCTCCATTACCCCTATATGATTTTGTATTTATAATCCTGTATTCATCTGACCAGAAGTCTTATTCCTCATGCCATCAAACTTAACCAATTCCCACCGTATTTATCTTTACCCTATCCATTTCCCTTTTTAAATTTTCTAACCTGCCTGCCTGATTAAAGGGTCTGACATTCCATGTTCCAATTTGTAGAACATAAGTTTTCTGTCCCCTGATAACGATGTCATCCTGGAGATCTGAATGGGGGACTATTTGACTTCCGGAATATTTTACCCGAAGAGGACACCATCATCATTTAATGGACAGTACAGTTGCATCCCCTCGTGAAAAATTACGGCTATAGTTTCCCCTTGCTTTCATCCGTTTACAGTACCAGCACAGCAAGGCTGTTTTGGTTAATGTTACAAGACCAGATCAGTCATTCATCCTGACTGTCGCCCCTGCAACTACTGAAAAGACTGCTGCCTCTCTTAAGGGACCACATGTTTGTCTGGCCCCACAACAGATACCCCTCCGTTGGGGTTGCACCTACGGAACGACTATCTGTATTGCTGAGGCACACAAGCCTCACTACCAGTGCCACGGTCCATGGTTCATGTTAGGTCCACTCCTTTGTGACGATCATGTTTCCCATTGAGTAAACGTTTAAGTGTCAGGAAGTCTTTTCTGAAAGTATTTGCATTGAGTGTGGCATTTTTCATGAAAACAATGCACCATTTCACAAGGCCAGGAGTGTGATTGAGTGGTTTCAGGAACACAGTGGTGAGTTCCAATTGATGTGTTGGCCACCCAACTCGCCAGCCCTGAACCTGGTTGAACAGATCTGGGATGTGATTTAACATAACGTCAGAGATCATCCCCCCTTCCAGAATTTATGGGAATGAAGTGGCCTGATTGTATAAATATGGTTCCAACTTCCTCCAGTGATCTATGAAGGCCTCATTGCTTCTGTGCCACTATGTCTCCCTACTGTTGTCTGTGCCAGAGGTGTACATACCAGCTTTTAGATGAGTGATGATAATCTTGGGCTGATCAGCCTATGGCAGTTACCATTATTGAAAGAAGGTTGTATTATTGTAATGATTGTGATGGTATAATGATACTGCCACATAAAGTTCGGCTAAACAGTACATGCTGCCCACGAGCCCTGCATGACTCACCCTCCAGTCCAACTTTAAGACACCGACTGCCCGTGAGATCCACTGCTGTTCTTCTACACCCATTGTTGCTCCACAATGCCCACTGGTGCCACGAGCTCTGAGCTGTGAGAATTCGAAGAGGGAGCCCACTGTGGTTCAGCCTCCTCCACCAAACCAAAATCCCCCGTCCCCACCATTAAGGAGCGCTTTACATATGCCTCTCCTTGACATGAGTAATGTGCATGTGTGAGGCTTTACTCGTCCATAAATTCAGAACCAGGAGATTTGCCGAACTCACCACCCTGACAATCTAACAGGGTCCCAACAACTGAGGAGCTGGCTTGCTATCGAACCCTAACTCCCCCTTTTCAGCAATATTAGGGTTTCGGACTAACACTGTGTCCCCAGCGTTTCCAATGAACCGTTTAGCCCCTTACTAACAGATGGATAACCTGTGACAGGCAATTTTGGTATTATGTCTAGCCTGGCTCCAGTTGTGCTGTGTTACTGCTAGGGTGACTTGTTCTTGAAGCAAATCATTGATTGACTACAGGTTGACAAGAGGAAAATTGACTGGATGTGCTAACATAAGGGATACTGGAGCAGCCTCCAGGGACTTGGGTTGTGCAGTGTTAAAGATAAAATTGAGCCACTTTGTCTGAGCCTTGTTGTGAAAGATAAGCACAGCCTTCAACTTGCAGTTCACCTGGTCAGCAAAGTATGCTGGTAAAAGGATTTGTGGTCACATCTGTAATTCCATTATCAAAGCAGAACCTCACAAATAGCTGGGAAACAGAAGCTATCAAGCATCCTCGGTGGCCTGGAAACAGAAAAAATTCATAACAAATGCTGGCCAGCTGCCAGGAATGTCATTTCTCTGCTCGGAATGTGTCAAAAAAACGAGAAAAGTCATCCATGATAACTAGTAGGTGCCTAATACACACACACACACTTGATGAAGTGGACCTATATAATCCATACAAAGTTAATCCATCAGGCATTCCTAACAGGTAGGCTCTAAGAGCCACTTGAGGGAATTCAAGTTCAGCTCAGCTCCCTTACGGCTCTCACACTCCTCCACCAACCTCTGGACAGCCTTATTCAGGGAGGACCAGGTGACATGTTGAGTGATCTTGACCCCACCAACCTCCAGGCTTGCTTATACAAGGAGGACCAGGTGATGTGTCGTCTGACCTTGACAACAGTTTTATAAATGCCTAAGAGGTTATTATGGAAATAATAAGCCAAAACCTAACTGAGAGCTTGATTGTCAGTCTCTAAACAAAATTCCTGGTCTTCAAAATAAAATCTGAATTTCTTAAGGGCAAACATAACCACCAAGGCTTCCCATTCATACATGGAATATTTCATCTCCGCAGGTGAAAGTTCCCAAGGTGCTTTGCTATAGGGCATCAACATGCAACACCTCCCCTGCCATTCTGTTCCTGTAGGAGGACAGCTACCACTTTCTACTCCAGAAGAATTAGGTGTCTGTCTGCAAGAAGAACATGACCTCAAAATTTGGTATGTCTAATACTAGTGGGTTACTAAGCACCACCTTAATGGCTTCAGAAGATTCTGGATGACTTTCATCCCATGTGAAATTTCTTAAATCGTTAAGGCACCCCACTAATTTAATAAAATTCGGCACAGACTTTCGAAAAAATTTGTCATGCCTATGAACCGTGCCACAGCTTTCTTATTTCTAGGCGCTGGAAATTTTCGCAAATCACTAGTACGCTCCTGGTCAATTTCAATCCAATCAGTGAAACTAAGATGTCCCAAGGATGAAACCTATGTGCCAGTGTCATTTTAGATGGCTTCACAGTAAGTCCACCTCCCTCTGGTAAACCAGAACTGCCTCAAGATGTTGCAGGTTTTCGGACAGACTAGAACAGTAAACAACCATGCCATCTAGGTAATTAGAGACACACTTGAATGTGAAATCACCAAAAACACAATCTAGAAGGCAAGACATAATGGTAACTCCCGTTGGAAAACCAAAGGGCACCCTGTTAAAATTGTGGAGGTTCCAATCTGTACAGCAGGCAGTAATATACTTGAAATCCTCTGTTAACATGATCTGATAATATGCGAGATTGAGATCCAGGACAGCAAAATACTGAGCCTGACTGAACCAAGTAAACGATTATGCAGATTGGGAAGTGGCACAGATTCCAAAACTGCATTCTCATTAACTGCACCATAACCCACAACAGGATGAAACACCCCATTGCTGCCCATAGATACTGAGAATATGGTAGAAGCATAGGCTGAAGTTGAGGGATGGAGAAAACCTCTCTGGAATGTCATTTGTAAGGCAAATCTTGTACTGGATTTTATCAGTGATGTCCAATCTGTTAGTTAACATCTGTGGTAATCGATCAAAAACTTCCAGTACCAGCATCACCTCTACTGGATGAAGGTGACTGAGCTGAAATGGCAAACATTGCAGTAACACACTATGAATTCCTGTGGCAACCTGACAGGAGCACAATGTGAATGTTTCAGCTGGGTTAAATTTAAAATAAACAACCCTGCCTTGACAAACTAGCACAAACCCACTACCACTTACAAAAACACACTGCAAAATTAAGTTCACTGAAAGATTTTTACTTACTATCCACTTTACAGGCCAAGAAAATTTTCCAATACTCAGTTTTGCCAACCAGAGGCAACGTGTGCCCAGTGAGAGCTCAACATTGGGAGGACGGATGCAAACAAGGCAATTGACAGGTATGGCGGAACTTCAAATGCCACAGATAATCTAAACGAGAAACTGAACTACCAGAGTTGAGGGGGGTGCACATTCGTTCCTGGTTAAGTTGTACCCAAAAATAAGGCAGGGGTTCCCGTACCTCGGACTTGGCACAGATCCAGCCCTTAGGCAGTAGAACACTACCGTGCCTCTTCCATTCTGTGTGATGTCGGCTGTTTGATTCTCCTTCCATGTCACCAGACATCGCCATACAAAATGCCAATCTTTGTTACACTGGAAACACATCCTACACTTTTTCCTTATGGGTGGTCCCCTTTTAAATTACTTGGAATCTCAATCCCCATCCTGATAATGGCACTTAAACCCCCATCACTGCTGGTCTGCAAAACTCAGACTTCAATAGCAGACACCAAAGCCTCTAATTCAGTAAAAGATGTGCATTCATTAGTGAAGGTAATCCATGAACAGTCCTGTGGCCACATTTTCTGTAATATGTTATTGAGTATTTGTATCTCTGTGACTTGCAATTCCAGGTATGGAATGGTCATATGCATTCATCTATGAACCTAGGAAAAGGTTCATGAGGAAACTGCAATAGCCAAAAATGTTTATGCCTGAGTAGCCTCTTAATATGAGGTGACAATTTCAGGCCAATAATTGATTTTTACAACTCCCTTGATGTTGCAATTT
The DNA here is from genome assembly GCF_023864345.2 of Schistocerca serialis cubense. Classification (NCBI taxonomy): domain Eukaryota; kingdom Metazoa; phylum Arthropoda; class Insecta; order Orthoptera; family Acrididae; genus Schistocerca; species Schistocerca serialis. Next base: position 44,200,156 of record NC_064648.1, read on the forward strand.
CATGTAAAATTCGATTGAAAGCATGGCTTAACACAGGGCGTACAGCATCTGAACAACAACATTGTCAGTGATGGCCAAAGTGTCAGCATGAAACATAAATTTGACCATGATCCATATGATGGATTTTACCTGTCTTTAAATTCTACATTGAAAGTTCCATTATAGCTTGCAGCAGTAACATTATTTGGTATGGTAATTTCCCAAATTAATTCTCCTGAGGTCCTTATAGGTGTCCGTAGCATTCCTACTACTTCCAGCAGTTATGTCGGTGGGAGAATCTTGTTCACCACCTATTGCTCCTAATTTGTCTAAATAAAGGCAGCTGTCCCTGTAACTGCAGAGCTAATGTAATATGCTCAGAATAGAGATTACATTGTGCAATACCGCACAAGTGATTATCCCAATGGATCAATTGTGCCTGAATTATATGTATTTGCTTATGATGGGGCTGACTACTTTCTAAACACACTACATTCTGACACAAGATTGTCATGGCTAGAGCTCAGGCAGCTAGTGCAACATGTACCTCCATGGTGCAGTTGGTACTAATCACCAAGGGGTCGTCCACAAGTTGGGCACACCGCCCTTACATGGAAGCTGACAAACTTTTAATTCGTAGATAAACTGTTGATTTTTCAATGAGGACAAACTCGGACAGTTGTGGGACCCCATGTTCCGCAGTGGATACCTGCAAACACACACCTCATGGTGAATGACAGTATGACACCTTCCCCCTTTACTTCCAGGAAAATAACCATTGCCTGTTACCAACCAAACATCCAGCAGGAAAAGGGGAAATTAAGTGGAACGACTGGATGGATTGGGGTTCACATGAGTCTCCATTGTTTATTAAAATGTTTTTATTTAAGAATAATAACTAAAGTCAGATACATTAGCAGGATTACAAACACCACTCTGAACTTTCAAATTTAAGACATTACACACCTTAGTTTAGTGACAATTTAAATAAAGCAATAGTTAACGACTAAAGCTGTGTCTGACACCAGTTCTTAGATTTTAGATTCAAAATTTCCATCTTCACAAACCGCAAATGAGAAAATGCTTCAACAAATAATTATATGGAAACAGATGGCTCTTTAAGACAACACAGAAGCATAACTCATCTCAAAGGTTAAAACTGAATAGCTATACTGGAAGACAGAGCAGTTTATAGCTGCCTCGGGACCCCTAGAAAAAGGAAATTCTTAAAATACACCTCCAATTGCATCTAGATAATTTAATAAAGTAAACAGGTGCACTGATTTCTAGAGCTACCTTCAGGCAGACAGACAGAGCAAGTTTCTAAATCTTGCACCAGTGAGCAGCTAAGTAATTAAAAAGAGAATGAGCGTGCACCGATCGATATAACTGGCTTCAGACACAGTGAAAATTCTATTAAGACATACTGTAGAAAATCCCTAAGTGATTCAGTGTGTGAATGTGCATGCATAGCAGCTCAAGAACACCCTTTAAAGAGGAGAACTAGTAATTAGTAGTCAGAACCTACTTGTAGCAGTAAATAAATAACAGGTGAGAAAAGCTCACTTCATGACAACTTTAAAATAACAAACACTTGAACATTTAAATCTGGTAAGCAGTAACTCACCCAGATATGGAATAAATTTCTTTCACTCTCCACCTCACAAATGGCCAGTGAACGAACACGAAAAACATTCAGAGCTCAGTAACACTTGATGGTTTTACACACTTTTGCTTGTTCCAGCCTCTGAGCGTCAAATGTGCCTGTTACTTACCAACAGGCTATATTTTCACAAGTCTGGATGACATGTGAAGTGACGTGTGATTCACATAGAGATGATCAGCATGTGACCATTCTAACAGTGCTCGACAGTATGTACAGCAAAGGCACTCGACCCAACAAACCCCCAAAAATCAAAATGTACAAAATTTTAGTACAAATTTCGAATAGTGATTTACGCAACTTGAGTGAAGGCAGCCTATCGGTAGCTGGCAGTGGTGAATTCCCTGAGGCCGATATACGGAGGCAATGTTAACAGCCACAGCATGATAAGCATGCCCTGAGTCCAAGTCCAAAACAATCAAAGTGTGCCACAACAATAGAAAACTGGAGCAGACTAAGGAGCATCTAAATTCCACTGTCATTCTCACTTAATACAACTGCACGGCCACGATAGTTGGGTAGATCAATGGACTCGTCAGATGATTCTCATCATAAACTCGGTCTAAGGCTAAACATGGTCACGCTTAAAACAGTATTCAGGATTACCAAATCATCGAATCCACTGCTAAACATGGGGAATTGAATAGCAATAACAAGCTTGTCTAGTTGCTAGACACTGCCCTAACCCCTTCCAAGGCAATGCCACAAGGTATTAAGTCATGCAACACAACTGAAATCGCGCAGTTTTTCAGATGAGAAAGCTTGTTGCATATTGTGACTTCCACAGAGAAGAACAAATAGCAAATACAGATAGCCAAGACCACACCAATGTACTGTCTTTCATTAACACATGTGTCTGCAATTATTAACTTGACAGAACTTTTGAAGGGCTATTAGTCATCCATTCTGTCAATTGTGGCTGAATGGCAAATACTGTTCACGTACCCTACGTGGCTCTTATCGTGCCCCATGGCGCCCCGAGCTCCAAGCCAAAGAAGTGACTTCACCAGGTGCAGGATGGGAATTCAAAGAGGTACCCCGCCATGCCTCAGATAGTAATTATAATAAAATCATAATGATCATTATTTGTACTAGTATATTAGTATTATTGTAGGCAGTTAATTAATACAAAAATCAATTAATAAGATGTCTTTCTATCTTTTGCCCAGCATCTCTCTTCAAGGCATCTTCTTTGCGTACACCATTTTGCTTCATTATTTTGTCGATATACTCTTTCTGAAAGTTAAGTGGTATACTTTGTTTCTATCAGTAAGACGATTTCCAATAAAAAATTATTCTTTGGCTGCTAATTATCTAACATCCTCAACAGATCCCAATATCAGTTTAATGATTTTCTTCCTATGCTATCACTGTTTCATTTGTTCTCATTTCAGTCATGATATGCTGGTGCTGTTCCATAAATAATCTTTCCAGAACTTTGTCTTCTTTTGAGATTAGCAAGTAAAACCCATAGTTCAGATCCACAGAATAGGACTGGTGTAGCCTGTAGCCTACTCTCTCTTTTTGTTCTGTTAGAAACGTGCTTGTCCCACCAAAAGGAATTCATGAAGTTAGAATAGTATTAAGTAGTGTGCCAACGTAGGGTGTGTGCGTTTAATAATTTTATCATAAATAAGCATTCAGTGCAACAAGGTTTTGATGTAACTGTTGTAGACATTTTATTATTCTGATCATAAAAGTAGTATGAGTGATGTGGCACTTGACAGTCCAGTTTCTGCTCCCCCACACAGTTGGTTTAAACTGTATTGTAATTTGATATGAACAACATTGATTTTATGAACAACATTGAAGTCATTGTTTCAGGTAGTAGCTGTGTTATTTTACTTCATTACACTACCATTATATGCATATGTAGATAATGAAGCTAGAAAATATGATTGAAAACAATAGCATAGGGAGAAGGCTGAAATGAAAGATCATAATGAATTTTCAAAGGCATTGTCATTAATCAGTCTTACAATTTTTTGCTGCCTCCCATTGAACTATACCATAGTGAACTCATCACTGAGAATTTTGAACTCAAAAGAGAACACTTAACAATAACTACTATTTAAATGTGAATGTATGCTTTCCCGGTGTATACAGCTGGCGAAGAGTTCTCGGGCTTCCAGCCGGGTGGCGGTGTCTTCAAACCGCGACGTTTCGACGAGTGACATACTCATCATCTTCTGCCAGAAGAGTTATAAAGTAGTGTGATGGTTGGGGTTTATCTGTGTGATATATTTTATATAATATGGGAGGACTGTGACTGCTTAAAAGTACTTATTACAGTTTGTTATTTTTGCCACAGGGCCAAGATTATCCATGCAGCTTGAATGTAAAAGAAGAGTTGGAGGAGGGTGTGAATAAAGAGGTAATTTTAGAATTTATATGACTACGTGGAAGTAATCTTGTTTAGTTGTGGTGAAAATAATGAGATGGTAATCAATTGTGTGTGTATTCACTTTAGCAGTCCTGTTTTTACTTTAGGGTAAAGATAACAAGGGTTACAGTATTACAGTATGCTCCAGGTTGGAAACGAGGAAACCGGTAAAATAGAATATTTTGTTACACTTTACCCATATGGATTTAAACATTATCTTTGAGCAGGTGAAGTAGTTTGTGAGTTTGTAGAATTGCTTCTTTACAATGTAAGTGCAAATAAAAATTAAATGAGATAGCATTGATGAAGTTATATGAAAATTGGTACCAAGTCCCAAGACTCAAGCTATGATTTCCTGTTTTAATGAGTAGTTCCCTTAATGGTTCCATGTATGTGAACTCCAGCATTGGATGTTTTTATTCGCCATGTGATACTGCTGTGACAGTTACAGAATCATTGAAGGAATATCTACACAAAGTAGTGCAGAAAAAGTAGGTGATCCTAACCTACTGAGTAGAGACTAAGATGTCTGAGCATACATTGCAAGTGGTATGGACAGGCAGTCTTGTGAAGTACTTTAGAACCGTTTTCTGAAAGCTGTCTTAAGCTGCTGGTTTAACAGCCCACACAAAATTGAAATAGTTGAAATACTGCAACTATAAACAGGCTTGTCCTTACAGATAGTATTAGTACAGAAAGGGGCTAGTGATCATGATGCCAGCACAGCGACAGTGGTAAATGAAACTTCCTGGCAGATTAAAACTGTGTGCCGGACTGAGACTTGAACTCGGGACCTTTGCCTTTCACGGGCAAGTACTCTACCATCTGAGCTACCCAAGCACGACTCACGCCCCATCCTCACAGCTTTACTTCTGCAAGGTTCGGAGGAGAGCTTCTGTAAAGCTTGGAAGGTAGGAGACGAAGTACTGGCAGAAGTAAAGCTGTGAGGACGGGGCGTGAGTGGTGCTTGGGTAGTTCAGATGGTAGAGCACTTGCCCGCGAAAGGCAAAGGTCCTGAGTTCGAGTCTCGGTCCGGCACACAGTTTTAATCTGCCAGGAAGTTTTATATCAGCGCACACTCCGCTGCAGAGTGAAAATCTCTTTCTGGATGGTAAATGAAGTTAATGAATCCTTTAAGAGGGCTAGGTGAATAGATTTGCTAGAAAGAGCAGGTAAGTAGTTGTTAACATCCCATTTAAACAATGAGAATGTCATTTACTTCCAATATGATCTACATAGAAGAAGATGGACAAACACTAAATGGACTGTAAATCACACGCTGAATAAGTATGTGGTGAGTAACTGGATTACAGACAGGAAAGACCCACTGTGGGAAAACACTGAGGAAGCAGACTGTTGTACTCTCAGTTCAAAAAAGTATGCACAGTGGTGACAGCCAAGTGCTAATGGAAATTCTTCTGTCCGTAAAAAGATCTATGCGTGAAGCATACAACTACCACCATCATACATGCGCAACAGATTTTACAGAGAACACGAGACATTTCTGGTCAAAGACTTCTATCCAGGCAGTCATTGACCAGTCTGGTGTGGCTTTGGAGGAAAGCAGAAGGTGGTCACTAACCCCTCTCTGTATTTAGTTATCAAGTTTGTGCAGGAGGATCATACATATTGTTGTTTCACTGTCACACTGACTCCTGTATTAGGAACATAGTAATAGGATCCCTGGAGTAGAGAAGCAACTGGAAGAGTTGAAAACATAATAGTTGCCATGTCCCAACCGAATCACAAATAATTTGTCCAGAGAGTACTCTACAGCATTTTCCTCATACTTAGCTTGCATTTATTTGAAATCTCTCGCCTAGTGCAAAGACTCGGGCAGCTGGGAAAAAGTTCAGGTGGCTTCTGTATATAAGAATGGTAAAAGAATGTACCTGCAAAATTACAGAGCAATATCATAATGATTATTTGCTCCAGAGTTCCTGAACATATCCTCAGTTCAAATATAATTAATTTCTTTAAGACAGAAAAGTTTTTAGCCACAAATCAGCATTGATTTTGTGCAATACTCATCTTGGTCTTCTATCAAATTACATACTGTGAACCATGGATGATGGGCAACAGGCAAGATTCCACATTCCTATATTTCCAGAAAGCATTTGAACAGTGCACCACTGCATACTGTAAATAGAGGTATGAGCATATGGAATAGGTTCCCCGATATATGAATGGTGCAAAGACCTCTCAAGTAACAGAGGCCAGTACTTTGATCTCAACAGCAACTGTTTTTTTCTGAGACAAGAGTATCATCAATAGTGCCACAGAGAATGGTGCCATATCTGTATATGAAATGATCCGATGAGCAGCATTCTGTGCCTGTTTGCTAATGGCATTGTGTGTGGGGAAGGATCATCACTAAGTGACTACAAGGATACAAAATGACTTGGACAAACTTTTTATGTGGTGTGATGAATGGCAGATGCAGAAATATTCAAGTAACTGCAGATGAGTAGGAAAAACAATCCCATAATGTTGTATACAACATCAGTACTCTACAGCTTGACAGTCTGGTCAATAAAATGATTTAGGTATAACATTGCAGGGGCCGGCCGGAATGGCCGAGCAGTTCTAGGCGCTACAGTCTGGAGCCATGTGACTGCTACAGTTGCAGGTTCGAATACTGCCGTGGGCATGGATGTGTGTGATGTCCTTGGGTTAGTTAGGTTTAAGTAGTTCTAAGTTCTAGGGGACTGATGACCTCAGAAGTTAAGTCCCATAGTGCTCAGAGCCATTTCAACCATAACATTGCGAAGTGATATTAAGTGGAACAAGCACGTAAGGATGGTAGTAGGATGGGGAATAATCAACTTTTTTTGTATTTTGAAAACTGTGGTTCATTTGTAAGGGACACTACATATAGAACAGCATAGAAGTGCGTAGTAGTAGTAATTGTTGTTGCTGTGGTAATAGATGCCATCCACGATGCACCGCTTGGTGGCTTGCACAGTTTTAATGCAAATGTACATGCACAGTAGCCAGAAAGAAGATAATCAAGCTGCAGATTCCATGTGAAATGCATTCTCAAGCTTTATAAGTTTGGTAAGCCCGTTTGTAAGGCTAATAAGTTGTTAACTGGCGTATGTGACAGAGCCAAGGATCAGTCATCTGCTTGTGCCATGAAGAGAATACATGACTGAAAGCTAAACATAAATATAAACTAGAGGTAAAGCTGTCATCAGCCTGGAGGTTTTAAACACCGGAGTTCTCTACTACACACAGTCCTACTGACTACTATGTGCTGTTACCCTCTTTCCACATCTGAACTGATTTACCCAACTAGTTACAAAGTACCTGCTGTTCAATGATCAAGGACCTTTGGATTTGCAGTGTCACAATTACCCATTGAGCCACCAAGTACTAGAAAAAGGCAGAAGCACTTTGCAGTAAAGTCCAGAGCTATAATCCTTATAACTCCATATGGAATGCACTCCAAAAGTAGATGATGAACACACCAGAGGTCACATGACCATAAAGTGTAGTTAGCAGATTCAGTTACACAAAAAACGGTGCTCAACTGACACCTTTCTGCCATTCGAATTGTTCATTTATGGAACAGTGGTTTGCACATGTATACAAACAGGCAAAGGTCATTCCAGCTTTTAAGAAAAGTCACAGGAAATACGTGCAAAACTACAGACATACCTAGTTGGTGCAAAAATCATCTTGAATGATTTTGTGATCCTGTATGACGGCTCTTGAAAAAAAAATCAATTCATCTGCAAGAATGGAAATGGATCCCATTATTTCTGGTCATGTGAAACTGTTTAGTCTGCTTCTCCACAGTGCTGCCACAATGTAGTCAGCCTGTAAAATGAGACCATAGTTCTGAAGCAGTATCTGTGGGAAAGCTAGCAAAGTTGATGTGCCTTTCAATGACTTAGTACTTCTGCTATGCAGTTAGTCATTACTTTATGCCTTAAATTACGTGAAAACAGTAAGATACATTAGAACTGAATGGTACAAATGGATAGGTGGGATGTACCTGCCATTACCACATTGTAAACTATACAAGTACCTTCTCTTGTGATGGTGTGCAACAGTCATAGCTAATCCACAAAACATATGGAATGAAAATGAATGTTTGCATAACTGCCTACTTATTTGTGGCAAAAAGTATTTTAAGAATAGTTATATATGTTGGCAATATAAGAATATTATTGAGTCTGAGAATCCTACTTTCACTACTGTTTGGGGGTTACCACCAATAGCATGCGCTTTCATTAATTGTACAAATTGCACCCATATTCATTCTTGCCCTTCGTCTGCCCTCCGCTCTTCTGATGCTACCATCCCACAGGTGTGTCATCTGTCTCTTCAGTGTACATTCCATGGCTTGCTAAATATTTCAAGGGTTTCTGATCAATGTTTCAGTCAGCTTTGGTCCAAATGTATTTTGAACATAACAGCTTTCTTGGAGGGCATTACATTTAGGAACTACAAATACATCAAGAATTTACTGTTAACATGTTGATGGTAGTATGGTCTTTACTTTGTATGCAGTCTGACTAGCGTGCATTCATCAGAGGACCTCAAATAACTGCCTAGCCCAAAAAACGCTTGCTTTGTGTAGTGCACCACTGACCCATCAAGTATTTCTACAATTCTCCACCTCATAACGCATTTCCAGCAGTCTGCAGTTTGGGCAGTCAGAGAATCGATGAAGCCTTTGGTTGAGACCCTCCACTCACGCCAAACCAAAGGACTTGAATCAATTCTGGGAATGCTGATACAAACTGTGTGCGCTGCATGCACTCATGTGTGACACAAGGGCTCTTCGCCATTTCTGCTACCTCTCAATATAAACTGAAGGTGGCCTCAGAACCCAAACGATGGGTATCATTGGCACCAACATCAGCCACAACTTGTAGACAGCCACACCCTGTGTGTTTCGTAGCCACAGGCAGGACATTTTCCACATCTCAGATGAGGCTCCATGGCAGACATATTCAGTACACATAGGATTCATTTCCAGTCTGGATGCCATTTCCCTAAGGAGCTCCATAATGCGTTTGACGTTGGAGGTCCTGATAAACTAGAAAACTTCTCTCCACTTGGGCCTGTCTGGACCCTGATGGATGAACACCTGCCAGTCCACTCACAGGGTCAATGGGTGAGGCAGCCTCCACATCACTCTCTGCCTCAAACAGTGCAAACTGTTACGACCCATCCCTCACCATTTGGGGAGCACAACTCAGCCACATTGGGTACACCACAAGGTGTCTTGACAACAGAGCCAGTGGGCAAAATAGGTGACACCTTAGGCATCCTATGTGATGAGCCAGATTCTCGGCCCCCACTACTACAATAGGCAGCAGCCTGAATGCTGCTGAACATGGCAAAACGCATCTTCAGCTGTTGGTGAACTGAGGCCAGCTCCTCCATCTGCACATAGTGTGCACACATTATATCCATTCCAGTACTACTATTCAAGAATTAACAGTAAAACACACAGAGAAAGCTATATATGTAGCTTGCTATTGTTCTGATGTTTCACCAGTGGAGGCTAATGCATTATTGCACTGTGTAGCTTTTCATTCAAAAGAATTAAGATCTGTGCAACAGACCATGAATACACTTTAAAGTTACTAAAATATGGGATTACACCTCTTTACTACAAAAGCATGGAAGGAATGTAATCATAAAACGAGAGAGAGAGAGAGAGAGAGACAGACAGAGAGAGAGAGAGAGAGAGCTACATATGAAGGGCTTATTTCAATAGTGGTACAAGTCCATTACTTCCACTTATCTGCTTATAATGCTTCTGAAATTAATGATCCAAACAAAGAGAAAGAAAGGTTCGTGTCTAGCAAGAACCCATATGCTTGAATATATTAGTGGTATCTCAACTGCAGATTTTGCAGCACTCATTTAACTTTAGGACTCTGTATCTCAAGATGAACAAAAATGGACTTGTACCACTATTGAAATAAGCCCTTCATATGTAACTTGATTCTGAAACAACCCTGATTAAATCAGGGTATTGTTAGCAGTCAAATAATGTACGGGCTTCACCTTTGTTTCAAGTAACGGTAACCTAATGCATACATGCTAATTGATTTTGAGGGCTATGGGTGTTATTTCAGGCAGAATTTGGCTGCTCAATAATGCTACATTCAAGGAGCAGGGATTGTTGACTAAAGAAGGTCATGAAAGTTAGCCCGAGGTAAAGTTACATATTTTTGGTTAAACATAAATGGAAGGAATCACTATCGCTGCAAAATAAATTTTTATTCATATCTAATCTCAGAATGTCAAATATGCATGTGTTGTCTGTTCTTTTGGACATGTCCAAGGGGACAGACAGCATTTTGATCCTGCCCTGTCTCGCTGCACCCCCAGCCCTGCCCCGCTGCCCCCCTCCCTGCCCCCCCGCCACGCCTCCCGCCCCCATGACCCGCCTCCCCACCACCACGCCCCACCTCCCCGACCCCGCCACCACGCCCCGCCTCCCCGCCCCCGCCACTACGCCCCGCCTCGCCCTCCCCTACACGCCCCGTCTCCCCGTCCCGTCTACCACTACCCCCCCGCCCCTCACCCCGTCTCACATAAGCCCCCCCCCGTCCCACGCCCCATCTCCCACTACCCCCCCCTCACGCCCTATCTCCCACTACCCTCCCCACTACCCCTCCCCCACCCCCACACCCTGTCTCCCACCCCCTCCACACCCTGTTTCCCGCCCCCACTCCCCGCCCCCAGGCCCTGTCTCCCGTTCCGCCCTCCCCACCACCACCGCCCGGTCTCGTCCTCCTCTCTCCCCCTGTATGACAGTGCCATGTAGGAACAAGAGACAGATGCCCTGATACGTCACTTTCTTTGTTTTTCAGTTTCTTGAAGACCCATTAAAGGCTGGCGACCCTAGTGTTTGCGTAAAGCAAGACCCTGAACTGAAACGCCATGCTTCTGGATCTGAGCATAATGTAAGTTTTCACACAAGCACT